>NC_081251.1:100485387-100789071 GCF_030490865.1 Poecile atricapillus
AGGAAAATCTTGCAATACATGTCAGCATTTGAATTAGTGAGAAGATTTTCAAAAGGGGCTTGAAATGGGTCCGTTCTGACTCACCTACACCTTCTTTCTATTTTTTTTTAATAACAAAAATACTTCTTCCTAAGCAAGTTTCCTTCACTGTGATAGTTCCACAGAAGAAGTGGTTGCTTTCAGTGGCATTTTTTGATAGGAAAATGTCTACACCACATAATACAAATTTTTTTTTATCTCCATAACACTTTCTGCTGAGGGGAGGAAAGCTTGCACAGCATATTTTTCAACTTTCTCATCAAGGCTGGCACACCTTGGAATTTCTTATCCCCTAGTAGTGCAGAGACTCACACTGAAAAAGGTTAACGTGAAGGTTTTTTTGTGAACTGCAGCTGTGCTTTATTGACACTTCTTTGCTAGCTAAGGTTCCTGTGGTGGAAAATCCCAGCAAAACAAACAAGACCTGGCTCCATGCAAGGTGGCTGCTCAATTAAAAGAAAAAAGGAAGTTTCCAAGAAATATTTCAATGTAAAACTGTCATAGAATTTGGAAAGTCACAAGTCATCTGAAATCTTATGGGGCAGAACATGGAAATACGGGAAAGGTCTCAGCACTTTGGGGTGGAGCCTGTACTGCTGAAACTCAACCGTGCACTGTTAATATGCAGTGTGCATGAGAACTGATCTCAAACCTGAATGCTGAGATTACTGCTCTTGGCTTTCTTCCAATGAAATGGTGCATAGCCCCAGCTTTATCTAAGGAACCTTCCAGAAATGCAAGCTATGCCACCATCACCTTACAGAGCAAGAAGGTGACCACAGAGGTTGGGTTTAAAGTATAAAGTATAAAGATGTTGCCCACTTCAGAGGGTGAGTTTGAGTGACTTCTGAAGTTCACTAAGAGATACCATGCTATTCATCAGCTCTAGTTGCAAGGGTCTGTAGTGACAGGACAAGGGGAAATGGCTTTAAACTGAAAAAGGGTAGGCTTATATTGGATATTGAGGAGAAATGCTTTACAGTGAGGGTGGTGAGGCACTGGCACAGCTTGCTCTGAGAAGCTGTAGATGCCCCATCCCTGGAAGTGTTCAAGGCCAGGTTGGATAGAGCTTTGAGTAACCTGCTCTAGTGGAAGGTGCCCCTATCTATGGCCAAGGGCTGGAACTAGAGGATCTTTAATGTTCCTTCAAACACAAACTGCTCTAGGATGCTATGATTTAAGTGTCCACAGGCTTTCCAGATTCCCCACTGCAATGAGGAACTTGAGTGCCAATGGTTCTTAAACCTAGTCCAGTTCGTGCACTACATTTAGGATGCCTGTCCAGTGCAAGAAAACAGGCTGATTACAGTGGGGGCCTTGGTTATGGATCATCAGTAAGTCACTGAAAGCAATTATTTCTGCAATGCAGATAGGTATTACTTGACTCTGATAGAAATCTCTTTTGTGGGGAAATACTGGACTGTGACACAGCCTTCCCTGAAAACATTTAAATTCTCTGCAGGAGATTAACCATGTCCCTTTGGTCTCCATTTGCAAAGTCATGCTGTAGCTCTGAGACGCTCCTACCACTGCTTTTATCCACAGCTTGTCTAGTTTGAAGTGAAAATCATACAGAGTTCCTTTGGTTTTCACTACAGTCATTTAGAAGAGAACTGAACTTGGGACTTACCTCTGCTAATTCTCTGCTTTTCTCCAGAAAGGATTCCTGGTGTATCAATGACGCTGATGCTTTCTAATACTGGATTAGGTAGCTGGGCACAGACAAACCTGTGTGGAAAATAAATGTGTTTAAAAAAATAAAAAATGCTAAACTTAGTCATGATGTGCTGCACATCATAGGCAACATGGGACAAACCAGACTCTGATCTCTCAAGTCTTCAATTGGAGCTTGGAGCTACTGTTACTTAAAGAAATGAGTGAGAAACTAGAACTAAGCACTTTTCTCTATTTTGCTGCCTCTGGAACATGCATTGCAGATGAGACATATGACAGGTTTTTTATATGGGCCCCCAAATTGTGAATTATGAAAACATTTGAGTTTTCATTTATGTGTTGTTTCGATTTTAACAAGAAGTGGTATTTATTTTTCTTTGGCTAAGGACCCTGTAGAGTCCTGAACTCAAGTGAACTGAAACAACTTGCTTAAAAAAAAATAAGAAAATAAAAAATCAGCAATTCTGTAGGACTTTTGTTCTCTTTTAAATCCGGTCTTAAACAGACAAAAAGTGTGCTATTAATGCACCATGGAAGTACTAAAGCACAGGCAGCATGAGATCTCAAGAGGTTGCTCAGTCTATCTTCCTGCCTCAAGGCAGGATCAATCAGGTTATTTGTTCTTCAAATCTGTAACAATGCAGATTCACCAACATTTGTGGTGAGTCTAGTCCACTACTTAATAACCTTTACAGTAAATCCTCCTTTTTAATGTCTAATCTAGATTTCATATGCTATAATGCTCCTCAGTCACAAACAGTAGATGTGGAAAATCATTTCTTTTTCCCCTCTTGTCATAATGTACACTATTGTCATCCTGCTCCCCTCAGTCTTTTCTCTATAGAAAACAGTTTGCTGGTTACTTTTTTCCTTTTTCCTATCTCTTCCAGTTCTCTCTAGCTGCCTTTCCAGCTCATTTCTAAATCCCCGAAGACCCCTGCAGCCTTCCTTTGGGTCCTCTCAAACTGCTCCACATATTTCTTCAGGCACGATGCCACAAGCTGAAGTACTCCAGCCACAGCCCTGCTAGTGGTGAGCAGAGCAGATGGATTGCTCCTTATCTCTTACAGTTGACAGTCCTGTTTATATGTCTCAGTGACATGTTTGCTTTTTTAACAGCAGTATGACATTGTTAATTCACATTCACTTTGTAAGTCACTGCTCCCCCTTCTGCAGCTCCATTTATGTGAAACTGCTCTTTAGCTAGTTGTTCCCTGTCCTGTATCTATGCAAATCACTGCCTAAGAAGCATCACTTGTGCTTTGTGGGCTGCAGCTCATCTGTTTCAGTTGCTAGTAACAGCAAAGGACAGTAAAAGCCTACCTACTTCCGTAGCTCCTGGTAGCATTTCATGGATAGCCTTTTTGGGATGGCATTCCACACAGCCCTAAGTGTGTGTGTGTGTGTGTGTGTGTGTGTACATATGCATATTAATAGGGTGGTGTGACATCCAGGCACAAAAAACATGTTACTGTGGGAGGAGGCAGAACCAGAGGATGGGGGTTGGCACAAGGGCCACTATGTGCAGTCAAGGCAGATGGGGCCCTGCAGTGCTCTGGCTGAGTGTCTGCTTCTGCAGAGGCCCCTTGCACCTCTGAATTCCTCCAGGTTATGCCACAACTCAACTGTTCTACTTGTATGACTTCAAGATTCTGATAAGAGTGAATCCTCATGGGTTAAAGAGTGTCTCCTCCTCTAAGCTGTCAGCTATTTCACACCACATATTACAGCTTCCCCATCCCCAGCTTGGCAGGTGGCAACAGGGAGCATTTCTGAATGTGTAATACCTTGTATAAAAGAGGGGGACTGGCTTGATAATCCTGTTGAGTACCAGGCACAGCAGCAGAGAACAAAAGGCTCAAGAGGTCATGTTATTCCCTTGTCCTGCCAACCCAGGTTTGCTCTTCGTTGTTACAGCCCTGAGTATTCCCTGTGCTGTAATATTAAATGGGGCAGGGAGATTTTCCACCGGTTTCTCTAGGAAAAGTACTCCACAGGAGATTTCAGATATAAGGTCAGGGGCCAGCATGAGTGAGTGCATTCTGGTTCTTTTGGCAAAGTTAAGGCTGCTGCCCTCCTCTTGTCCCAGCAGAACTGCAGGACCTCAGGGAGCTCGACCTAATTCTGTTTGGGGCCATATGAAGGGAACAACATCATGCCAAACTAGAGTTTCACTACTTCTACAGGCAGACAACATTGCTGAAAGAGCAACATGTTATCTACCTCTCCTGCTGTTCACAACACAAAACCAGGACTGACTCCTTAGCTTGCCAAAACAGACTTTGGGGATGGGGGAATTCTTGTAACCTAGTCAATGTCACACAAAAGCAATGGGCGAGATTCCTGATTTTGCTCCAGGCCCTTGGTGCCAAACAAGTCTTCCTGATAACGAGGTGCAACTTCTCATCTCTCTGGAATCTTCTCAGAGGTGGGGTTTGGCTAGCAGAGTTGGAGAAAGGAAAACAAATCCTTCTCTCAATGCCCAGGAACAACCTGAGGCAAGAAGAGCAGACAAGAGACAGGATTCTGCAGACCTGCTATCCTCATTTCAGCCCTGGGCAGCCTTATCTCCCAGGTATGGGCAGGTGCTCCATCTCCTGGGAATGTAGGGAGGGAGGATACAGGCTCTGAGCAGCACAATTTTCTTGTCTCCCAGCCAAATCCTGACTGTACCAGTCTTCCCTTGCTTCCTGGAAAGCAGCAGATCCCAGTCTCGGCTGGGGAAGGAGTCCCAGCTAAGGGTGGATGCTCACTCCTGGAGCAGCAGGCGCTGCACCCCACAGGACACAGTGCTGTGGGCTGCCAGCTCTCAGCCAAGACCAGCTAGACCTGTGTCAATGCTTCTGCCTCATGCTGCTCTGTTCTTTTCCACTGATGCTCACAGTGTTACCTTTAACCATCCATGGGCAAACCAGACTTCCCCGTGGCCACTGTTATCTCAGCTTAGAGGTGTGGCCCCTGGAGATGAGCTCCCTTCTGCAAATTTCTTGCTCACAGCCTCCTAGCTGAGGTCAGGGCCTTGGCATATATACAGCAGCAGCAAGGCACGTGCAAGGCAGAGATAGTTCTGCTTCCCTAGCCCAGACGCCAGGCCCACTGGAATGGGAAGCTTGATCTGGTCCAGTGGGTGTACCAGGACTTACACCTGCTAAATTTCTGGTCCTCTGAGTCAACTCTTGCATATGCTTAATTTCCTAATTAGCTGGGCATTAGCATTTGCATTTTTAGTATGTGATGCTCACACAGCTGAGCCAGACCCCCTTAGCGTGTCTCCTCTGTCAGTTCAGAAATCACTAACCCCTGTTTTTGCATGTCAGCAAGAAAAAGACAGCATTGGCTGCTGTGGCTACTCCCTACATTGCTAGAAGTACTGCACTTATGCTGCTGCTGAATCACTGCTGTGTCCCTCTGCCCTGTTGCTGGCACAGGCTTGACTCTTTCCTCAGGAGAAGCAAGAGTAGAAGAAGCATAACAAGAGCACAGCATGGTACAGTGAACTGGGTTAATGCATGCAGAGATCCCTTGCTGTAGCAGGAGCAAATTGCTTTCACGACACATCCATCAGGCTAGTTGAGAAGTGTTTGCGTTTTTGCCCCCCATGCCTGGCCTAATGTTCCTTCTCTGCAGTGAACTGTCTGCCAGCTGTGGCTGTTCTTGGCTATCAGCTGAGCTACTCTGAATTATGTCCTCTTCATCCACAATCTCTGCACTCCAGGCAAGAGGCCTGTTGTTATTCTCTGAGGGAAAATAATTGTTCTGCCCTGGTGAAGGGAGTAGACACTCACCTGACCTAACTGTTGGTAAGCTGCAGATGTTCTGCACCCTATGAAACGACAAAAACTTCTTTAAGTCTCTCTGATGCAGGACCATGTTGATGTGTTCAAATGATGCTCCTGTGCAGCCATCAGATACTCCTTCCTGTCACCCTGAGGTGTTGTGAGATTCTCCATGCAGCACTAAGTCCAGCTAGGTCCCTCTCTTGCCAGCAAGGTTCTCCGCATGCTTCTCTGCAGGCCCCTTCCCTGCCTTGCTGCAGCCTGCAGGAGCACTCCTGTGGTCAGTGCTGGTAGGAGATGCTGCACCCTCTGGACAGTCATTCTCTAAGCTTGGAAGATCAAATGGGAGCCAGAGCCCAGCCCAGCTTTCCTGGCTGTTTGGCTGAGCAGCTGCCATGTTTCCAGTGTCTCCCACACTGTGTTAAGGGAAGGCGCCGATGATGGGTGTAGTCAGCTTGTTGCCTTCTGCAGCACAGTTTGTGCTCATCTAGGATATGGGTGTGTACTGCTGGCTTCCTGCAAGGCCTAGATCCAAAACCTCCCCATGGTTGGGCTGGGTCTAGGGGATGGAAAGGTTATATTCCTCGTGTCACAGAGCTGCTGTCCAAACACCTTGCTACTCTTTTTTACAGGAAACACATTAGAGCGGTCATCAATTTGCACCTGAGGTTGTATGTGTAAGGCATGGGAATGGAGAGAGCCTGGTTTTGATTACAGATGGAAGAAACTAGAAATACTGAAGCAGGGGGCAGCAAATGTATTGAAGATATTTACCTCTAGTCTCCTGTAGGATAAGCTTAGGCTGTGATGTCATTTTGTTTTGTTTGTTCAAATAAAATGAAGGTTTGTCACACCTGAATTTATCAGCCCTTCAGCAACTAACTTACGTGCATCTGGTAAGACTGGACTGGCTTTGCATCAGCTATGTGCATGGGAGGAAAAGAAGTGCCTTATCCCTTTACATTGCTTGCTGTGTTGCTCATTAGATTCTAACTTTACTCCACAGGAGAGTTCTTGAGTACTGACCTGTTCAAAAAGGCATTGCCAAAGGCGTTGAGTTTCCTGAATGGTTTTTTGGGATCCACCACCAACGCATTTCCAGGAACGATCCCTTCCACATCTCCTTGCATAACTGCTATAAAGGAGTCAGTTGTAGGCTCTGGTCCAATCCTCATCCCTGGGAAATCCTGCTCCAGCAGGTACCTGTAAGTGAAAAAACAGGGTGTGGGCATGAGACATGAGCTGCTAAATCCTAAATGAGTTGTACTGAAGATTGCAGTACAATTATGAAGCTCAAGAGCATGGATCCTTCTGAGACTATTTTTAGCATTGTCACTGAATTGTTTGATAAACGTCTTGGTAGCTTTTCTACTTAGGATCTCAACATTAAAAGCTCATTTAAGGTGGATTAAGAAATTGAGATGATTATAGCTGCTGGGAAGAGATTCTCACCACATTACATCATTTTATGTATTTTGATCCTCAAGACATTTGGAGCAGACCTAGCACAGCAAAGTAAAAACAGCAGTTCACTGCAATCACAGAGTTAATCCTGAAACCCTACTGGCTCTTGGTGCCACTATCAATTACTTCACTGCCGCTTGTTTCAGCAGATTCATCCAACTAATGTGCTTAGCCCCCAGTCCAAATCAGTTGCTTAAATGCCAACTTCCCCTGTACTTGACTGAAGTCTCAGTCTCTGTTCTTGTGTGCTTCTGAAACGCAGCCACAGGTCTGCACTACAAATGGCTCAAGCATACTGAGCACTACGCACGTGGATGGGAGAGTATATTCTGAGCTAGACAGCACAGTAAGTACAGCATCCCTTATTATTTCCTGAAGGTAGCTTAGCAAATTTCAGGGAAAGCTAGTCACCCACGGGGTTGTAGGGCTTTGAATAGGACCCTGGCAGCATATCCTAACTGATCCTGCCAAATTCAGGGTGGGTCAATGGTGTGCACATGGGACAGTTTCCTTTGGCTCACAAAGGCGCCAAATGCCACTACTGAGGCCAAGCCTGTGTTTGTGTGTGTGGCTGCAGAAAACCACCTGCTGCTCCTGTGCTGAAAACTAAGAGCATTATGTCCATGTGGCTTGCACAAGGTAGCTAGACCTGGTCTAGCCCTGTGCTATCTAGCCCTCAGTATGGGATAGTGTCAGAGGTGATGAGTGATAAGCTCTGGCTAGTTACATAAAGAATAAAATGACTACCAGACTATGCAAGTTAGTATAATAATGTGTTGCTTGTTGCCAGTGCAGCTGGCACTCCTCCCTCTTCCATTGCTTTGACCTAGTCCCCTCAGTAGGTACAAAGATGATTTCAAAATTGCTGTGATGTTAAAAGAAGATTATGGAGATGTAGAAAAGGAAATAGGAGGACTGGAGATTTTTTTCATGATTGAGACTCATATGTCTAAGCACCAGAACTGGTTCACTCAGGTGAGTGTTAGTGAGGGAAGTCCCTGTGTGAGGGACTATAGGACCATTGGCATGAAGGTTTGTGATAACTTTTTAGGGGCTCCTGCTTTCACTGTGTCCTCGGCTAGGGCATTTTAACATAGGTAATCACTATCCAGTGTTTCAGGAGCAACAAGAAAAAAAAACTGTGCAGGCTTTTTATTGATACCATGTGAGCAAATGTGTCCTCAGTTCCCAATGGGCAAGGCCAAATCACCTGGATCTAGAGGTAAAACAACCAAATGTATACCCAGGAGAAATCACTGACACTTACCTGGCTTGGTACACATTCATAGTGCAACAAGAATACCTCCATAAATTATACCCATAATTCCCTTAGAAGATGACCACACCTCCTTTACTGGTGTACTATCACATATTTTCTTTTATCTTTTGTCCAAAGAGATTTCCAAGTCCCATATTCACCCAAAGTGACTCTTAATTGCAGAACTCTGAGATTTGGAGCTGTTGAGCAGCTCCTAAAAGGCCTGAAATAATCCAGGAAGAGAGCAGACCTCTGACCTCCTATACTAAGGTGGACGTATCTTATTTACCTAAACCTTATGTAGGGGTTTCTCAAACTTTCCAATGAAAGTGGGTCATTACTTAAGAAAAGCAGACTGCAGGTAGTGCTGCTGTGTGCCACCTCTCTGGCTGGTGATCACAATACACCTTCCTGGCAGCCACAGTACCTCCTCTCTAGCTTGAAGCACCTGAGAACAACTTCTCTCCCACCAAGGGCTGTGTAGACTATCATATGAATGTTCTTGGCTCAATTCCCTGGGAAGCTCTTTACACTGCACAACTATTTGCTACGTTCGAAGCCACTTGATCAGACTCTGGAAACTAAGCTTGTGCCTCATAGATGGCAATTCAAACTCTTGCCCCTGATGGACATTGCTGTCAAGCCAGTGGCTTTACACAGATGGGAATTCAGTGAATCCATAGAAAAAAATCTTTGCATTCTCCCCATGCAAATACTAGAGAGAAAAGAAATAGGCAATGTTAACAGCTGTCAAATGCAACAAGTGAAGGGCTTTTGAGAAACGTCCCTTACTCCCAGTGTCAGGTGGCAGCCTTGCTGTATTAGAGGCTTGAAATACACGTGTAAAATGACAACTTTTGAGCAGAAGTAAAAAACAGTTGAGGGGGGGAGTTGTTATTTATAGACAAAGCTTCTCAAAAAATCTAACCAAAAGTCCTGTGTGTAATAGCAACACTCCTCCAGACAACCTGCTTGAAAGAATTTTATCACAGCTCCACTCTGCTAACGTTTCAAAGCATTTTTGTGTTTATTTCTTGTGTAAGATTTAAAAAACACAAAACAAAAAATCCCAACAAAAGCACAAAATAAGAAGCACCCACCAATGTTATTGATCTACGTGCAACAAGTGATAGGAAACCAGAGAGATGAAGATTTCTACTGCCCACTATCACAGCATCTATTTTCAGTGAGGCCTCTCTGGGAGATTCGGGTATATTGTGCAGTAGGGTGTCAGCTGCACAAGAATCTCATTGTACAAAGGACAAATACAAGGGGTTATATTGACACTGTCTGATGGGGGGAAGGCACTTCTGCTCAGCAGTGACACAGCCTGCCCTGGCTAACAGAGGCAAGCTAAAGAACACATGCAGTTGTCACATTTGTGGGGATTTCTGGGAGAGAAGAGCAAACAATAGCTGTGGAAAACACCAACCACCAGCAAGCAATTTTCTTTGCCAGTGGAAAGCCTTAAGCTGAGCTGCTGAACACCTTCAAAGGCCTAGGGGAGTGACCTCCAGCCAGGTTAGGGAAGTCTGCAGAGTATGCCACGCAGGAGGGGAATAGTTTTTTTATGACCAATCTGCTTTTCAGAGAAGTGTCTGGAGTCGGTATGTGGCTGGAAGCATCATGCTATTTGCCTATTTGGAAGCATCATGCTGTTTGCCTATTTCAGGTCGGTTTCTGGGAAGGGCCAGTTCCAGAAAGCTGCATTAGTGCCAGCCCAGCTTGAGGTGGTCTTTCCCAGGTGAATTTGGAGATGGGTTAGGAGAGGCAGGGCTCCCTGGGCAGGAGAGCCGCAGGATGTGGGGGAAGGGGCTGCCTGCCCGTGATGAGTCATGCAGGAGCCCTGCAGGATGCGGCTGAGTGTGGCAGCAGAGGTGATGCCGAGCGGGAACGGAAAGAAGGGCAGAGCAGGAGGAAATGGTGACAGCTGCCTGATGCAGGCACAGATAAAAGGTTCAGGGCCGCACGGGAGGTGACACCAGAGCTCTGCGCGTAACCCGTGACAAACAGTGTGGAGAGGCCAGGACGTGTAAATGATTAGCTGCAGGAGGAAGGGGCGGCTGCACCAGAAAAGCAAGCTATGTTGACAGTTAGCAGGGCTCTGACAGGCTTGTTTATTTTATTAGCAGGATGGCTGGACTTGAGCCGGGATTATTTTTAGAGATGACCAAGGAACCTAAGTTAATTAGGAGAGTAATTTTCTGTCCTGTATTCCCACCCTCTTACAGGAAACATAAAAAGCAATAACATTATAAAGGCAGCCTCCAGTGAGATCCTGCACTGGCTGTCAGATATTCCCAGGTAGAGGTGTTGCCTTGCCCTAAACAGCACGGACTTTCAGCCCCCAATCCTGTGGAAAAGCATCAGCCAAATGCATGCTGAGACGAAAAATGGGAGTGAGCACAAAGAGATGATACAGCAGGAAGCAGTAAAGGAAAAGCTGCATTAGCAATGCTACCTACACCTTTCACATAGTGCAGAAAGGCTCAGTTCTGTGTCCCTGCAAGTAGAAGGGGGAACAGCCTGGTTCCACTGAAAACAAGCCATGCTCTGGTCTCGCTTCACTGGCTTTGACCCACACAACTCACCTCCCTCTTCCCTGGCTCAGCCTCTAGGAATGTTTCTCACTGCTGACCTTGACTGCCTTTTTTCCACCATCAGCTCCTGACAAGAGAGCAGCCTCACTGCAAGATGCTGCAGCTTAGGTGCTTCAAAGCCTTGCATTTCTTCCTTGTTTCACCTCAAATCAAGGAAGGAGGTTTGGAAGACAGACATTCCTTAGGTAGGTGACTAAGGGTCTTTCATTTTTTTTTTTTTTTGGTAAGGTGTCCTGGGATCCAGGTAAACTGGGACTGAGTTCATTCCACATGATTGTTTAGTGGCATTAAGTCATGTCCCTAAATTGCATGGAAGCACAAGAAGGATGCAATTTAAGAGTGGAATTGATACATAAGGATAACCCTAATTATCCCCCATCCTGACAAGACTGTGGAGGGAATGTCCAGAGGCTGTTTCTTGCCTCACTCTACTGCTAAGACATAATGGTTGTCAACCCTCCCACTTCCTCCCCCCAGCCCCCTTTAACTCCTCCCTGCTCTCAGCTTTAGCTCCCACTTGCCTTCCCACAATAACTCTGGATGCTAATCTGGTGCTTATCCCAGCTTTTTAATGAGCAGTGCCTGCAAGCTCATGCTGGAAGCCTGTCACGAGCAACACAAGATTTTCTGGCCTTTGACTGGGAGCACACTGGAGTAACAGACCCTCACACTTCTTACTGTTAGAGATCCTGGGTTTCTACCAAAGTTCTCAACTTTTACCTTCTTAGGCACTGTTTTAAAAAGAAGACTGCCTTTCTGGGAGATCTGTTTGGCACTCCTGTGAAGCAAAAGCTCCCAAAGCTCCTGGTCACTTTTGTTTGACCATTGCCTCTGTGCAGGCTCATCCCAGCCCGGTGCCTGGAGAAAACTGGGAGAAGAGAACACAAGCACGAGTGAACAGCAGTTGTCAGAGAGGCTCAGATCCACTTGCTGACAGCAGAGAGGTTGTTGCTGCCATCCCACATAGCAAAAACTTAATCTTCTTTTGCCTGGAACATGCTCTAGGCACCCAAACTTCCTGCAAAAGGAGCTGAGGCTCACAGAGAAAGGAATTCACTGAACAGACAGGGGCAAAGGCAGGAAGTCTCTGCTAACAGCATGCAGGTGAGACTGCAGGGAAACAATGATGCTGGCAATCCAGATAAAAGGGTTAAGAAGAGATGCTTTAGTTAAACAGCCTTATCGGGAATTCAGCAATTCCTCGTGTTCAGGCTCTGAGTATCTGTAAGCCAGAGACAGGAAAAGCTTTTCAAACAGGCTTGGTTCTAAGTCAGGGAACAAAGATCTGGGGTGGAACCAGGCAGTTGTGCTAGCTATCCTCTCTATTTTTCAGAAGAGTAACTCCCTTTGCAAACATGTGCAAAATGCTTCTTTGGGTCTTTTGCACCCTGTCACCATCCACCTGACCTGCTCATATGAGAAAAGCCTTTTAACTTTTCAACTTTGTTTGCCAGGTACATGCCAAGGTAGCAGAAATGCATTCTGTTCTTGGCTCCTGACCAGGAAATTTAGCAGCAGGAATATTACAGCACATTAAAAAGAAAAGCCCCTGCATTTCTCAAGGTCATTCCTTTAGAGGTACAGTAAATTTGATCCACCTCTCTCTACTCTCCACAGTTCCCTCCTTCACCAAGAAATACTGGTCAAACAAAGGGCTGGCCGCCTGTGGCTCGAATCCAGATTTACACTGGGGTAATTCCACAGATTTCAACACAGCTACACCAGAAAAAGGCTGGAATTTAACGCTTAGCTTATGAATCACATAGGAAACACGGGCAGTGCAGCTTCAGCTATGATCCCAAGGGAAAGGCTGCTGCAAGTTGAACTAGCAGCATGGCTGAACAGAGATCCCCGCAACCAAGTCCAGCTGGAAAAGTTTAACCCTCTCTGCGACAGTTTCACATCATCGAAATGAAAGAGCTGCTGGCAGCTGCTCTTTCTTTACAGTTCGAAAGAAACTTGCTGCTCCCAGCATCTCGGCCGAGCAGGACACAGTTAAAACAGGACTTTACTTCTGGAGCCCTGAAGAGGAGCAGGTCTGTCTGTGCACAGGCACACATGCTTCTCTAAGTGGGTTCTGAGTGTTATCTCTGGGACAGTGCAGAAAAAGACAAGACAGCCGCAAGCATATAACAGTGACCACTGCAAACCGAAGGACCCCCTTTAAAGCTGCCTCACCATTCAAAAGCTACAGCAAATTGAAAAGAATGGTTACTACAAGGGTCAACCAGGGCAGTGCAGGCATGGAATGCCCCGCGCGAGGCTTCCCAAAGCCTTTGCACTTTGAGCGGCCAGGAGGGCCCCAGTGACTCACATCTCCACACTCCTGCTCTGCCTGCACTCCTCAGCCCTGCCCTGGGCTACTTTTTGCCACGTCGGTGTTTCATGGGACATCTTACAGCACCCTGAGCTTGCGAAGGAATGGCTGGCGTTTGAGTGGAGGTGACTTTTCCATGAAAAGCTGTTGAGGGGACGCGAAGGGGGTAACAGAAGGGGGATCAAGCCATAGCACAGGTAGCAGAGACACGTTCTGCTCCACCCTAGTGCCCGGGCACGGAGGGCGCAGGGAGCTGGATTTTACCTGATGAAGGTGGTCTTCCCAGTGGAGTACTGCCCCACGAGGAGCACCATGGGCTTATTGTCGAAGTCGGCATCCTCCAGGGCGGGCGAGTGGAACTCGTGGAACTTGTAGTGTTCTTCCAGCGGCAACAGCTTGGTCTTGTAAAGCTTCTTCAGGCCGTCGCTGACCGTCTGGAACACCTCCGGGTCCTTCCGCCGACGGTCGTCGGTGCCCAGCCAGCTGAACATCTTGTGGCCTCCCGACGCCAGCTCCGCGGCGACCACCGGGGCTGGGCTGGGCTGGGCTGGCTGCGAGCGCGGGCTACCCGCGCATCCCCCTGAGGCCGGGCGGGCCTCACTCCACTCCGGCGCCCACCCGCGAGGGCCGCCCGCCCTCACGCCACCTGCACCGGCGATTTCAGCCAGCGAGCGGTCCCCGCGGGAGGCTGAAGGAGCGGCTCGTCCGCGCAGCCCCGGCCCAGCGGCACCGGCGGGCGCCGCCTCCCCTCACGCCGCCGGCTCCCGGCGTGGGCATGGCGCGGAGGCCCAGCCCTCCAGGAAAGGGGCGGGCGCCGGAAGCCGGCCGTTCCTGGCAGGCGCCGCCCGTTCTCCCCGGCGGCTGAAGCCGCACCGGGCGCCGCCATGTTGGACAGCGGGGGGCCGGGTCTTGCCGCGCCCCCTGGGGGCCGTTGAAGGGATTCTCAGCCCGGCCGCCATTTTATTTCCTTTCTCACCTCGCTTCGATATAGACCTATAAAAATCTACTGAAATGAACCGTGCCAGGGCAAATCTGACGGAGCCGGCTGTTCCTGAGCACTGCCAGCCTCTTCTGGGTCTCCAGCCTATCATAGCATGGGTCAGGTTGGAAGAGGCCACAGTGTTCCAACCTCCCTGCTCAAGCAGGGTCATCGTGCAGCGCATGGCACAGGAGTATCTTAAGATGGTTGTGGAACACTCCAGTGAGGGACACTCTGCAGCCTTTCTGGACAATGTATCCCAGGTGTGGTCATCAGCATAATAAAGAAGTTCTTCCTCATACTCAGGTGGAATTTACTCTGCATCAGTTTCTACCCATTGCCGCTTGGCACCACTAAGAAGAGCCTGGCTCCATCCCCTTGACAGCCCCACTTTAGATATCTATACACATTGATGAGGTGCACTCTCAGTTGTCGCTTAGACTATTCTTCCCCCCGCCCAGTGACTGGGCTGCACTCCTGCCCCTCACTTTGTGGGGCTTGTGGCTCTGGCTGTGCCTGGAGAAGCTCTCCATCTGAGCAGATGAGACGAGCAAATTATCTACTGTCCCAAATTCTTTATTCCTCTAGACATAAGGGTTGACAGGACAGCCGCATAGGTTTTCCAGGAGTAGCCTGAAGCTCGGCATCTCCTTGGGGCTGGCCATCAGCTCCGCTGCCAGGCTCTCCTCATCTCCACTGTGCAGCTGGGATAAAGCAGGATTTTTTTCCTAAAATATCTCCTAAAGGCTTTTTCACTTTTGTCCATCCCACGGGTCCGAAAAATGTGGCAAGAGGCAGTTTTGGAAGCAGTCCTGCCGTGTGGCAGTTCCTGCCCTTTCCCAGCCATTTATAGCTGGGAGGAGCCCAGACCTTGCATAAGCAGAGGCAGCTCTGCATTAAAACTCTTTTCTCGTTTTCTACAGGAGGGGGAAAAATGGAGACTGTGTGGCCCTGTATGCCTGAACAATGATCCAGGACCTATGCCTTCTACTGCAGGAGATGACACTTTCCTTGCTTCCATCATGTGATCCCAGGCACTCACATGCTCTCTGTCATGGCCTGACCCAGAAGGTGCAAGCAATGACTCCAGAGACCAGTTTTCTTTTTCTGGAAGAACATAGCAGGCTGGCTGTATTTTCTGAAGATCAGGCTTCTCTGCTTTCCTGCCAATGCCTAGAGCTGAAAGTGGAGCTGATGTTTTGAAGCCTCCTTAAGACCAGTTTCCCTTATTTCTTTAGTTTTATAAATAGAGGCTTTTGGCTTTAAGAATTTGATGACTCCTTTCCAGTGAAAACTCCTGAAAATGAAAGGCCCCATAGAATTCAACATGTTTTGGCAAGAATTACTCATTTTGTAGGAAAAAAACTTGCTTTCATCTTCTAGATAGTTCTGCCATTTAAGGGCTGTGCTTCTCCAATGGCGCTCTGGCATTCCTACAGCTATATATGGAGTCTCTTTGGTGCTTGCTTGTGTTATCCTCAGAGCTCAGTAAAGCTCAGGCCAGGAAGCCTTTGATTGTAAATCTCCCCAGACCACCTTGGTGCCCTTCCTGAATGCAGCAAATGGGGAGCAAAGCAAGGTTTCTGTTGTGCAGGCTGCGGGAGCTGACTGCCACAGGTATGGCAGAAGCACAATTGTTCCCTATTTACAAGGTGAGGATATTAATCATTAAACTGCACAAATCATGCATACCCGGTGGCTAAATAGCAAAAAAAACAAAATTTCTTTGCCTTGGCCAAAGAGAGGCCCTTTCCTGTGGATTCATTATCTCCAGGACAGATCACAATGAAACTTGACAGTCTTTATAGACTTTCTGTAGGTATCTCACAAACATTGCACATTTTTATTTATTTTTCAGTCTGTTTTTTTAGCTATTCGAGCCTGACTTCCTCAACAACTATCTTTACCTTGAGGTACAGAGCTTGCCAAAAACAAAGGGAAGTAAAATTAGGAAAGGAAGTTTACAGTATAATTAAGTTTTTATTTCTGCCAGAATCAAACTGAAAGCTTTCGTCTGTTTTTATTATTCATTCCTTTTAATTTCTTAATTAGAGGTGTCTTAATGGATGGTTTTCTGTTGGATAGATTGGTCTTATGGTGCAATCTTTACTAAGTTGGGGTTTTTTTTTTTTAGTAATGTACATTTTTAAAATGTAGAAACTCTCCCTTGACTGCCCTGCACAGAAGCCACTGTACTGCAATACCGAGAACTACCTCTACCTGATACTGGTGGGGGTCTGCTACAGTCCTCTACTATATAATTTGTCTTGATTTTTAAAGATACAATGGATTTAACTTTTAGTTCTGTAGTTTCTCAGTCGTGTCCCCGCTGTTGGTAACAGGGCTGGCAGTCACTTAGCTGGGTGCTTGCCTTGACCAGGAGAGAGATGCTTGTTGAAAAAGATTCACTTCCACTTTGCTGAAAGTCAGTGAGGCTGAACTAAGTCATGTAGTATTTGCACACAAAATGAAACCTGGGTTTTTGGAGGCAAAACACTATGTTGTATAACTGAAACTTGTGAAACGGTGACAAATATGTTTGCTTATCTGCAACCTTAGGGTTGGACAGGTTTACTTCCTACAAAAGATCATCTGAGGATGGGGATATTGAAGTCACAGAATCTGAAAAGATGTGGTGACTCAGACCATAACACCTCGGCAGTTTCAAGAAGCTTGTGGGAGCAGTGTAGTTCAGTAAAATCAACTTCCTGCCAGTGCAGTTACCGCCACTGTTTGTCCAATACCAAGTATGAAACCTGAGTAGACAGTGTCAAAAGTTCAGGTGCTGATGGGTTCAACAGGGAATAGCGAGGGTTGTGGGAAAGGAAAGCAGGGAGAGAAAGGCACAGCAGGCCCCCAGAATTAAATCAAATATATGAATTTGATAAATAAGGGAGGGAGAGTTTCCTCTGGTTCAGCTGGATCAAACTTCTCAACTGCCTGCTGGTGCCACATGGCCTGTGTGGAGACATAAAATCGTCTCCAGCATAGTCTATTCCTTATCTCACTTACTTCTTTGCCTTTGCAACTCAGAAAGCTGCTGCCTTCCTCTCCTGCCCTCACTGCTCCTTCATATTCCTCTGAAATATTTCCCATTACTTTTCTCCTACCATTTTTCGGGTGTCTCGGTACGCTCACATAACACAAACACAAACACAGTCCTTTTCCCTACCCTCCCTATACTGCTCTTAGCCCCTCATTGCCTGAGATGGAACGAAGTGCTGGTACCCAGAAGTGCCACCAAAAATGGGGAATATGGGTCTGGAATGTACATCCAGTGAGTGGGAAGCATTCTTGCTTACAGAGAGCTCCCTCCTTAGATTTGTTTGGCAAAGAAAGCTTCTTGTATTGCACACAGGAGACTTGACTGATGGGATGTCTGTAACACTGCTGGAAAGAAAAATCCTCTGAGCCCTTCGCTATCCTTGCAGTGTGGAAGCTTGGTCTATAACTCCTGAGTGATTTTGTCTGTCTCTGCCATAGAGCATACACGTCCATCAAACTTACATAAATGTTCTTTGTAGGAATTGATATGATTAACTGATTGATGAAGTGTCATGTCCCTGTCTGTTCTGAGAAAATATGGAGGGTTTGAGAGTATTTCCTCTCTGAACTTTTTCTTCCCTGAAAGCAGAAGTCCTTTTAAAATGTATAAAGACACAGTTAAACACATCTTCCTGTTTTACCTTGTCAATGATTTATGGAGAGACGTGGAGTTTTGTGTTTTGAATAATCGAGTGACAAATTAAACAAGGAAACTGCCATCCACTGAAGCAATGGGTGAGTCAAAAGATAGCCTGCATGATGGGCTGACCTGTTCTTTCATGTCTTCCGTGGAATATTTTGCATTGAGATCTCCAGAAATTTTCTGTTGTTGCTCAATATGCTTTTTTCCCCCGCCTCCTGCTTCTACCACAGTGTTTGATAGGTTAGGACAGGCTCTTGGGGTTACGTATGCAAGGTGTACATGCACATAAATACATAGGGAGAGATAACAAATATACTATTTATGAGCAGCAGGTATCACTGCCAGTTATCCTTCACTGTGAGAACACACCTGGCGAAGGTAGGACATTGAATGCCAAGTGCTATGTAGAGGGATTTGGTGCTGGCATTTAGCAGTGATCTCTGGGTAGCACAGAATTAGGATTTTCCAGGGGTTTGAAGGGAGTGTAACTGTCACCATGTTAAGATGAAGCTGTCCTCTGGGATCAGATGGGGGTATTAGTTACACAATGCAGCAGCTGCTGCTGTGCTGTTCTCTGGAGGTGTTGAAGGGAAAGGCAGAAAGTTTGTATCAGCAAACGTGGGAAGGATGGGTGTGATATAAAGCAGCTAGATGAGCCACATCAGCTGCCCTGCATGTCACAGTTCCAGCGCTTCTGCCTGCCAAGTGCTTGGCAGCACAGGCTGGTGTTTTAGCTAACCCAGATTTTGTGCATCCTTGTTCTCTCACTTTTGCTGTTTAGAGTTGGTTTGGCTGATACTTGATCGCTAAGTATTCTGCGGAGATCAAAAATTTGATCTGTCATTAGCGGGAGTTGTGGGTAGTCAGAATATCTAATGATGGGATACTTATGAAAAGGATGTTGTAACCTTAAGTGCTAAAGTATAGATCTTGAGTAAATGGGATTTTCATATTTCCACTGATTTTGATGTAGCTTGGATATTTCCACAGCAAAGGATATGTATTTTTAAATCTCAACCAGAGTCTTTAAAAGTGACTCTTTAGTCAGAGAGGTATTGCTTGAAGTTCTGAAAGCTATCCAGGCGTTTTGGCTACAGACGTTTTGTTAAGATCAGTGGGAACAAGTTCACTGCTTGATCTTGAAAATCTCAGCACCAGAAGGTGTTCATCAACCTTTGGGCCAACAATCTAAGCACAGGAAATGCAGGGAAAGGTCATCAACCTGTCTCTATATCCATTCATTTAGTGAGAAAACATAGTTCAGTTCTTCTTTTCAGGATATTTCTATTTGCTTTAAAAGCCCACAGGAAGAGCAGAAGTCAGCCTTGAGGATTTTTTTCTGAAATACAGCACTCTGTTTAATCAAAAACTAGAGGTTGTACCTGCAAGTGATGTTTTTATGCTGTTTGTTTAGAGACTAATAAAGATTAACAAAGCCTAATACACTCACACTATCATTTTGACTAATGACTACTAATTTCTGTAGCTAATGTTCTGCTGTACTACATGAATGGTTGTAAAAAATGGCCCTGCATCATTTGTTCTACTCACCCTAAAATTTATTGTTTTGCATGCAAACATTTACTGCTCTGTTCCACACAATCAGGAGGAGCTCCTCAGCCCAGGTTTGGATTGTCTTTGGTAAATCAGAGGAGCTGGGCTGAGCTCTGTCATCCCCAGGTTTAGAGTTCAAATTGTCCACTGTCCAAGTGTTGCCTGGTGTGAATTCACTTGTAGACCAAGAGGCTCTCAGAGAATTAATTCATGGTCCAGTTACTTTTACAAAAAGTGAAGGATTTTCCATGGATACTTTAGCTTCCCATTTCAAGACTTAGGGATGAGGCATTTAAGATCTTGAGAAAGCTCAAGGGAGATCATAGGGTGCTAATGCAGTGGAAAGACTCAGATCAGATGGTAAATATGCTAACTAGGGGAATGTGCAAAGAATAGAGAATCAAATCCATTTAACCTACTGGCTCATGGCTTCCCTCTAAAGCTTTTAACCTCTGCCTGCTATACTTGGCTGCTTTCCCTTAGAAATTTTAATTGCTGGAAGAGATATGCACACACTCTGCTCCACCTGTGGAGGAGGACTGATTCAGTGTGGCTCAGTACCGTGGATGAGTGGAGTACAGGAATACCTTGGCTGGTCATATACAGCTGTATCTGGTGCCCTCTCACAGAACGGGCTGTGGCCAGACAGCAGGCAGAAGGTTAAACACAAGGTGGAACACTTGCTGTCTGAGAAGGGACTGTTCATGACACGTAAAATGCTTCATTGCATCTTTTGTTCAAAGATTTCCTAGTAATTTGGAAAAGACTTTAAAACATAAAAAGTAGCATCATTGACTCAACACACACAGTTACAGCTGATGCCTTGAGTTCTCCAGGCATCACAGTCAGGGGTGCTGGCTGAATTTCTTGAAAATAAGGCTACATATTCATGTGATTTAAACCTTCATTTTTTTAAAGCATTGTTTTTCTTCATACTATTTTTGGGTTTCAAAACCTGTATATAAAATTCAATTCTTCTTCAAATAAATGCCAGAGTGAAGTGAGAACTGGTGAAAAGTTAAAACAATTTTATCAGGCACTGTGAGTACTCTGCACACCCAAAAACCGTCTCAAATATTTGTTCTTCACTGTAGCTCAAAGTGTGCCAATTGGTCTCCACTTCTTTTCCTGGGGAGCAGCAGAATGAGAAATTTTTCTTCATATATGTTTTGTCTGCCTATGTAAAGTACAGCTGGTCTCCAGGCTGTTTTCTTCCTTTGTTTTTCTCTAAAATGTATCTCTGTCTGTTGCTCATGTTGTTGGAGCCATGAAGGCCAATGGCTGTAAAAAGGGAAGGGTTGGAAGGAGTGACAGCACTTTTCATCTGGAGAAAAAGTAAGCAAGTTGTTAGGCACTTAAATTCTTTTTCAGCTCTGAAATGCCTACTGTACAACAGAAAACTGAACTTTCATTTCTAGCGTTATCTTTTGAAGATTTTTTTGTTTGGTTGCCCTTGAGGGTCAAGCTTTGTGGATCACTTTAGAGTGGGTTCATAACAAATGAGGGCTCTGTGTGGTTGGACAGTACAAGCTGTGGTTGTTTGTTTTCTCACAGGGACCGCTGCTGACCTTCAGCTTCGATGGGAGTAACAACAACTGGTGGCTAACTGAGACCAGCATCCCCGGGTGCCTGGGGCAGGGATTTTGAGTCTCAGAGCCTCCTCGGTGAGGGAGCCTTCCAAATACTGTATCATTATGGCATGTGAACCGTTTCTTAAACTTTTTACCCTGGTTGATTTTTTTCAGCCCACACTGTACTGATCACCTTGTTAGTACTGATGGAAGTGATTTGCCTATTGAGATTTTCTGTGATTTCTCCCAGCAAGGGGTGGTGCAAATGTTTAACATAGCTGCTAATATTAAAAAAAGGCCTAGGACATCACTCTTTGGTGTTTTTAGTGAGGGATGAGAAACATCTGTCTTGAATGTTACAAGGAAAAAAATACCTCAGCATGCAATTTCATGTGTGAATCTGTGGTGTTCAGCAAGATGGAATGTGAACTCTTGGGGAAGATCATATCATTTTCCAAAATGAGGCAAAAAGGGCAAAATTACTATCGTAGGAGTGTGAGCTGTGGCTTTCTAAAACCTAAAGTATTCCACTTTTCTGTTAGCCTTTGGTTTATCTTGCTTTTTCTTTTTTTTTTTTTTTTTTTTTTTTGCTTTTTTTGGGAGGGGGAGGGGGGGACAACTTCATGCCAGAATGTGATTGAATAAAGACTGTCATTCATGTTGCGACACGTTATGAAAATGTCCTGAAGAGCCTAAAATAGTCCAGAGAGAGACATAGAACAGCCATGTGTATGGCTTTAGGGCTCTAGTAAAAGTCAGTGGGGTCACTCATTTTGATTTCACTCAGATCTACAGTGATATTAAAGCCTTGAAAATGCAGTGATAAGTGCTCAGTTAGAACTGGGTGAGCCCCTACTTCTCCTGGGGATGCCACTGTTCCTACCCACCCCTGCTGACTAAGAAGAAAATTTTAAAAGGCAGGATTAAATTTACTTTTTATACTTATTTTAACTATCAGGAATTCTTCTGAAAAGACACGCCTCATCCGAGAAAACCAAGAGTTTCCAGCAGAACTGTGCAGTGTGAGATTCCTCCAAAATCCTCAGTGGAAAAAAATTATCCTGGTGTTATTGGATATATCAGCATGCCTTTTCTGCTGTGCTTGAAAAAAAATAAGTCACCTGTGCCTTTAGGCAGAAGTATATTTCAAAAACACACCCCTCCTGTCCAGCAGAACTACCAGGCTTTGCTGGAGTCATGCTTGAAGAACAAATGCTTGTTCACAGACGACACCTTCCCTGCTCACATCAGCTCTATTGGAACAGGAGCACTGCTAAAGAAACTGCCCCAAAATTTACAGTGGAAGAGGCCACACGTAAGTGACTTTCAGTGAGTACTGTGTGTAAGAGGATGTTTACAGATGATAGCCAGCAAATAGTTTTAGCATTGAACAGACTACTTTCAGACTTTAATTTAGGTGTACTTTAATGTCTCCAGAGATTGCATTTATTGCATCAGGTGTCATTTTGGAAGCTGGAGTACATGGAGTCTCATAATTGCCTTTGAAGCATTTGTTGCACAAAATCATAACCAACCTTGTTCAATTTATATCCAGTAACACTTGGAGCAGGCAGGGAGAGGAGGCAAAGGGAGCAGGGAGAGTTGGTTTCCTTATAGTCACGTCTACAGTGATCTCGCTGTGATTCTGTGGTGACAGATGAGATCCTTTTCCTCAGAGTTCAAGATCATGATCATTTAGAAGATTTCTGAGTTTCTAGACAGTTCTTAGCTGTGACCCCTCTCTCCCATGGACCCTCACTGTTAGGATGCTGGAGGCTGCTACTTTCCCAGAGAGGGCAGGTGCCTTATCCTCTTGCTGGGCTGATTTTTTTTCCCTGCTTAACTGTTTAGTCTATTGCACTTCGAGTAATCTTTCCCCAGCTCTCAAGGCTGAGCTTCTATCACAACCAGTGACTGAGCATCAGTCTGTGAGTTTGCTTTAGTTTTGGGGCCTTTGTTTTATACTTGTGCTCGCCTTTCCAAGGCTTTTGCTGGAATTCTAGGCTTAAACTGAACATCACAACAAGAGACACCCAGGTGCAAGGGCTGGTCACAGAGCTTGTTCTCATAACAGAAGGGTAGATAACAAGTGTGGGAGGCCTGGACGGGGGCCTGGCATAGTTCGATAAGGCCTGTTACTAGCAATGCCAGTTCTGCTCTTACTGAGCCACTGAGCAGAGTATTGACAATCAGATCCTCCTGAAAGCACTGTATAAGATTATGTGAGAATTTCAGAATTCCTTTGTCTGTGGGAAATTCTGCCAGGTAATCCTAGATGGCATTTCCCAGCTATGTTATTTTCTACCTGTCATATTTTGTGAGATTTAAACAATTTCCCAGTAGGATCGAGTTTCCAAAAAAAAAAGGTCAGCATGAGTCTTGGCCTCTGCAAAGCCTTTCAAGTGTCTCTCCACCCCTCAAATATTGGTGGAATGGACTTGAAATCTTTGTCTCTCAGTGGACTATTCTTCTGCTCTGCTATGATTGTTGGGGTGTCCTGTATAGATCCAGGAGTTGGACTTGATGATCCTAATGGGTCCCTTCCAACTCAACATATTCTGTGATTCTGTGATTCTAAAACTGCCTTGTGAAGAAGGCAGCTGTCTACTCTGGATGCCAAACTTTCTGAGCAGAGATTCTTTCAGAATGGATGCTGTGCATCCCTCAGTTCCTCTGCTGCAGAGGAGATGCTGAGATTCTGCCATTCAGCCTGCAGGCTTGTAGCTTGCTGCATCTATGACTGATGGCCTGCAAACTGAACACCCAAGCTCACCAAGGGCAGGGCTTGGTGTCTAATTACTGTGACTGCCTTCTGAGGGTTTGCTGTATCTTTGCTACTGCCTGCAGGGGAAGCCAACAGTGTGAAACTTAGCTTGAGCAATTTCTGGGTCATTCGAGTGAAATGTAATTTTGACACTTAGGTTATTAATTTAACACCAGAGGCACTTGTGAAGGAAAAAAATCACCACATTACTTCCCTCTGTACAATTATTCACAGACCTATTCTTGTCACAGCAACAGGAATTCTATAGCAGCCATCAGTCTGTAGCTCAATTGTCAGTCAAGCTGTGGAGATGTCAGCCAGGTTGAGTGAAAGTTTGAACAGTTATGCTCTGGCTTCATAACCTCTTTCGGCTGGCACTTGTGTGGAGGAGCGGGACTGGCAAGTTTGAAGGATGTCTTTTCAGCATGGTTTCCATGGAAAGCCATGGTGATGCATCTGAGCACCAGTGACTTATGCTGGAGATGAAATTCAGCGTAGACCAAGCAAAAATGTGTGCCCAGGCTTGTGTCAGGTTAGCCAGAGCACATAACAGTAGATTTATACCTGAGCCAGAACAATTTCTGCTGGAACAAAGGACTCTCAGTATTTTAAAAGCTTTAACTTTCAAACTAAATCAGCTCATGTTACTGGCTTAACTCTGTCCTTTTTTTTTTCTTTTTCTTTTCTTTTAATTTTGTGCTTCCCAGGCTTTGCACAAAAGTCCTGTATTTTATGCTGCAAATAGAAAGCAGCTTGATCTCCGCCAAGGACTGGTGGGTAAGGAAAACCCTTTGTATAAATATCTAAGTATTCTTACACAGGGTAACATTTTGCATGGAAGTTTGAATGTATAAAACTTGGCATGGAAATAGAAGGTATCCATCTCCTCTCTCCACTTGGCATGGTGTGGATGAGGCAATCATTTACTGGTGTAGGCTCAGTAGATAAGCTGGCAAGCTTCGAGATGGGATTTGAGGCATGAGAAGTGTCTCCACAAACTGAAATCACCATTGTGTGTTGTTTCTGCCCATGGTAATAGGAAGTGATCCTGTGCTCTTACTGGTCTGTGGTGTTGCTGCTTGACAATTGAATAGAGACCACAAAAGGACTTTATATTTGTACCTAATGCTCAGTGTGAGTGTATTCCCTTCTCAGCCTTCCAGTTAGAAAAATAATTTTATGCCTGTGTTGCCTAAAATAAAATCCTATATTGCCATCTGAAAAACAGGTAGAGGTGGGACTAAATTAGTTTTTAAGTGCTTTATGTCCTTAAAACCAAAGTTTGCTAAGTACAGTCTTGCATGTTAGATCCACTGGTAATTATTTTCTTTTCTGAAAAGCTAATGTTTTCAAAGAAAAATGAAAAAGGTGTTGTTTGTTTTTTTTTTAATAGTGTGCCTTTATAGAGAACAGAAAAAAACCCCACACAATGTCAGTAAAACACAGAATGTTTCCATTGACAGTTATTGCTTGCTAAATTTCTTATTTAACCAAACAGTACCCAAATGAAAAGTTCATGAGAGAACAATTATAAACCAATCACAGTTTGGTTAAGTAAAGAATATGTCTAGATCATCTAATTTTGTGTGTATGATTTGCTATAATTGTAAAGACATCGGCACAACAGCTCTTCTGCCGGGATCTTGGTGGTGTTGCTGAACTTGGCTGAGAGCTCTCACTTTTCAGCCAACTGCATGTGTCCGTTTGTCTTGGCACAGAGAACTGCTGGTTCCTGGCGGCCCTGGAAGCCCTGACGTTCCACCAGGACATCTTGGCTGCAGTTGTGCCACAAAACCAGAGCTTTGAGAGGAAATATGCGGGCATTTTCCACTTCCGGGTACAGCTGCTCCCCCACATTGCAGGACACCTTCAGATATCCTCTGCTATGTTTTGTGTCACGCCCTTAGATAATTTGTACGTGGTTCCCTTCAGTCAGGGGCAAGTGGCCAGAGGGTATCCCAGTTTGGAGAGGAGCCCATCACCCCTCCCACAAAGTAGTGCAGGCAGTGAATCAAGCCACTGAGGAAACACCTCTGCTTGGCTGCTCTCTCCAGCTGTGTCCTGTCCATGTTTTAACGCAGACAAAACTCTTTTTCAAGAGTGGCAACAGTCAGCAGGACCTGAGCACATCAGCTCCAATCTTCTTCCCCTTTGTCCATCTCTTGGTACAACTCTGCTACCCTGCAAATTAGGAATTCCTTCCCCAGAAGTCCACCTGTGGCTAATTTCCCTGCTTACTCCTTTTACACCTGATGCATGCTTTGTTTTATCCTCTGGCCAGGTGGGGTTGAGTAGCTGGCTCTGTGAGTGAGTCAGCACATCGCACTGACCCACAGCAGCTTGTTTTGTGCCCACAGCTAGGCTATCTTGCCTTTCCTGTTGTTTCAAGGGGAGGTCCCTTCCAAGGGAAACATCAGCTCATTCCTTTCCCCTGACAGTTCTGGCACTTCGGGGAATGGATTGACGTGGTGGTTGATGATCGCCTGCCAGTGAATGAGGCGGGGGAGCTGCTCTTTGTTTCCTCAGTCTATAAGAACGTGTTTTGGGGAGCCCTTCTGGAGAAGGCATATGCTAAGTAAGTGACTCATTTCAAGTTATGCAAATAGTCTCTCTAAAATATGTTGGTTGGTGCCTACGCAGTTTGTTCTTGTTTATAAATGCATCTTCTAGGCCTTGCTGCATTTGGAGTGTAGTAGATGGCTCTCGTCTTTCTATTATCGCACATAAAAGCTGCCATTGCAGTAGCCGTTATCAAACCAGGCCCTTGAGTTTAAATCCAAGGGTTTAGGTGTGAAAACAGCCCTATTGTGGTGGGTTATCCTCTGAGTGTTATCACTGTTTGCAGTGTATTGGCTGAGGCTGATACCTTCCTTGTAAATACCACAGAGGAGTAGGACACCACAGATACACATTTTCGAATGTGAATAATTTCCAAGGCCTCCTTTAAAGTATTATCAGTGTAAGAAACCTCCAAGGATTTTAATTTTGGAGGTCTGCTGAAGCATTGCACCTTTGTTTTGGCAGATGTTTTTGTGGCTTCTCTCCAGGGTGTTTTGTCTAGAGTTGTAGTATCAGCACAAAGAAGAAAGCAGCAAGGCCTAACTGATGGAGTTTGTTAATATTTGGCTGAAATAGTCTTTGCAGAGCAGGGAAAAATAGTTAACACTGAGAGAAGGATCACACAAAGATGAGAATGTTCAGTTATTTTCATTTGGTGTTAGTGTTAGAATGAAAAGACTGGGCCAAGTTGCACTGGAGTGATAAAATCAGATTGGAGACTGAGCTCTCAAGACAGTGTCTCTCAAGACACTATATCTTAGATACAGCACAACGCCTGGTGATAAATTCAGGCAACATTCGCTAAGGCAGAGTTATCAAAGAGTCATGATGGGCATGTTCTCATTACAGTGCAGTCAGGGATGACAGCGAGTGAAGAATCCCTTTCAGACTATGGCCAATCTTGGAGGCAATTTTGTAGATTCTCCTCTTCCCAAATGCCAAAATTTCCCTTAAAATTAAACATGAGTTACAGCCTTCCTTTTGCTTTTTGCACATTTTTTTTTAATGTTTTCATTGGCAAGCTGTTCTCAACTTGTCATCTGTGACTATAACCCAAAGAATATATTGGTGTCTTTTTTTGCTAGACTCTATGGCTCCTATGAAGATCTGCAGATTGGGCAAGTTTCAGAAGCTTTGGTGGATTTTACAGGGGGTGTCAATACAAGGATCAAGCTTGCAGAAGCTCCTCCTGATCTGTGGGATATCCTGACAAGAGCCACCTACAGCAGATCTCTCATGGGTTGTCAAACACACTTAGGGGTAAGCTTGGAGTGACATCAAATAACTTTATAACTAAAAACCTTTCCAGACCCATTTCCCTCTTCTCAGCTAGTCATTGTAACTCAAAACATGTAAAAGCTGCCACACATGGTTTTCTGTAGAAGTCACATCTTCATGTTAAACTTTGCTCATGGCTTGAGTCCCTGATGCTCTCAGCTCTCTGTTATTATGTTTAGGACCTGGTTTATCTATCAAAGCAATTCTATTAAATAGGTACCTACTGCATTTTCCCATTTTTATTAAATAAATTTTCCATTTTTACAGATGGTGCAGTGAGGTACAGACACACATGGAATAAAGTTATAGCTAAGGTAGAGAGGTGGGACGTTCAGAACATGCATTAAAGTCTTGGCTTCCAAGCTTTATGCTACCACCTCAACTGCTGGAAAACTACTTTTCTGAAAATCAAAACCTAACCTCCTGGACTTCCTTAAAGTGAGATGGTCTCTAGCTGAAGATCCACAATTGAGGAAGGGCCATTAACAATCAGCCTTTCAATTCCAAGCATACTGAAAAATCTGGATTTAGGAGCTTCTATTTATTTATTTATTTAATTTTCAGTTCTCCATTTGCTTTGAAAGCCATTGCTTACAGGAGTACAGGTCTCTGGTATTGCTGTATGAGTAGGGATATAATACAAGGTTTGTTCTCCTTCTGTTTCTCTTTCTTGTATACAGACAACAAAGGTCCTGAAGAATGGGCTTGTTGCTGGCCATGCCTACACAGTAACTGGTATTAGAAAGGTAAGACCAGCCCAAATGTCCTGGGTCCAGATTAATTTGGATATTAGCAATTTTTATTGCATTCATAGGTTCACCCATTGGTTAGAGCAACTACAATATCTCCTCCCCAATACTCTGTTCTTAGTCTAAGGCTGAAAGAGACTGTGGGCTTTGTTAAGAATCGCATTTTAAGTGTGTCCATTGTAATTTGGAGGCCTTGATGTAAAGGACAATTGTTATGGATCAGTGTATCTCTAAGGGTGGGAATGAATCACAAGACTCTGCTGAGACCACCACCTAGAAATGCACCTTAGCTGTTAAGTATGAAAGGACTGGCCTTTGGGGCTGCTGGGAGGATGTGCTGAAACTTGGGGATGTGCTTTTTACTTGGGGTAAAAAACCTTCCTCTGAAGCCAGTAGAGAGGCCATAGAGAAGCAAATGTCAAAATATGAAAAACTGCAGATGGAAATGTGAGTCAGGGGAGGACTAAGGGAACTGAACTGTGCTCCTGTGCAGACAGTGCAGGGAGACCCCACTAATCTGCAGAAAAATTGCTGGGAGTTCCCTTAGGATATTTGTCTACAGGTAAAGGATTTGAAATAATACGTTCCAAAGAGTAGCTTTTTCATCCTGAATTGGTGGATGACTGTCTTGTCCAGCTTCAAAACGAGGTTGACAAGGATGGCAAAGACGATGTGGAACTTTGGACATTTTGGTGAAAGCATGTTCAGTATCTTTAGCAGGAGATACTAGGAAGGGCAGAAGAGATGAGCTGGATGAGGCATGTCTGTGTTTCCCACAGGAGGAGGAGCAGGAGGAGTTATGTGTGGAGTTTTTCAAAAACATGTCTGTCAGTCTGGCTCCTCTGATGAGATGAAGAGCCAGGCAGCCTTAAGGGACTGACCAAGCATATGGAAACAGTGTGAAGTCAGCTGTTCTGCTGTGCACTGTCGACAAAGCCCCTAACTGGCCTGGTTCCCTCTGTTCCCACCATGGCATCCCAGTTCAGGAGGCATTAATCTGTGTGGGCACCCATGGCGGGCTGCATTGTGCTGTGCCATTGCACTGGGGTAGGACTTGGCTTTCATGTGAGTACAAAATGAACAGATGTAGGAAAGGAAGAGGAATTTACAGTCAAGCCTTTAGATTAGGAATCTGTCATGTCTCAGGTTTCAGTTTAGAATGTAAGATGAAGCACCTTAATCTCTTTGTTGTTGGCATTCAGAGTTACATGTTCAAATATTTTTATCGTCATACTTGCTGGCTCTATGAGAACAAACAAAATTGTTGTTAATATCTGACATAGTACAATGATATAAACCAGATGAGAACTGCTGAGACCTTGATAAGCAGAATGGTACTGTCTTCTGCAGGTGACCTGTCAATATGGACCTGAAAACTTGGTGAGACTGAGAAATCCATGGGGAAAAATTGAGTGGAAAGGAGACTGGAGTGATAGGTGAGTTTAAAAAAGGAAAGGTGTGACACTGAGCGGAGGACAGGTTTCTTGGAGGAAAGATGCTGCCATCTTCAGGCATGAATTAATGTTGAGGGCAGCAGTAAGATAACAGTTGCTTGCACAGACCTTCTGGTGTCAAAGCAGTGACTCCATAGATTTATATGTCTCCAACAGACAGTGCTGCACTTCACACATGCAGCCTCAATCAGATCAGTTCTACTTTTCCTTTTACTGAATTCCAGAGGAAACACAATAGGAACATGAGACGCTGACCACCTTGCTGTGATGTGGAGAGCATACAAAGGGACAGACAGCTGTGCAGGAGGCTCTAAAAAACCCCCATGTTTCAGGACATAGTTGTTTCTCATGGGAGGGCACAGGAAGAATCTTCCACAGGCTGCAAAGTGTTGGAATTGGGTAACTAGGAAGGAGTCCTCTGTCCTGGCTGCTTGGGGAAGTACAGTTGGGCATGAGATCAGAGGAAACAACTAATGTGGTAAATGGGCTCTATATTTGCATCGACCTGATTTTTGGTTTTTTGTTTTTTTTTTTTTTGGTTGGGACCCATGAAAGACAGTGGTTTGCATTCTAGACCATGGGCAACTGTAAACTTGTGTCCTGTTCCTCTTTGAAGTGGAGCATGTTTCTTGCTTCTGAGCTTCACTTCATTCCCTGCACAGGCTGTGTGCTGAAGCTCAGGGCATAGAAAGGAGGGAAGAGTACAGAGGTCACTGGGAATGTGAATGGCTTTCACCTTGTCTGCAGAGCAGTAACTTCTCTGATGCGTGTCTGTCACATAATGACAACACACCAGCTGTTCTGTTGAGGAGCATAATGAGCAACATACTGCAGGCCTGCCTTTGAAACGACTCCCAGCTGCCTCTTGTGCTGTCCTAGTCATTCATTCATTATGCCAAACACTCTTCCTATTATGTCTCCTTTGACAGAAAATTAACCAATAAAGCAGGTCTAGATTTTTATATTTTAAGTACTTGGAAGCTGTGTGTTCAAGTGAAGGGACTGGCTGATGGAAATGGAACATTTCTGGCTTCTGCTGGAGAAAAGTGGAGCCATGTAGGTACATCTCATGGGACCCAGGGTGGTCGTGCAGAGTCTGGTGTGGCTGAAGGCATAGTGGGGGATAAAAGCATAGAGATATGTAGAAACAGGGATCTGGCCTCTTTTTATAGAGGAAGGTTATGTCATCTGCCTCGAATCTATGGCCACATTTGGCTAGTCACCTCATGTTTTTCCCCTTAGCTCTTATAAGTGGGAGCTGCTGAGTCCAAAGGAGAAGATTTTGCTAAGAAAAAAGAAGGAAGATGGAGAATTCTGGTAATGGCATAGTCTTGCTTCTCCCCTCTCCACCTGTAGCCCTGGGACTGCACCTGGAGCTGAAGCAGCACATTGCCTCTTAGGCCAAGGCATAGGTCATGAGCTTTATAGCAGCCCATGCTCCTCTCAGCTTGATACCTTGAGAAGCAGTGGCTGTGCAGACATGGAATACCCTGTTCTTCAGTGCAGGAGTGAGGGAGAAGCAGGACATTGCTAGGTCTCCTGGGAGTACTGGAGATAAAGGGCAGTCCCAGGAGCTTTTGTCCTAACTTTTTTTTATTATTATTATTATTTTTTTTTTAAACATAGCTTCGGGAAGATCTTTGCCTGTTTGTCTGCGGTTTCTCCACAGCTTTTGCCACAAGGCGGCAATGTTGCTGCCCCTGTAATTTCACTGCACTTCGTTTGCTGGCAATACTATTTTATTCTGTTCTGCTATCCTTTGCTGAAGTTTTAGTCGTGCATTAGCTACTCCTAGATGCTGCTGTGAAAGCAGACGCTCTCTTCTTTACTGCCTAATAAAATATGAGCATTACCATATGTAACACGGAATGGTGCAGCTTCGAAGTTCCCCGCTCCCTTTTCTTTCCATTTTATGAGCCATATGGACTAAACTAAACTGCTGACAGGATGTCTCTTGGCACTCTTTTCCCAGGATGTCTCTGCGAGATTTTAAGATTCATTTTGTAGATCTGGTGATCTGTAAATTAACTCCAGACCTGATGAGCCAGGAAGATGGGAAAAAGTGGATGTACTCCTTGAAGAGTGGGAGATGGGTTAAAGGAAGTACAGCAGGAGGAAGTCTGGGATTCTGTAATGGTGAGGGGTGCTTTTTTGGATAACTCTGACTTTTGGATGCTCTGCTGACTCAGTTATCAGCTCCTTATAACCTCTTATAAAACTGATAACAGAAACATGTGTTTCCTGTTTCAGCCTCCACACAAACATCAGAATTAAGCAGCTGAAGGACTTTGGCTTCTGCTATCACAGAAGATGCGCTGCTTGAAAACATAGGGCAGTGGGCTGATTATAGCATGAAATAAGCTTTAGGATCCCAGGATCAATGCCGGCACTGATCTACTCTAGGGCATTAAACTTGTCTGTTAAAATTTGCATCCTCAGCACCTCCAGGGAGTGTGTTTTAAGTAAAGTGAGTAAAATAGTGGCTCAGCTCTTTTGAAAGCAGAGCAGGTGAAGTCTAAACTCAGCTAGTCCATACACCAGAGATGAGAAAGGAATAGTGATACATTTATAAACAAAATAAGCTCTTAGTTGCATATAAGCAGAATTATAGTTCCTTGTTCCTGAGTCTTTCTCCTGTCTTAGATAGTAGTTGCACTGCTAAACTTGTAAACTGCACCTTAAAATAAAATTCCTGTGGGGTCCGGAGACAACCTGTGACCTATTCAGTCCAATGCCAGGCATCATGTGGGAAGCTGGCAATCAATTTTGTGATGGAAAATGACATCAAAATGTTTTTCTTGTTTTGCTTAGGCAACTTTTGGATGAATCCTCAGTACTGGCTGAATGTGTTGCCAGCTGAAGACAGTAAGAAAAGCCCAAGTACATGCAACGTGGTTATATCCCTCATGCAGAAACACAGCACCAAACACCGGAACCGAGCTCCTCACCTTTTCATTGGATTTTTACTCTACAAGGTGCAAATTGCTTTGCTTTTCTTGCTGTCACCAAACAGGAGAACTTCCAGCCCCTGTAGATTGTAGTGTTCTGCAGGCCAAGAGCTCTTGTTGTTTGCAGGGTGATTTCTGCTCTTTCCTTCTGCCTGTGCCCAGTCTCCTCACACATCAGGCGTAGGCTCCCTCGGGCTCTGTGCCCCCCTTGCTGCCTCTCCAGCATGCTGTGTGTCACCCTGCAGAGCAGTGAGAAGTGCCTTTTGCTTCAAAGCACATTGGGATTTATTTTGCTGCCTCTGAGAGTATGTGCAATAGCTGGAAGAGGGTGCCAGGAACTTACTTTGGGGCAGGAAGACCTCTGCCCTCAGGTTATTTCCAACCATGGTAAAATTTGGTCTAGAAAGTGTTCCTAATATGATGTGGAAGCTGCTCATGTGTGCATACTGCTATGGAAGTTGATATCAGTAGGAGTGAGTTTCCTACCTTCAATTCTCTGCTTATCTGAGTACCTTGAGAGCCGCTCTTCTCCCTTGAACAGCGCCACAAGTCTTGTTGCTTCTGTGAGCTTGCACAGTTATGGAGTTGTGACTGTGGGAAAGGGTTTTTGGGTAGAGGGACTGAGGCTTCTGAAGGCAAAGACCCCATATAGATGTATGTAGCTGCTCTGCTTCCCAGGAATGACTTGGCTGTGTTTTGTGAGACACAGAGGTCCTGACTGATGCTCTCTTTCTTTTCTTCCTGCAGGTGGGCCTACAGGTGAGTCCCTTGTCACCACTGCTGGCTGTTCTCTGGGGGACCTGGGTTGGTGCTGCTGTCAAGACAATGCTGAACGTGGTGTGTTTGCCTTTGTTCCTTGGCTGACAGTATCTGAAGTGAGTGACAGTATTTTAATTCAGTGAGGCACCAGAGCAAGGCACTACTGATGCAGAACCATCCTCTGACTCTACTGAACAGCAGCCATATCAGGAGAGCTCATTGGCCTTGAGAGTGGGCATTAGTCGTTCAGCTTCTGTCCTGGGTCTTCAAAGGTATTAGAAGTAGCATCAACCTTTACCTGATGAGCATTTCATCCCTGCTGCAGTTGTGGGATGGTGCCCCAATTCCTGGCTGTGTTGTGGGAATCAGAGATGCCTTTCTCCTGCCTTTCAGTCTTAGCATGAGGTGGGAAAAGAGCCTGTGCCTCATGCAAGTCAAAGATCTCCTAGGGACCTCAGGTTCCTGGCTGTCTGATGGTACAGGTGTTTTCAGCTTCTTCAGGTCAGCTGTATTTCTAGCATTTTTTTTTTTCCTAAGAGCCTCTGGGACATAAGAAAGGGCCCTGTAAGTTAAATCCTGATGTAAGTCCCGATTTTGGCCCTGACCTCAGAGGGCTATTTAAAACAGGGAAAGATTTAGCTCATTTTGTCTTTAAAGGGCATATCTTCCACTCTTTACTACTCAAATGAGAGTACACCTCTTAAATGATAACTTTTGCTGGCAAAGAACTAGTTTGGGTATATGGTTAGCGCAGCACAATTGTGTTCCTAGTTACTGTAGACACAGCCTGGTAACCATGGGGTAAGATGCCACTCCTTCCTGACTTAAATTTATCTTGGGCACTATCAGGGTTACCTTCAGGATAAACTTTCTGGCAGAGGGGGTCTGAGCATGGCCCTAGCACAGTGCTCTGCCACACCTGAGTGGGAATGTGGCAGCCAGGACTTCAATTTCAGGTTTGTAGTGGTTGCCAAGATCAATACAGAGAGATGGCAAGCTGCGAGCCTCTAAGGTATTGGAACTGCTGTCAACAGAGTATTGACTGGAATATAAAAACTTTGAATTTAACATAAGGGGCATGAGGAGGAGTAACCCTGAACCCTTCATAAGAAAGATTGCTCTATTAGTAAGAAAAATACTGGCAAAGGAAGAGGAATAGCATCTCCCCATGAGGCTGCAGAGTAAAATGGCTAAATGTTTTGAGGAACAGCCAGGATCAGAAGGTGACAGTAGTTTTAGCTAGCAGGATTATTTATTTGGCTTGTGTACTGGGCACTTAGAGGCATTAAAATTAGTTCCATGTTGCCTGGATCAACACTTTATCCATCATCCTGTGGCAGAAAAGGGCCTGCAGAGCAGAGTGCCAGACAGATCAAGGACACTTGCATGAAGTCAGGAGAAGGGCTTAGGTTGCTTGTGCAGTATGCTCAGGTCACAAGTGTTCTGAAAAATCCTTTGTTACAGATCTCTAGTGCAAAGGACAAGCTGGGGACAAAGTATATGGTCCCTGTGGGAAAAGAGGTGCTCTGGCTAGTGAAGGGCAGTCTCTAGAGCAGTTCCTGCCTGCAGTCATTTTGGCCCATATGGCAAAAACTTTTGCAGAAGCCACGTTGACAGGAATAGCTTCTCGTCCCCAGTTCTTGCTGTTGTTCCTTACTAGTAGTGTAATGGTGTTTTTATAAGTTGCAGGAAGCCCAGTCTTTTGTCATATTAGTGTTGGGCAAGGGTGCTGCATAGTGAGAACTGCCATGTCCTGGGAAGAGACAGAGTACTCTGGGCTCTGTTACCTGCTTGTGCTGTAAAACAGGCTGAGATGTGAAGAAAGGCTGGCTGTGCCCTGCCTGTGAAAACTCCACACGCTTTTTGCCCATGTGATCAGCTGGGGCAGAACACAATTCTCTTGCCTTTCTTCCCTGAACAGTACCAGGAGAGCAACAGAAAGCTACCCCCAGGTTTCTTCACCCGACATCAGCCTGTGAACAAGCACCAGGTTTTCCTTGATGAGCGGGAAGTGACTCATGACTTCCATCTGGAGCCTTGTGTCTACGTGATTGTCCCATCCACCCTGGAGCCTCAGCAAGAGTCTGAGTTCATCCTGCGGGTCTTCTCCAGGAAGCACATTCTTCGGTGAGATGCTGCTGCCACTCTGCCAGCACCAAATTCCCTGGGAAAGTCTGGTCTTTCTAGTCTAATGGGGACAGCATAAAGACTTAACTCTGCAAAAAGCAGCACAACCTCTTTCAGAGAAGCTGGCTCTGGATTTCTCCTGCTGCAGGATTCTCAGTTGGAGCACTGGTTTTGGCCTTACCCTTTCAAAAAGTCTGAGATAGGCCCACTCAATCCTTGCAGCATGCTCATGTTTGAGGCTGTGAGAAGGATAAGAGTTCTTTAGCTTTTTAGCTCCATTAGTTGCCCAGGAGTTCCCTGCTGGCAAAGCTAGGATGGTCACTTGTACAGAACTGGTACTTTGGATACTTCAAATGCCAGCAACTTTTGGGGTTCTGCATGGATATGAGGCCTTGCCTTACTGCAGCTGTAACAGCAGAGAATAAAACATGGCAAAAGCAGGTTGGGGCTCCATCTGGGGAAGGGGAATGACACCTGTGGTGAGACCAACACACAACTCAGATCTGTCCTTAATGTGTCTGCTTTTTTGCATCTCCAGGGAAATGGGTGGGAACACAAGCTTCACCCTCTCTAAGGTGAGTGGGTGTGAGGGGAGTAGGGGGTCTGTGGTTCAATCAACAGCTCTGAATGTTGGATTTTTACTGTTGCTCTGCCCTAGAGGAGGGGCTGAGTGAGAATGTCAATGCTTGTGTTGCAGCACTTGATAGCACAGCTTGGATTTACAGACAGAATCCTTTGGACCAAGGGGACAGATGCAATCAAATGTGGGGGACAGGCAAAACTTCAGACAGCTTAGTTGTCCTTTTTGCAAACATCTTTTAATGACATCATCTTATTTGCTCTGCAGTCTTTCCCATTCATGGCTTTTTAGATACTCATGGTCCATTCTTGCGCTTTCACCCATCCCTTTCATGCCTTGAACGTTTTGAAGACATTATGGGACCTTAGTAGTGCTATTGTCATGCAAAGGCCTAAAGGTTATTTTCAAAAGAACTGTGCATGCACATCTGCAGCTTGTGCTAGGGAATTTATAGCATAGTCTGTTCCCCTGGCATAAACAGGGCCTTTCCTTCTTTCATCTCCTCTGTTGGGCTATATAAAGGATTACAGAGACCCTTCTCTCTTCTTGGCACAGAGTGAGCCCTGTGCTTCACACAGCTTGGGTTGGGGTGAGGGGAATGTTTCTCCCCACTAAATGTCATCTAAGTATTTCTCTCCAAGAAATAGCAGTTCTGTGATGTAGGGAAGTATCTTAGCAGTGGGCTGTGTTAGTGATGTAACACTGATTGCAGTGGTGGGCAGAGGGTGGAAAGGGCAGGGAATGGAATGCCATTCTGGGAAAGCATCTTTAATAACTTGGTTGACAGTATTTTTCTTCTGCAAGTTAATGATTTTTTTTTTTTGATACCTTAAAGGAAATTGTTGATAGATATGAAGGCAAGATTTGGGAGGATTTCTTCACAAAGCATTTTGAACAGGTAAGTGCTTGCATGAGTAAACTCCTCCAGAGCTATTATGTAGCTCTGTGAAAGTAAAAGCATGTGGATGTTCAAGGGAGCTCTGTGGATGTGTGGGGAGCAGAGAGGGGCTATGGGAGAGGAGGTTGGAGTCTGTACAGTGATGACTCCACACAGCAAATTTGCCTGTGAAGCTTAGCAATGTGATAGCATTGAGACAGGCACTCTTCTCTGCACAATAGGATGTCAATGCCTGGAACTTAATGTGGGTGTGACAGTATCAAGAGGTTCAAAAGGTATTAGCAAACTGATGGACAGAATGTCCATAAACAAATGCTAAAAGACTGAACAGGGATGTACCCTCTAAGTTAATTTTTCCAACAGTGAAACCGGAGAATGGACTACCTGGTTAGAAGCTGACCAGGCTCATGTGCTCTTCCTAACCATTAATTCCTGTTGCCTGTATTGGGGACAAAGTGATAGGCTGTGTGGATCCATCCTACCCTTTGGGGCATTCTTACATTCATTGGGAAAAGTTACCTATTAGAGAACATTCCTGAACTATTGAACCTTCAATACATATTTCATCACAGCTGGATGGCAGCTAACCTGCTTTGAGAGGTGAAATAGATATTGGGTGTCCCATCATCTTTTCCCCCTAATTTTCCTAGTGAAATATGATCCTTACTGTGAAAGATTCTCTTTAGTGATTTCTCTGGCCTGATTTGAGATGGAGCTGACCATCAGGGGTCCCACTGACTGTGGTGACAGATGCAAGTGTTTCACCTTTCAGAAAAGGTCACTGCATTTATTTAGCATCACACCCTGTATTTGGCAAACACAATTTCACAAAAACAAATTTTCACTTTTAAGAGAATATTTTGAAGGAAGCTGTTTCTTAAAACAAGGAATGCTTTCACTTTTTGCCCCTTGTTTAAGATTTTGGTTTTGAGAACGGCGTGGCTTTGATGTGCTAGAAATTGCCACATACTGTGAGGTGCTGGTCTTTTGCTGTCAGGATGTCCAAGTACACACAGAGGCAGAGGGAGTTACTGCCATTTCTGAAGGCTTTACCCTGGCATGTCTCAATGATCTGAAAGCAGGCTTTTATTTTTGAAGAGTGACATTTAAAAAAATCCTTCAAACAAAAGATTGTCACAGCTTCTAAAAGATCTGTAAACTTTAGTATGACAAGAAAGAGGGGGAGTCTCTGCTTTGAAAAGTTTGGGGAGAACTATTCCAAAGTTTTCTTGGTTTTTTTTGTTATGTTTTGTTGTTTTGGGTTTTTTTGGTTGTTGGTGTTTTTTTTTCTTTCTTTTTTTTGTGGTTTGTTTTCCTGTTTGTTTAGTTGTTTTTTTGGGGGGGGTGGGTGGGGGAGTTGCTTGTTTGTAAATGATAAAAGGGGAATGTTTGAAGCAGGTCTCTTGACAGTGTGCTTGATGGGACAGATGGCACCAGGGCTGAAAGGTTAACAGCCTGCATCCTCACTCAGTGGAAAACTGCACTACTGCATTGATCTGTGTTGGAGCCCTGAGAACTTAGCCCAGAGCACACTGCAGCTCTTGCAGGCTCAGAATCTTGTCATATTCAAAGGGAGTATTTTCTGTCGATTTTCCCAGTGGCTGGAGTGGGGCCAGAAAACCAGAGAATGAAGATGGGACATGCTGGGAAAACAAAAGAGGGAGAAAAGTGATTTAATACTTAGAATAAAAAAAAAAAAATTAATTCTCTTCCATATCACAGAATCCTGAAATAAATGCTGTTCAGCTCCAGAGGATCTTGAATAATATATCTTGGAGAAGTAAGTGCTGAGAAATAATGTTTCCGTAAAATAAGCTCTCTCCGAGAAAAGCCTCAGTTCTTGTATCTATTTCTTGAATTCTGGGAAGAGAAACTGGCTTCAATCTGACAGAACTGACTCTTCTGATGCCATGTTAGATTTCCAGAGCAAAAGGATTTGCTGGGCTGTGAATCAGCATGGCAGAAATTTTATAAGCAGTGCTAATCTAGTTTGAATTTCAACAACTGAAAGAATGAGGGGGGAAAACAAGCATGGATGCAGATTCTTAATTTGGCCTCCAAACCCAGACCTGAGCTTTGATTCTGAAATTGTACCTCACTTCACCCTGTGCCACTTCCTCAGTCTCAGCAGCACCAAACTAGAAGACGTGGAAAGCTTGGTCTGTAGGAATTTGTGGTGGAGAAGCGTCTTGTTGTTACTGTCATGTGCCTGATCCATGCTGCTGTTTCTATTTACTCTTCCCTGCTGTGCATGCACAGGGCTCCTTGCTCTGTGTTTGGGGGACAGGATGAGGTGCAGGTGGCCTCTGTAACCCATGCTTGTGAGAGCCAGGTGAGCCTCAGGCTCGTCTCTCGTGTGTGTGACATCCACTCTGCTGGGGGCAGCCCAAAGCATTCCACAGGCTCATAATTTGGACCTTAGTGACAAACAACATTACCTGGACAGCAGTGAGGCATTGCAGTGGCTGTTCTCTCTGAACAGTGACAATGAAATTACAGATGTAATGATGAATCCAGATTTTCTTCCCAGTTTCTTCACTGGTAACAATCAATATGCAATACAGAAAATATTGTGTCCAGCCATTACAAGCAAAAAAGAAGATGATCAAAAGAGTGATGTGATGCCTTTTTCACTTAAACTGTATTTGATATTACTCTCTTTTCTACAAAGGTGGAAAAAGAAAGTTCTTCTTTCTTTGTAAACTGACCCACCAGGTGCTGCCTTATCTGTGAGAAAATGATATTGAACAGGGAGTCTTTACTTTTCATAAATTATTGATTTTAAGAATTATTTAAATATCTTTATGGTTCTTGGTTCATATTTACTAACCGGGGCTATTACAATATTAGAATTATTAAAGTATCTTGACTTTCTGCAGGGAAGGGATTGGTGAATTATGATTCTGTCGCTTACTCAGTGGAAGGCACAGACTAACTGTAATCATGATTTGTAGTGAGATTAGAGCCGATTTCTGTTACTCTTCATGTAACTTATATATGAACCAGGAATGCTAAGCTTTGAGGCAGCATCATGTTTTCAGCAGTGCCTGTACTTTTAATTAAATTAACAGAGCTGGCAATGTGTCTGTGAAAGAGAGAGAGAGATGCTTAGTACAAGGGTTTCAATTAATCTGCAGTGCTGTTCCCCAAAGCTCCTCAGGTCAAGTGACTTTGCTCAAGGTCATGCAGTAAATTCTGTTTGGGATTAGAGCTTTGGATGTCCTTTTCTTTCCATTTTCTCTAATAGCTGGAGATAGTGTACCATATTTCATTCTATATTACATGCCTGCAGGGAGCTCATATTGGATTTTCTGAGACTAGTAGAATCCATCCTGTTGCCTCATATTTTTATCATCATAAATGATACATCTTCTCAAGTGGGAGTAAAGTTTCACAAAGGCTTTGGGGCCTGAGCCCTCTCAAGTAAGGGGGAATTTTATGAGAGTCCATTTTTCTGAGAGCTGTCCAATGACTCACTAAAACATTTTTTATTTTTTTTTTCTCTCCAGATTTCCAGAGTTTTCACCTGAATTTCAGTCTGGATTCCTGCCAGGGTATCTTGGCACTCCTGGATGTATCCTTGTCATGAGTGATACTTTTGACTCATATAATACTTTACCAGAGCATTATTTCTTAGGCCAGTCTGAGTGTTACTGTGATTTCTTTACCACCAGGACATGACCCTGCTTATTGAACTTCTCACCCTCCATAATAACAGTTCAGCTGTGACAGAATGGAGCTGGTTTGGGAAAGGGTTGATTCCTGCCACTTCTGAAATCAGCAGCCAGGTTTCCATTGACTTTAGTGGGAGGAGGATCAAGTCTATAAATAGGCACGTGGACTAAGAAATCATTATCCTCATATTATAATTGCATGGATGCTAGAGTGGCTGCAAGTTTTTGGGTTGTTTGGATTTTTGGTTGGTTTTTTTCTCTTTTAATTTTTTATTATATGTAATAAATGGGTGCTTTCTAATGTTTAATTGAGATGTTTTGACCTTAATTCTCCCACTAAGCTGAATGCCACTGGCACACTGAGTATCCAGGAATTCAGAGTCCTGTGGAAAAGACTGCTTTTCTATTTGGTATGACAGTAATTTCTATGTCCCCTTTCAACATCTCCCTGCTCACAATCCCTTTGGTGTCACCTGTTGGGTTTTGGGTGCTTTAGTTTGTTTAAAAGTACTCCTTCACCCCACAGGAAGTTTTCCAGAAGAGAGACACCAAGAGATCAGGAAAGCTTGACCTTGTGGAACTGCACGCAGCTGTACAGGAGACAGGTGAGCTCACAGTATATTTTAGCAAGTCTCATCTTCTTGCTCATGAAAGGTGAAGGAAAAGGTTTTCCAGGGTTGGGAAACATCTTGATAACTGTATGTAGAGCCCAGGAGTACTGGAAAATATTTTAGTTTGTATGGCCTTGGCTATCTCTTCTTCCTTCTTTAGCTAGGTCAACACATCTGAAAATTATTTTGCCATAAGATAGGCTGCTCACTCTTTTCTCAGTGTGGTCTCACACTGAGAGTTGTCTGAAACAGAAATGTCTGCCTATTTCAGACCCAATTTTTAAATCCCTTCCTGTGTGCTGCTAATTGAATTTTAAAAGATTTTGTGGGGATGCAGGAGGCCAGATCTAGCTCCTATTAAATTTCTACCTCTGCTGAAAACGACATCTCAGGGACCAAATCTGGAAGTGTGGGACTTGCATGGAGGCTATATTAGTGCCAGACTTCACTAATGCAGCGTCTGAGGCTTGATCTAGAAATGGAAGATGATACATATGGGTCTAAATACCGAGTCTGTTGCTATTGCTGGGTGTTGTGTGGGGGCTGGAGCTCAATCTTATAGCTTCTTTTGCATGTTTACACCTTAAATATCATTCCTCTTTTTTGTGCATATTCACCCAGTTCATCTGAGTCAGTTAAAGCATAGTGAGAAACCCAGGCAGACCTCTGCTAAAGCAAATTAAAATCCCAGGCCATTAATAGAGAATGCTTTTGTTTCTTGCAAATACTGCTGCTGCTTGACATTGGGAGTGATGCTTTCTGTATAAGCTTCCTCCGGATTTTCATCTCCTTTCTTACCCTCTTGGGAATATTATTCTTAAATCCAGCTGCTGCTATTACCCTCATATCCCATGAGCAAAAGAGGCCTATTTGTATTTTATTCCAACTCTGGGAAGACAGTAAGTATAGGAAAGCAGACCTGAACCCTTTTAAATGTGGAGAAGATATCTTCATGTAGAGATTTCATTTGTGCTGGCTAATACTCGATTATCTTAGGCCAGGCTTGAAAAAGAAAGCTATTGGAGAAGGGATGAAGACCACTCAGTTGTGCCATCTCATTCTGTTTTCCTTTTCTTCCCCCCCATTTTACATAGGCATTTCACTCAGCAATGAAGTCTGTAATTTGATGGCAATCAGATATGGTGACCCTGACTTACAGATCAGTTTTGAGAGCTTTGTTTGCTTCATGCTTCGAGTGGAGATCATGGGAGGTGAGGCTGGCGCTCCGTGTCTGGCCAGGCAAGCTGGGCTGCCAGCTGAGCCATGGCCCCTCTGATGCTGTTCCCACTGGCAGTGGCAAGCTCAAATTTGTAGGACTGAATTTATGAACAAAGCAAGAGTAATCAGTTTAAAGTTAGGGACAGATACAGAGGGGGCCAAGCTTTCCCTTTACCTCCCCACCATTCCCTTCCTACAGACATCCAAGCTGTACATATCAGAGTGATTAAGCTCTCTGCACATTTGCACTGGCCTTCTGTTGGAAGAGGTAGGCAAATTACAGATGAAAAACTACTTGTTTTCCATGAAGAAGACAGCCTTGAAATACACCTTTTCCGGGAAGAAGACAGCTTTGAAATATGTCTTTGGTGGACTGCAGTTTGATGAAGAGACAGCTGATACTTGGATCATGCTGTAGACAATTAACATGTCTCATAATTGTAATGGGTAAGGTTGGGACCACCAGCATTTTGAGGTTTCGCAGATAGATGGGCAGAGAGTAACATGCCTGACTTTATTCAGCTGCTCCCAGCATTCCAGCCTGCAGGGACCTCTCAGGAACAGAGAAGCTCACATGCACTTGAGAATAGCCTACAAACTCTGCCATTGGGATTTTTCCCAAAACAGTGCCTTGGCTGTGATGATCTCTTGGCTATCAAGTTAAGGCTCCTCATTTACTTCTTTTGCAGAGGCCTTTCGCAACTTAACACAAGATGGCAAAGGGATATATCTCCGAGAATCTGAGGTAAAGCCCATTCCCTGACTGTCAGATGCAGGCCCCTGGATTGCATGTGGCATTGCATGTTCTATTCTGTAGCCTTAGAAAAGGTATCTTTAACTGACCACTTACAGGGAAGGTTACAAACAACAGGAGGTTCAGGCTTCTAAGTCTTCTGCTTTATTATGGCTTATATTTCTTCTGGAGTCAGAATATCTCCAATGCCCCATAGTCCAGTCCAGGTGAAAGTATGGCAAAGCTCTCACAGGGATGGATTATTTCAACCCCCTTTCCATATTATTTTACAGTGGATGATGATGACACTTTATTCTTGAAGCAATGCTGTAGAGGAGGAGACAACCAGACCTGTTCCAGGAGAAGGAAGGCTGCCTTATTTCAGCTTTTTACTTCATATGAAAAGTCCTTCCCTCAAGCAGACTTAACCTGATAACCACAGATTTCATGAAGTTTTACTAATTTATGCATTTGAGTCCTATTTCACTTCAGACAACCCTACTGAGGAGAGACCATTGGATGGCAACCACCACAAGTGCACAGTGTGACACCTTGGAGCATGGTGGCTGAGTTGTTTGGGTCACCTACATCATGCTGATGTAATGCTGCTGTTATAGGCACACATTGTGGCAGTTCCCAGAGGCTGTGCTTGGTGATGGGGCTCTTTAGTCTGGGAGGGGAAAAGGCCCTGTCCTGAGTAGCTGGTCACCTGATAAAGAGATCCCAGTTCTGTTGCTGTTAGGCACATGGTAGAGAACTGGAATCTGTGTGCTTCTGGGAAAGTAGGGGTGGAGACTCACAATGGGTGAACACTCTTCCCTAGCCCTGACTTGGAAAGGTGATCTGCAAGCATTCCAACCATCTCTTCTGCTTTTATAAGTTAACATAACCCTATTGAAGTGACCCTAATTTGACTTGACCAAGTGATGAGTTGAGCATCCAAGCTGTTTGTTGATGATTGTGTATTTATTTCAGAAAGGTGGTAGGTTTTCTCTGCAGATTGAAAAGTACAGTACAGTGAAAAGTAAACGGATCCCATATTGTTTTTAAGTCACCAGAGACTGGCAGGGAATGAATATTCTCAGTAGGGTTATACAGGAGCTGTCTGATAAAACATTTGGATATTTATTTTATGGAGGGTGAGTGTGTGTGTATGTACTTCTAAAAGATGCAGGTAAATGTAGGTTGTAGCTAATTACATAGTGCAGCCTGGGTGCACAGCTGTGAACAGCGTTAGAGAACATGGTATAAGTGGGACAATTCACATCAAAATCCATGAGAGAGTTACTTGATGCATCTGTCTGTAGGATCCTTTTGCACTTTCTTACCATTCATTTATTTGGGCTGGAAATTTCCACGCTAAGTGCCTGTTACAGGTTGCTACTTTGATTTTTCTTTTTTTTTCTTCTTTTTTTTTTTTTCTTTTTGCATTCCTGCAGACAGCTCAACTGAGGCTCTTTTACAGTGCACAGCCTAGTCTGAGTCTGGGTGCTAAATGAAACAGAGCTCCAATGGGAATGAACATATAATGAAAGACCATACTCTAATACCTTTGTAGGAAGGAGTTATATTAAGCTGTCATAGGAAGCCTTCCCTCTGGCTTTTTGTGACTTTTTAGGTGCTAAATCTCATCAATATTTTTTTCAGAGTGCATGTGAGATTCAGGAATGAGGTAGACTGTGGATAAGAAAGTAAACATGGGCATGACTGAGCTCAGGGATGTGCTTACCACCTCACTGAGGCCTGAGCAACAGCATAAGCATATTTATAGAGGAACTCCTTTGCATATAAGTGTTCCTAGTCAGGAGGCATTAAACAGTAAAAACAACAGCATGCACTTCATTCCCCAGAACAGTCTGTTTCTAAGCAATATCATTTTCATCCTGTTTTTATGAGAAAACTCTTAGAACCAGATAAATAGATGGCTGTGTTGGTACTTGTTTATTACAGATGATATATCTATCATCTATTGGGAGCAACCTGCTGTGGAGTCACAGGGTTCAGGTCTGGGAAGCAGAGCAGGTTGGAGGGAGCAGGGGTACCCAGGGGCCCTGGAGCAGCCGAGGGCTCCGTGTCCCGCTGGGCTCCCAAACAGGCTCCGTGTCCTGCCAGGCTCCTGAGGAGGCTCCATCAGCAGCTCCCCTCTCAACACACATCTCTGTTTCCTTCTGTGACTCGTAGCAAAATGGTGCAAAGTAAATTAGCCTGATTTAATTTGCACTCAACTCAGCAGGGGATGTTATAAACACTGATTTACTGTGTGCAGGAGCAGTGCTGGAAGAACCAAAAACGTTGGTTGAAGGAGCGTAGGTCCTGCTTTTCTCAGCATGTTTTGGAAAGGATGATCCCTGGCACCCATGGGAATCCAGGGGGATCTGTGTGAGTGCAATGTTCACAGCAGGCTCTGTTGGACATGATGGGAGGGAAATCTGTCAGTCCCAACTGGGTTTCTTGCACATTTAAGGCTGGGAGTGTGCTGGATGTAGCTCTGCCACAGGCTGTGTGCAAAAGTGGTGCAGGACACCCAGTTTCAAATTGCAGTTCATTTTAATGTTGTACACATTGTTTTTTCTATCAGATTTTGTACTTATTTACTTCATACCTCTTTAATGCAGAGCAATGTAATTGCAGGGAGATTATTTTGCTATTGATTACTTGATCCAGGAAAGAAACAGAATTCATCCATGCCATGAATCACTAAGCATTTGCAGCAATAAACTTTATTGAGCCATGTGACTTGCTGTTACAGAATTGTAAAGAATGCTTTACTGGAATGATTATACCAAACCATGTACAATTCAAACTGAATTATCTGGCTCACAATAAAATGTTTTTGGCAAGGTCACCTACTTGGACACTGTGAAGCTTTTATATTGCTAACAGAATAATGTTTTCTGGGCAATTTTGAAGATATATTACTCCTCATTTACAATGTGCATTGTGAAAAAATGCTCTGAAATGCTGCTGAAGGATGCATTCGTTTGTAACCACAGCATTTACAGGGATGCTGAGCTTTGCAGTGGGTGGTATTGCTCCAGCAGAAATGAAAGAAAAGTGGAGCTGTGGCTTGAGACTACTATTGCTAATAAAAGTCCTTTTAGAAAAAGCAGGTGCAAGAATAGTAAATAATGTCTGGAGTGGGAAGAGGAGATGGATGGTGAGGTATACTGTAACAATAAGGCTGAGATGAAATTGAAAGGAACTAATCAACCCTTTGCAAACAAAGTCTTCAGCCAGAGCTTATTGCTGCAAATACACACACACAACTGGAAGTGTTTCATGTTTCCTGGATATAGTTGGTGAGTATGGTGAAGGTGCAGTTGGGGTACAGCAGATACCAGTCAGCCTCACTTCTCACATGCATTCTGCATGGTCAGGGATTTTGTCTAGATGGCAATAGGACAAGGTCTCCTCTCAAGCCTAACAGGATTCCCAAAGATCTAAGACTTACAGGAATGACAAGCATAGCTGTGGAGGTTGTGGCTACAATGAAGAGCTGTGGCAGTTTCAGGCAAAAGGGGAAGAGCTGTCCTCTGGGAACAAGTAACCACAAGGCAAATCACCCCAAGATCATGGGCTCTTGCCCTTAGGCAACTAGGGATGACCACCATGGAGACACCAAGTTGGCCCAGGTTTGAGAGAGGCAGAAATACTCAATCTGTGTGTTTGTTTCTGGGTAATCAATTAAATGCTTTTGAGATATTGCAGAGTAATTCTCTGTCTGAGGTCACATCTTGCCTTTTACCAGTTTTACAGTGGGGTCAGCAGGACTTCTGCCTTACCTAAAAGCATATTGCAATCCTTTGCTGAGAGGTATTCTATTCATGCAAGTGGCTACTGCACTATTATAGCTGTCCAAGCTGTCTCAGCAGACTCGGATCACACCACAAGATGCTCTGTGTGGACTGAATAATGTTGCTTTGCTTTTGATTATTAAGCAGTACATGTAATTCTGGACCTCTGAAAGGCAAATTTTCATTGGACTGGCACAATAAAAATGAGAACTTTTGAAGCTTTTGGAAGGAAAAGCCTGTTTCCAGGGGCAGGTGGTGCCTGAAAACTCTCCACTGAGCAGAGAGTGGGTGCAAAGTGTCCAACTAGTGCAGATCTTTGCATGAGGCAGTGATTGGGGTCAAGAGATAATCTGGAGACATGGAGTCAAAGCCACTGGTAAATCCAAGTGTCCACCAGTCCTCAATCACCCCCTCTCCAGTTCTACAACCCTACCAGGAGACTCAATTCAGAAAATGGAATTTCAAAATTTGCAAACCTAAAAGCCTTACTTTATTTCCTCTGTGAGCTGTTCAGGTCAGTGTTTCATGGAGAGCTGTGAAGATTTTTCTCCTAATGTTAGTCCTGCTGGACTCTGGTTCAATGCAAACCTGTGGTCCAATGTGGAAGAGGGTGAAAAGTTGGAGTGTGATACAAAGGTATGATGTTTACATACAGATTCAGAAAACTGAAGGGCAAAATTTCCCTTTGTTATTATTTACAGTGCCACAGTGCTGAGGGGAGAAAGATCAGGTCCCCAGGGTGATGACTGCTAGGTGATACAAGAGCAGGACTTGGGTTTACTTAGAAAATAAGTACTTCCCAAGTTCGAGGGAGAGTGATCTGTGTTCAGCCTGGGGCTCTGTTAAGAGATAAGATTTCATTGACCTCAGCCTCCTGAGGTCCTCCTCCCTTTGCATACCATAGCATTGCTGCTCTGTAATCCTCCTACTGCTGGGAACTGGATTTTTACCATAAGCAATGCTTCTTTCTTGTTGGCATCCAGGAGCTCATGTTATGACCCCATCCCAAGGTTTGGGGCTTGGCAAGAAGCCAGTGATCTCTGAGTAGTTCTTTTGCACCTCTTTCTCTGCACATACGCCCTCACATATTCCTGTGAACCTCATGTCACCTTCCTTAAAAACTGTTGCAATGCTATGCTGAAAAAAGAAGACAAAAAATTTTTTTTCCTCCTCTGCTCAGGGAGCAGCTCCTTGCAGAATGAAATGCTAACGAGTGCCTTTGCCTTTCCTTCCTGCTGTGTCTTACACTGAATTAGACCTGAAAAGCAGTATCACCAAGCTTGAAGTTCAATTTATCAGTGCAGTCAGGATTGATTTGTTACACTACCTATTCTGGGGAAATGAATGTCTCCATCGCGCTCCCTTCCAGTGCAGGCAGACCTTTGTTTTGCTCACATCAGCCATGTAATGTAGGAAGCTGACATTCCACAGATAAAGGAAAAAACCTACAAAATCCTGACTAATTCTACCAAGCCTGGCAGTGCCAGAGTGATGCCACTTGCAAAGGACACGCTTGGCATTGTGGTGGCTGCAGATACCAGGCAGAAGAGCTCTCTACCTGGGCTTGCCTGCTGCTTTTTTGTTATTGAATAAATGTTTAATCCCGTAAGTGTCCTAGAGAATCATTCTGGGTGAATTACATGTCCCCATTATCACTATTAACGTTATAGCTGGACCATTGTGTTCATTCTTGGAACTCAAATTTACAGTAAGAGTCGGGTAGAAAACAAACTTGGTTTTTGTACAAATTTTCAGCTGTTGTATGAGACAAGAAAAATGGACTTTGCTACTGCTGTTGAGGAGGAAAATTTTCACTCATAATCTAGCACAGGGGACCTCCGTTAAGAGAGCAGCAATTATAAATCCAGTTTTCCCTTGCAGCACATTTTGATGGAACATTTGCAGTGAACCACATACAAATGTGGGATTTGCATTTTCAGACTCAAAAGATCCAAAATGTGATTGCTATGAAGTGTTACAATTTTAAAAGACCCTTCCCCCCCCCAACTTGTCATGCACACATCAAATGTGGAGGGAAGGGTTAAGAGCTAAACACCCTGCAGAACCTTGCAGAGTTCTTCATGCTCCTGAAACTGTGGCTACAAGGAGGATGTCTATAGCATCTATAGCTGATGCTCATTAAATGAGGTGAAATGAAAGAAGTAGCTGCTCTAAAGTAGCTTTTTTTCTTCAGGTAAAAGCAGGATTTCTTTCCCATAAATATGCTGCAGCTAGACATAAATGACTTAGTGTTTGAAAGCAGCTCTGCACTGCTGAAGAGCTGGAGCATAAGTGAGAAATTTAGTCTTAAGCTACTCTGAGTGGGTGCTTTCAGCCTGGCTGCTGGCAGCAGCAACACAGCTTTTTGCCTGGGCTGAGGCTGCTGAGGGCTCCTGCCTCTGCAGCTAAATGCTGAGCTTCCACAGGATGCAGGAGTGGGATTATGTCTGTGATTGTCCTGTTACCACAGCCCTCTTCAAAATGAAAGTGTTAGTTTGGAATACTGCTCCAGAAACTGAGGTCGTGCTTGCTCTGTAAGTCTTTGGGTACAGCCCCCTATTAATGGAGTAGGTGTTTTTTGTGCTCCTTTGGAATACCCACCCTTGTTGACCCTTCTCTGCAACTTGGGTGCTTATTGGAATTTGCTGTGTTTCCTTTCAAAAGGAAAAAGAAAACAATCACATCATCACCCACTCTTCCTAGCTGCTCCTTGATCTCATATCTCAGCAAAGTCATACCCCTAGTCTTAAAAATTGTCTCCTTCTCTTAGGGCATAGGTATGCATGTAGCAAAAGACTAACATAGAGGGCTGAGGTGTTCCCCCTGATCCTCTGGCCAACATTAGCTCCAGCTCTGCAAACTGATGTCTGAAGTCCTGCAGGAACTGGCTCGTGTTGGACCACTGCCCCAGCACTGGAGTGTGACTGCACCAGGAGAGGTGGCACAGACCATTGGAGGTCTTATTTTAACTTGGAGTCACACTTGTCTCAGAGCCCTTTTCTGAAGCCCAGGTAGTGTCCACGCTGAATGCATCCCTTGTGCACAACTTTCAGTGAAGCTGGGGAAATGCCAGCCTGATGTTAAGATGCTCGTCTTCAGGGACTCTGACTCCTGGCCTCCCAACACTCACCAGGCAAATACAGACAAGAGAAATAACCCTGAGCATCTCCGAAGTGGTTTGATCTGAAGGGCTCATTATTTTTGAACAGCTGAGTTGAACATTACTGAGAACTCAATTTCCATTTCAGTTTGCTTTTTTACTTGTTCAGGGCAGAGCGTGGGAGCAAGGTTTGGGCACTTCACAGCCTCCTCTGTATGGATCAATATTTTCCAATGTGCACAAGTTTCCAAGAGTTTAATCCGCTGAGTTTTGCAGAACTTTAATTGTATCAAATGCAAAAAAGAAAGGGATACTCTATCAAACCAACACATAGCTAAGCACATAAAGAATTTAGGGGATTAATTAACAGAAAATAATTCATATGCTGCAATAATAAACTGCTGAGTCCAGTAGAAGGAACTCGCATTTATTCTTCATTTTTATTTTTATTTTTATGGTTTACAAGTACTTGGAAGTACAAAATGGCAAGAGAAGTTTGGTGGAAAGGCCGTGTGGAGGTGCCATTCCTCAACACTATTCTTTAAATTATGAAAAATGTTGCAATAAATCTGTAGAACATCAAAGATCTTCTATCAGTTCTGACCACCTGATGGATCTGAAGGAAGCTGAGAACTTTGCTGAATTAAGATGCCAGAACCTGAGCTAGACACAGCTGTCACTAGAGAGCTTACTGTGACAGGAAATAAGCCCTTCCTGCTGCAAGGCAGACATTCTTCTTTTCTCAAATTATTTAAAACAACCAGGGGCAACAGATCCTCTGGTGGCCCATGCTGCTACATATGCCTGAAAGGATCAGCTGAGAATGTTTCTCCTCAATGACCTGGCATATAGAATCATAGAATAATTTGTGTTGGAAAGAAGTTTTAAAGGTCATCTAGCCCAACCCTTCTGCAGTAAGCAGGGATATCATCAACTAGACCAGATTACTCAGAGCCTCATCCAACCTGGCTTTGAGTGTTTCCAGGGACAGGTCATCTGTCGCCACTCTGGGCAACGTGTTCCAGTAATTCACCATCTTAACTGGAAAAAAATGCCTTCCTTATATCTAGTCTAAATCTTACCCTAATTCAGTTTAAAGCCATTCCCCCTTGTCTTATCACTACCTGCTCATGTAAAAAATCCCTCCCCAGCTTTCTTGTGTGCCCCCTTAAGGTACTGGAAGGTGCTCTAAGGTCTTAATGGAGCCTTTTCTCCTCCAGGCTGAACAACCCCAGCTCTCTCAGCCTGTCTTTGTAGAAGAGGTTCTCCAGCTCTCTCAGCCTCTTCATGGCTTACTCTGGACTTGCTCTGACAGGTCCATATCCTTCTTATACTGGGAGTCGCAGAGCTGGTTCAGTACCCCAGGTGGAGTCTCATGAAAGCAGAGTCTCCTGAGTAGAGGGAGAGAATCCCCTCTCTGGACTTGCTGGCTTTGCTTCCTTTGTTGCAGCCCAGGATGTGGTTGGAAATGTATGAAGAGCTGGCTTTAGTTAAGAAAGCCCAGAGAGGAGGTCTCTGGATTGTTGGTAAAGCTGCTTTTCTAAGAGGCCATGCTGGGTGCTTGTGCCCTTCCCAGACTGGGCCCAGGAGCTGAGCTGGCTGTTTTGCAGGGCTGAATGGCAGTGTTAAGGTCCTGCAGCATCAGCTGAGGCTGTCTTTCTGCTCTTTAAGTCAGTGCTTTTCCTTTGGTGAATAACCCTGGCCTGGGGATTGCTGCAGTGAGGAATGAGGCTGTTCTGATGTTAAAAGCAGGTGGTTGCAGTGGGATCAACCCCTTCTGCATTGCTTTGGTAGCAGGGTGAAAGTACTCCATGGGTGAGCAGGCCATGGGGTGGCACAGCTATGGGGTGGAGGTGGGCACACAGCCTCTCCATCAGTTGCCCAGTTCTTGGGGGCTGCCAAGGATATGCTCACCTGCCCTATTGCCCCCAAACTGAGGCTGCTACTACTACTCATGGTTGCTTCTGGACTGTGCAGGGACAGCCAGCCTGGGACCTGAGCCCCTCCTTGCATTCAGCACATAGAGGAGGGAAATTAAAGGAGTCATCCTTCCAAGTCAGGCTTTTTGTACAGCTCTTCAAACCTAGAAACCACTCCTTTTTCTCCTGGCAGTAGGCTTAGCTTGCTGAAACAAAGATTAAAAGCCTGGATTCTGCTAAAGATTCTTCAGTGGCAGCCCAAACAGGCTCCCTAGAGAAGATTAACTATCTCCTGCACTGAGGGGAGTTTGAGCTTTAGCAAAATGGACTGATGAGAAAAACATAGGTAGTACTGCAAAGATGAATTTGATAAAGGTGGGCAGAGCACAGTGGAGGCATGAAAGGCTGGTTAAGTGCTCACTTTTATGTATAGCTGAGTTCTAGGTCTTTAGACAGGGCTTAATCTTTTCTATAAACAAATAACACATTCATTTACATGAATAATCCACATTTCTTATGCAAATCATTTCCCTGCTGCTATTTCTACTGAGAATAATATTCAGTATAATTACCACATTTATTTAGTGACTCTATTTACACAGGATAGCTCTCTGTCCATGAACACACTTCACCAGAGAGGCCCAAAGAGCAACAGGGGAGGCCAAGCTGCCAGTCATGTGTGCCCTGTGCTTTCTATTTTTGTTCCCATGAAGCATTCTGGGACTGTTTGAAATGTCTGGGCAAGAGCAGAAGGATGCCAGCATCCTGCCTCCATCCCAGGGAGAGCACCTGCTGCTAATGGAAGGCAGCTCTCCCCTGCTCACCAGCCTGCTGTTTGAGCTCCAGCTAACTATAATGAGGCAAGGCACTTTGAATAATAACTTTCCTTTGGGTATAAGGCTATCTTAATTTTTTGTGTGTTTAAGTTGGTAATTGCCACAGAGTTTGAAAATCTTCCAGGTTTTACCACTCTTAATTATGTTCTCATGCATATGCATCCCCTGCTTGTGTACTCATTACTGCAAGGAGATCAGAACCCCGAACGTTGGAGCAGTTCCCTCCAATTATCTTCCATATGCAGAAATTCCTGTGAAATACCTCTCCTGCATGGGATGGCCCTAGCTATTTGGAGAACATCTTGCTGTCCAGAGCTCATTTTGCTCTGGGTGGTAAAATCAAGATGCATTTCATCCCTTGTGTGTCTTGCCCAGGCTGCTCCTACCTGGGATGTCTCCTTGCTTCTAGCGCCAGCTGTTGAAATACTTGTTCAGAGGAAGTTATTAAGGTGTCCTAATGGAAAATATTTCAAGTTTCTAGGGCCCTGATTGCCTCTTTACCTGCTCTGTTTGCATCTATTGATTGTTCTGGTTCAACAAGACCCTCTGGGACTAACAAACTCTAACAGGTTTGAATGCATTCATGAGGTTCTATGCGGGGAAAGAAAAATAATGCTGTTGGGCTTCTGACTTGTTCTTGCTCAATAACAGCAAAACAAATGTGTGCAATTAAACATTACTTTGTTTTCTAAACAGCAGCCTTGAAATTTTGTCCTGCTAGTGGGAGAATCAAGCAGCTGCTTTGCTGTCCAACCAACAGCAATGATTTGGTGATGGGAAAGGAGATGTTAATCCACCTGAGAACATTCAGGGTAGAATACCATTCCCTTGTAGGCAGGCAGGATTTCTAGCACCGTGTGTGTTTTTGTGTAGGAGATCATAGTGGATCCTATGAAAAGATCAACATGGAGCAAACACAGACATTGACATTACTCGCTCTTTTTGTACAGAGTAACTGCTTGTTAACTATTCTTCAGGGAGCTGTGGGGTTACTTGTTAGCCTCTTGAAACTTTTGTACTGAGAGAGGGAGGTTGCCTGATCAAATAGAAATCACTGTCTTTATGCTTAAAGCTTTGGATTGTATATGAAGAAATATCTATTCCTAGACACTTCACCTAAATAATGGGATTAAAATCTTAAGAAGTAAGGTGATGTGTGGCTCACTGTCTCCAGTGTTTGTATCCCGCAGGAAAAGGGAGAGATAAAAAGTCAGGAATTTTTTCTATGAAAAATTTTATAGGCGGAAGATGAGGGTAAAACTTTCCACCCAGCTGTGAAAACCCTCCTTCCCCAAAAGTGCCTGGTGCAATATTACATATTGCCAGCTGTGTTAATAGATGCCTAGATCCTAGTTGGCATTGGGCCACACTTACATATCCCAGAAATAGAGATTTAATTCTGAAGTCTGCTTAACACCTGCACACAAAAGGACAGAGGCATTAAAGGTGCTTTAAGGACAAAGCTTTATTTTAGCTAACATGTTCTCTCACCCATCTCACCCGTCACATGACTTGTTCTTTATTCTGTTAAGTGTCACCTGTCCAAACCACAATTATGGGCTTCAAAGTGTCTGAGAGACACAGTCCTACAGCTGGCTAAAAGAGACTGATTTAGCACATTCAAAGCAACAAAAGGGTTTGGTCTGAATTCTGGCAGGGTTCTGTGCTTTTAGAGATGGATGGGAGGGGGGTGTGCATGCGTGTGAATGCGCACAGGAGCACAGCTCCTTGGGAGGCAGGTGAGCAGCTTTGCTTCCCCTTGAAGTCCCAGCAGCACTGGGGTCCCCCGGGAACATGTGTTTCACCAGAGCTGTCCTGAGAACTGCAGGGTGCCCAGAACCTCATAGGCTCAGCTGCTGTTGCTAAAGATTCACCTGCCCTGTGCTCTGTTTATTGATTGTTTGCTGCAGCTTGGCCCATAAAACTCTCTGCTGCCTTTGTTCTCAAATGCTCCTTTGTGGCCATTTGCAGTGCCTGCCACTGGTTGCTGCTGCAGCGACCTGGAGCTAGGCAGCTTACCCCACCAAAACTCTGAAAAAAAACCAGGCTGTGGAATCAACAGCCATCGCTTATCCAGGGGCTTTTTCCAGAAAATGGGAGCATCAGGACAGACTAACAAGCACCAGAGACATCTGGGGACAGACAGGATCCAGAAGACTTTATTATAGTAATAAAGCCCAGAGGCAGGGCTGGTCAAGAGCAACCAGTGAACAGTATTGAAGGTGGTTTCAGTGGAAGAGCACAGTCCAGGGGAACTGTTCTTTGCTAAAATGTCCCTCAGTCACACACTTAAGTCAATGTGTCTCCCTTCAAATCTCTCGTTGCTTTTGCCTGTGTTCCCACACCTGCTTGGATTGGCATCACTGGGCACCTTGTAAATGCTATGAGTAAAGGCTGCATCTAGTCCAGAAAAAAATGTGCTCCAGAAAATGGAGACAAGGACTGGGGAGCATGTGAATTAAACACAAGTACAAGTGGATGCCCATTTGATTGCAGTTGCTGGAGATGGAAAATACCTTGAGGTAAGCAAGAATTCTCCCCAGCCTTCCTCCAGTTTTACTACAGAGAAGTCTTTGCAGTTGTTCCAGTGCTGCCTCATCCATCAGTGCCACAGACACTAGCCTGGAGATGGGAGTCTGACTTACAGGAACTGCAGGCAAATATCTGGGTGTGTGCTCTTGCCCATCGACTCAGGAAGCAGCTTCTGTTGCTGCAGCTGACTTGATGAGAACTTCAATTAACAAATGCTATTAAAGTAGCTCTCCTCTTTATTTTATTTTTTTTAATGCATAGCATTTCCTGACAGCTTAAACATTTAATTAACTGGAGATGCCATTGTGGAAAGTTTGCTAGAGAAGAATGCTTGCGGTTTAATTAAAAGGAAAAAAAATCCTTTAGAGGTACTGGAAGAGAGATCTGCTTGCAACACTGATAGTGGCAAAAAGCCTGCAGGAACTCCTGTATTTCCCTTTCTGAGTGCAGCAATAGGTCAGGAGGTGCACAGTGATATCATCACCCAAGAGGAGAAGGTGAGTGCTTCACAGCTTCATGTTTAACCCTGCCATTTAAGCTGCAGACGTAGGACAAGCTACAGTTCTGTTACCTCAGCAAGGGAGAGGAGACAGCCAATATAAAGTTTTGGTTTTGTTTTTTTTAATATGTTAACTTGCAATTCTCCTGGTATTAGGCCAGAGCTCTCCCTAACATTTTTGGTCTCCAAGAGCACACAGGGAGAATATTTTTCATATAAGCACTGGTCTGACATTTTTGGCTTCCGTTACAGCACAAAAACAAAGGCAGATCTTACCTGCCACAAAAATGTGGAATACTGTTCACATTACCTTCAACAGCCATCATGGAAACTGTTTTTCAGATGTCAGGGTACTGCCTGAGGTGGCAGAGAGCCTTTGCTACCCTCACAATGCTAAGGGCTGTGTGAGATGGTAGCTGTGGGTAGGAGTCACCAGCTCAGCACACGCTTGCACCCCTGCGGCAGCTTTCCAAGGGGCCACGGCATGGTGGTGTCAAGTGCTGCAGAGCTGGGGACCCCATGGCAAAACAACAACCTCCTCACTCCTGTGCAAGGGACTTCTTCCCTTCCTCTCCTCACACTGACCAAGTGACCTGCAGGCTTTTTGAACGGCTACAGGTCGGAAAAGAGAACTTTTGTTCCAGTGTTAAATATAAACCTGGAAGCCACTGACATGACTATTGCCATTTGAAGCACAGCTCCATCCTTAGAGGGATACCAAATGGTGCCGAGTCATCTCTGGGAGCAGGCTGGGGCTGTGGGGTGGTGCTGGGCCGGGGCATGTGCTGGCTTGCTGTCCTGGAGCCTTCGCACCCAGGCTGGCACCTCCTCTGCTGGTGACGAGGGACAGCTGGGCTCCTGCTGAAACACGCCAATGCTCGGCACTTGCCAAAACAGCTATTTGGGAGCAGCTTGTTGTGCTCACCCTCCTCTTCTGGCCCTGTCCTCGGCATGGTTAAATTCAGTAAGTGTAGCACACCCTCTGCGAGGGCTGGGAGAGAAGCTTCTGAATGAGCTTCTTCCCCGGAGCCTGGGCAGGCACCACAGAGGCACCACTGACCCCTGAATGAAATCCAGCACCCTGTATAACCACGTATTGCCATGCTTACCCTTTCAAACACTGATCTCTTATTTTTTGCAAGCACATTCTTTCTGATACATGTGCTACTGCAAGCAGCACCTCTTTTTGGGGAGGGTGCACTGCCATGAACAGCCCTGAGTGCTGGGCTACCCCAAGCCACTGACTGAACCAGATCCTCCGCTGGCAGGGGAGCTTTCTGTCCTAGAAGCCCCTTTCAACCCAGAGCTCAGTGAGGCTCCTCCATCTTACAATAACCTTCTGTGTGAAATTGAGACTCCTCAGTATCCCCAAGTTTGGGGGTGGGTTTTGATCCTTTCCTCTGATCACTTCTTGGCTGTATCTGTTTAAGCCCCTTTCAACTTTCTGAGAAAAAACCTGCAAAGTATTTGTGATCCTTTTGGAAAAGAAACACTCTGTGAACGGAATCTCAGATGTGAACTGAACTCAAACCCAAGAATATTCCTAGTAAAAACTGCACTGAAGCAGTGTCCAGCTGGTTTGTAGACCCAGTGGGATTAGATTCCCTTGAGATGTGCTTTACAGATGCCCTTGAAACAGAAAGGGAAGTTACTCTCCCCTTCCACCCATTCCATAAGGACCCTGAAGGGCCATCGTCTGAAGCTGTGATTGTGAAGAGTCCCCCTCCCACTCAGAAATCAGGTCCTATTCTTGCTTTCATGAAATAATCACTTTCATCAGCTTTTCAATGCTGATACCAACAAATGCCAGCTACCCATTTCCTAAACTGTTTTTCTGTCTCTGGCTGTACTGCCTGTAAATTTTGCTGTGTTGGAAACAGGTAATATGTTATGGACCTCACTTGTGAAGGAGCCGAGATTGGCAGATGAAAAATTAGAAAAAATGGGAAAGATACGGGTCAATAATACAACAGAAGATTTTTTTTTATTGCCATGTTTTTAATGGAATTGCAGTAGGATTTTTATACAAGTCTCTGAAAGTCTACGACTTCAAATAATTCTGAACCTCCAGATTTGTATTCTTGCCTTATTCTTGTTTAAATAGCTGTTACCATCATCTGCTTGATATATTATCTGTTCCAGCATACAGGCACACTGTCAGGAGGAATATACTTCCTTGGGAACTACGCATTGCTAGAGCTCCTTGAGTCTCCTGCATCCACACGGGACACCTGCACAGATGGTGGATTTGTACAGTGTCCCCTCCTAGCTGGAGTGGAGGCAGTGCCAGTGGGGAAGCATCGGGCCTTTTCCTCTTCTCTGCCGGGCACGGCGAGTTATCCATCACGGCACCAAGCCCTGCCAGTGAAGCTTTCCCTCAGCAGAGGGAGTTGTTTCTCAAGGTAATAAGAAAGCATTATCTGATTGCATTTTTGTCAGGTATGTCCTATTTATTACCTTACCTGTAATCTAATTTGTAATGTATTTCCTTGATATTTTCTATACTTCCCCTCTGTATTTTGCAATAGCTTCCCCTGAAAGTCTGACCTACAAAAAAGACAAGGTTTTAAATCCAGCTTTGAATGATAACACCCTCCAGGTGCCTTTATCTGGAAAAACCTCTCCTTGCACAGAGGGAGGTCTGGTAGGAAAAACTCAGCACCCTCTGAAAATGTATTGAGGGAACACTGTTTAACAGCAGCCAAGGTCACTTTGTCCCAGGCAGGAAAACACACATGGCTATTTTCTACTTGTGGCAAGGTGATCTTTTTGGTCAGGAAGCCATTTCTGATCCAAAGGAGGTACCTGAGAGGTAGCAACCAGTCTGTCCCAACAGCAGGGATGAGCATAAGGCAAGAAAACAACTATAAGCCATGTAAAAACTACCACTGATGTGCCTCAGCTACTGAAAGCTGCTCAGGTGTTTTACCTTGGCTGTCAGGAAAAAGCGTAAGGCCACAGTCTGGGGAGAGAGCAGTACCTGTAGGTCCCAACTAGATTAAGCAGAGATGTCTCATGGTGGCAGAGATGAAGTGTGATGGTCCAGCTACCCTGAATATGGGGCTGAGGAAGGTTAATTGGTGTGGCAAATGATGCACACCATGGGAAGAGGTTGCATTTTCAGGTTGGTGTGGGCTTCCCATGTGACATCAGGTTGGTGGCTCACCGGGGCATTGAGGACTTTCTGCCCTCTTCCCACCTTGTTAGTTCTGCTCCTGCCTGGCTGTAAAATAAGGTTCAAACTAACTGCCTGCTGGACCTAGATTTCCTCATTCTGGTAAAGGTGTTTCAAAGTCACACGGCTTTAAAACAAAGAGAGAGAAATGTCCCTTTTTGTGGATGCTAATGAAATTTTTATCTGGGCATCTTTCTGTGAATGTTGGGCCTGAGAGGCATGGATTATGTTAGGGAGAAGGGCTTATTGAGCCCTGGAAATAAATCAGAGGAGGACAGAGGATGAAGATTGCAAATGATAAATTAGTAAGTGACAGAAAACAACTGCAGGAAATAATAAAGCCAGGAGGAGTGTGTGGGAAATGCATAGGAGAGGTTGTTTACAACATGTGCATTGGACTTTCCAGCATTTGACATCTTATCTCTATTTCATTCCATATGTTACTTTATGCATAGATTCTTGTTTTTATGGGGTTTGTTCTATAGTTCTATAGTTTTTGTACTAACATGAATGACTCACATCTGCTCCAATACTTAATTTATTCTCTAATGTCTTCTGCAAAGGTTTGTGCAGCTCATGGAATACTTGTCAGTGGCAAGATCGGAAGAGCAGCGTCAGGCGAGCAGGGATAGCTGGGTGAGACAGCTCTTTTCTGGACTCCTATTCTGTAGTTGTGTTAGGCTTTTTTCCCCCTCAGCAAGGTCTGCAATTCCCACTTTGGCTGTGCTGTGCGGACAGGCCTGCTGTGCTGGGGCTGCGTGTAGAGCCAGCAAGGAACACCCCATGGGACAAGGATGACGGCTGAGGGCCATCCTTGCAGGACCATGGCCTGGCATTGAGCTGCTGCTGGAATACCAACAGCTGATGATTATGATTTTATTTTTTACGTGTTCTTGACAGCTCTAGAGACACACATCTTCTCTTCCAAATCCAGTAATTAAATTCCACCTACCTGAATTCCCCCTGCTGTTTCAATTGGTTAAATTAATCTTCCCATCATGTCTGAGCCTCCTCTGTGTGTTGTTGAACGGTGGCCTCCTCTCGCCCCGGAGTCGGGCGGGGACCGGGACCGGGACCGACCCGGGCCAAACTCGCAGCGGCGCTGCCCAGCCCCGCGCATCCCTTCGCGTGCAAGTGCCCCGCACTCACGCACGGAGGCAGGACAGAGGGATGGGCGTCCCCGGATACGCGCAGACACCCCCGCACCCCTCGGTGTCCCCGTCCCCGGGGCTGCCTCCCCGCCGGCGCGGAGCGAGCAGGGCAGGAGCTCCCCGGGTAGCAGCCCGGCTGCCTGCCCGCTGCACCTTTCCCCGGCTGGAGCTCCGGCTCCAGCCCCCCCTCCTCCCGGCGCCTCCTCCTCCCGTTCCTCCTCCCCTCCCCTCCCCTGCAGAGCATGTACAGCCCGGGACTCGCTTCGCCGGCTCCGAGGCGGGCGGGCGAGACCCTCCTCGCCGCCAGTCCCGCTCCCGCTGTCCCCCGAGCCGCCCGCGGCTCCCCCCCAGCGCCTCCCGGTGCCCCCGCCGGACTTTTCCCTCCTCCCGAGGATGAGGCGGCCGACGCGGCGGCTGGCGCTGTCTCTGCTGGGGGTGCTCTGGCTCGCCGCCCTCCTCCTCTTCTTCTTCGGGGCGCGGAGGAAGTTGGAGGCGGTGGAGCCTGAGGGACACACGCCGGAGGTAAGGAAGGGGCGGCGGGTCCGCGGCTGCTCCGGCGGGACTTGGGCGCGATGCCGCCGCCGCCCGGGGAAGTTCCCGGCGGGTTTCGGGCCCCCCACCCCTTCGCGTTCCCTCTCAAGTTTGGTACCGGACCTGTGCCTTTGCGGGGGGGGGGCACTGGGGCCCTTTCCGTACTCCCCGGTCTTGATTTCCCCCCTCCGCTCGGTCTCGGACAGCGGCAGCCCCAGCCGCCCCCCCCCTGCCCCGCTTCACCGGGGGCTGCGGCCGTCGGGGCTGCCCCGGCCGCGGGTGCTGCCGGCGGTACCGACCCTTGGTCCCGCCGCCGACTTGGAGCATCCCGGGCTCCCGGCCCTGGGAGCGGGGGGACCGGTGCATCCCAAGGAAACGAAACGCGTGTTTCGTATCACGGGTGGGGGGACCGGCGGCTCCTTTCCCCCGTGGGTTCACACCGTGCTCCCGAGCTGTGCTCTAAAGGAGGGGGAAGGAAGAATCGGTCCGGGCTGCAGCCAGAGGGGAGCGGACTTGGCTGGTCCGTGTTTGGTGTACGCGGGCTGGGCGAGCCCGGTTGAAGCGCGGGGGCTTTTCGCGGCTGGTTGTGGTGGAAGAGCAGGCACGGGCAGGATGCTGGTGCTGGGAGGAGGGTGCCCGTGCAATCGCGCCTTTCTGTGTCGTCTTTCAATCCCCGGAGGGACAGCACGGCAGAGATGTGAGGAGCATCTCGCTCCGCACAGTGCAGTGAATCCGAGGAGTTTCACTGCCCAAACGAAAAGCAGGGGAGATGAGAGCAGCTTCGGCTGAGCGGGGTCCCGTGTCCTCTCCTCGGCTGAGAGCGGCTGGGGCTTAGCCGAGGGTTAACTTTCCAAAGGACATGGATTATATGCTGCTTAGTTGTACTGTTGTAAATCTTGAATTAATTAATCCGGGTTAGAGTCCAGCTCCTGAAAATACACCGAGATTAGGGTTATTGTGGCAGAGGGAGGAGGGTGTGAGCCCTCAGCCCCTTTTTTTGTATCAGTGACACCCAGCAGTGTTTGGCCCATAGTATGTGACAGCTTTACTTGTTCGCCACATCTTTGGAGAGTCTCATGTATGTGTGTGTCACCTCAGCAACTGAATTAACGACCTGATTGGAAAAAAAAAAGTCAGAACTCATAAAGCTTACTTTGATTTTTTCATCCTGGGGAATTATTGGTTTTCCATGCTTTTTTAAATAAAAATGATTGAGGAGGTTTCTTCAGGCTTTTGTAAATCTTTCAATCCTAGAAGAAGGGAATGAATCTGTGTGACTTCAGGCCCCAAAAAGAAATAATTATCTATACATTTATTTATTTATTTAAGCTGGGGGAGCAAAAAATAAGTCACTGAAAGCAGAGTTAGAAGACAAGAGCTTTCTTAACCAGAACTGTGCTTGGTGTCAGAACTGTATTTTTAAAAATCGAAGAAAAAAGGCCTCCCTCTCTCTGACGGGGGCTACTGTAATCTCCTTGAAATGAAATGAACCTTGCTTCTCGTTTAGCACCAGCTGCTGCTGAATTGCTGCCATTTTGCAGCCCATTTTGACTTTCTGCTCCCATTCAAGGCTCCCCCCCACCTCTGGGTTTAGGTTGCTGATGCTGTTACAAGCTGGTCTTGGCTCCCGCAGCAGGTGAAGGGAACTTCTGCCACACAGAATCCGTCCCCACGTTTTGAAGCTTCCACTGCCAAGTTGCCATAACTCCAGCAATCTGACTGCTTAAATTGCCTCTCCTTCATTTATTCTGAATTTTCCATCCAAACAGTTGCATCCCCTTGAGACCCATGGAGTGCAGATTGTTTTTTATTTTTTAATGCACTGCATTTTTTGGCTTTGGAAACTGCTTTGGAGCAGTATGACTTATAAGCTGCTTATGAGCGTGAGGATGTGGTGTCACTTCAGTTAACACTTGTGAATGGCTGCAGAGCTGACTGGGGTGCCGGAGACAGAACTGCTGGGGTCCAGAGAGGAGCCTCGTGCTGTGTCCTGTTGCCCTGGCCACTGGGACTGGCTGCCACTGCTGACTACTTGAGCAGTTAAGGGTTGTCCTCCCAAATTCCTCCAGAAACAAGAGGAGGTGGTGGATTGCTAACAGCAGCTCAAACATTGTAAGACAGCTACAGAGGAGAACTGGAGCAAATCCACATAAACTTTGCTGGCAGCATTTTCCAACCTGTTCCCTTCCCCCTTCTCTCCCAGTTGAGCTGTAGTTCTGTGGACATGGGCACACCATGTATTGTGCCTCGTGTAGGTTTAACCTTTAGACCTTTCCAGTTAGGCTCCAGCTGGTTACGCTGCCTCCTGCCCGTGCCTGTCCCCGGCAGGGCTCCTGGCACACATGGCTGCTGGAAGGCTGCGGTGCCCGAGATCCCTGGCTGCCTGTGGCACACTGGTGCCCTGCAAAGAGCCAGCAGCGGAGCTCCTGCTCACAGAGCTGCTGCCCTTCACCCAGGGATGCCCATCAATCACTGTTGTTTTGGTCTGCACCCTGCCCTGTGCTTTACTCTGAATCCTGAGCCAGGTCCAGGCTTTGCTTCCCAAAGGAAGGTTTGTGATGTTTTTCTTGCAGCCAGAGGATCCTCTGTTGGGGTGGGCAGGGTCTCCAAGGGGCAGGCCTTTGGTGTGAGGGGTACAACGCAGTCTTTGAGTCCTTCCTTTGCCCAAAACACTGCTGGCTTGGCATCTCAAGGACCTGATGAAGGCAGGCATTCAGGGAAGGTCTTGAAGCAGTAGCTGAGCTTTCCCGAGCTGCTCATTCCCAAAGAGGTGGGTGCAGCAGTCTGTTGTAATTAACTTGGCTGCACCTTCCCCTGCAATCCATCTCTGTGGATCTCGGTGCTGCCCAGTGGCAGGCAGGCACAGAGCTCCTCTTCTTGCCAGCCCTTGCTTCCCTTAATCCCTGTCACCGCCTTTCCCTCCTCCTCCTCCCCCTCCTCTTCCTCCTCCCTGCTGCCTGCAGCCACTGGTGGTACATGCTGGGGCAGCAGGAGCAGGTTGAGGCTGGATTTTAGGGTGTGGGACTCCCTCCGAGCCTGGAGGTGTAGCAACCTCGCAGGGCTAGTATGGAAGAAAAAAACTGGCCGTGTTTAGGACCATGAAGTTGATCCTGGGACAACTTCACTGGTCCCTCCGGTGCTGTTTTTACTGCTGTTGCTTGAGGTTTGTTTTTTTTTATTTTTCCAAGGGGCAGATCGAGCCCTATTAGTGCCGTAAGTAACACTCGCCCTTTCGCTGCCCTTTAAGCAGTCCTGTGATTTGGCAGGGAAGAGGAGCTGTAGCAGGGTGCCTACCCTTGCCAGGGAGCTTTACCCGGCTCGCCTGGTTAGTAGCCACGGGCTCAGCCTGCAGGCAAGCTGAGCCTGATGGATGGGGGTGTAAGGACACGGGGCTGGCTGGGGTCATGGATCAGCTGGGACTCATGGATGCCTTCTTCCTTCCCTGCCTTTTGGCGGAGGGTTTCAAAACACTTTACAAGCTTTAATTAGTTGCAGCCTGTCTCCTTGTCCCAGCAGTTTTCCAGCTGGGTAAACCAGGACCTGGAGAGGCTAATTGAACTTTGGATCCTTCTGTCTCTGGGGGACTCTGGAGGAATTGGAATCGTTTTATGCTCTTGGAAAATCAGGCTGCCAGTGACCCACCTGAAGTCACCCAGGGAGGCAGTGGTGGGGCTTGACATGTGCTCCAGTAATCTGGGCTCATGGCCCCATGCTACTGCCTGGCATCTCCCCTGCTTCTCCTCTGATCCATCCCACTGCTCTGCTTTGAGGGGGGGGACATCTAAATTAATAACTTAATTACATTAAGGAATAATGAGGGGAACTGATATGCGGGATTAATTACAAGCAAAATCCCAAATTAATTGTGAGGAGTACTTGTAGCTGGCTCTGCAGCAATACTTTGCTGGTGTGCTGGCTCCTGTTTCCTGTGCCAGGCTGTGGCTGTGTGGCCCTGGGGGATGCTAATGAGGGAACAGGAGATGAGTAGGTGAGTGACAAGCTCTTGGTGGTCTCACTTCCTGCACCTGTATCAGACTACAGTGGCTGTATGGCAGAGCCCTGCAGCAGGGGGGGGTTTTCAGGGCTCTGGGCTCCTGTGCTCTGGGCCAGCAGTACGTGCAGGAGGGGCAGGAAGATAGTCTTTGGTTTGGGATTTTATTTCCCTTCATTCCTTCCTGCATGCTAGCTTGCTCCTTTTGATGAATGGCTGAAGCACAGCTGACAGCCGCTGGAGGGAAAGCAGGTCTGTGACAGGCTTGAGTGCAGGAGAAAAGCTACAGAGGAAAAGTTTCCTTTATTAAAAATAGTGACCTGTTCTACTTGACTTGTACTGGTGTTTGCAATGCAACATCTCCTTTCTGAGTCTGCTCAAATGCAGCTGGGGAATGGCTCCTGGGGGATGTGGAGAAGCTTGGCAGCCTCGCTGCCTGCTCCAGGCATTCCGGGGTGCTCATCACCCTGCAGGGTTGGACCTCAGTGCAACGGGACCCTTGCCAGCTTTGTGTAAATGTGCCTTGCACCAGCCTGTGCTTCCTTCTGCATCATTGCCATCTAGAAAGCCTCAGCACCTGGAGCTCAGCTGACAGTCTCCAGATATTAAATTCCTGTCAGTTTTATAGCAGCAGAGCCACTTAACAGATTAAAATAACTGTGTATCCTGCAAAAATTCAGATCTTGACAATTAAGGGATTGAAGTGGCAAAGCTGTTGGGAACCAAAAAAAAAAAAAGAGGCAGAGTGTTTAATACCCAGGAAGCTTGTATTGACTAGGACTTGGGACTTGGCTGGGGACATGGATAGGTCCAGGATGTGAGAGAAGGGGAAACTTATTTCATGCTTTGTTGGTGAAATACCACTCTGAAATCTCTAGGAGCAAAACCAGGCTTTCTAGGATGTGCAGAGCTTTGTGAAGGACGTGTGATGGAATCCAGTTCTTCTCTCTCTTGCTTGTGTGTTTAGTGCTAGGTAAAACAGAAAGCCATGCCCCAGCTGCCCTCATCTGTGGGATCAGGCAGGACAGGTCTGGTGGAGCAGGGGTGAGGTGCGGAAGTCACCTCGGTGACAACCAGCTGTGGACAAATGGTGAGCAGCCTGCCTGGTGCATCTTGTTTAATTAACCTGCCCACTGCACATTAAAGCATTCCCTGGGATACCTGTGAAACAATAACCAGTTAATGAAAACCCTCCTAATTTTTCACTGGTAATTGCAGTGAATGAATTTTGCCTCCATTACATTCTGGTGGAGCTCTGTGTTGCAGCTGTGACGGATGGGGGCATAAATATTGATTGAACAAGACCTGTTTGCTTTGTAAAACAGTGAGCATTGGAATGTACAGGTGCCTTTCTTAGCTTGCTTTTAAAAGAAGTATCAGGGAGAAAAGGATTCTGCTTCTCTCCTGGTAAGAGTATAAATAAATTTCTGTGCAGGTGGTATGTGTTTTGTTGACGAGAACTGTTGAGCACCAGAAGAAGAAAAATACTTTTCATTGTGCTCTGGAAGGATGAAAAGAATTGGAAGAGTCCTTCTGCTTCACTCTGAAGGGGTGTTGGGAGGTGGTGATGCTCTGAGGGTGGGTTTGGCACAGGAGTGTCTCAGTTTTTCTTGTAAACCGCTTCTCCTGTCAAGGTCCCTGTGGAGCACCCTGCACATGGAATTGCTCCAGGCCACAGCATCCCTCTCCAGCTGGTGTGACATGGTGTGGCAGCATCCTCTCCTAGGTAACAGGGAAGGGCTCTCAAGCCCTTGTTGCTGCTGGGTTTTTAGGTGGACTCAGCTCTGGTTCACAGCCTGGAACCCTTGGTAACCTTTAGGGGTGGGCTTGACAAAAGTCCTACTTTTGAGTGTGAGAGTCTTCAAAATCAGCTCTGTGTCTGGATACCAAGGCTTCAGAGACACAGCACATCTGTTGAAGTGTCTCCATGCTTGAGAAAGATGTTGACTATCAGGGAAGATGTTTTTTCCTATTCTTTCACCACCTCAGATATGCACAGTTGAATTGTTTACTCAAAAACTCTTTGTTTTCTCCTCGCTCTTCCTTTCCTTGTTAAGAAAGCATCATCCTGATTTATTTTGATGGGCTCATGGCCCAGGGCTTGTCTTGGCTGGGTTTACTTCTTGCTCTGCTGAGACCTCTTTTTCTTGTCTCTGGCTCTGCAACATGACCTGTGCCTCCCCACGGGCTGGGGATTCTGCACATGGGATGGCTGCAGGGTGGGAGCTATAAATGGGAATGCTATCTATGCCTGGGGAAGGCAGATCCAGGGAGCATTTTATGGTACTATGCCTAGAGATTTTCCGTGCCTCCTGAAACAGAGGTTGGTTGTGTGTGTAGAGACCAGAGCAGAGCGTGGAGGGCACACTGCTGGGCCTGCTGTGGCTCTGCAGGTGTGAGCTGGGTGGGCTCCAGCATGGGAAGGGCACTGCCAGGAGATGCAGCCGTGCAAATAACACTATCTTGTGATCCCTTATGAATGCAGGTGCAGGGTTACTGTCCCAAGCTGACAAATCCCTGGGAAGCTTAATACTGGGGTTTTGTGTGCCCAGTGTTTTTCTTGGGTCCATGGCTGCGGGTGTTCTGTGTGCACAGCTCGCAGGATGCCACTTTGGGGCCTCTGGGTGTGTTCTCTGTGCTGTAATCTCTTTGCCAGTGGGAAAAGCAATCTTGGAAGTAGTTGTGGAAATGCAAAAGCAACGTACTCCGCCTGGGATAGTCTCATCTATGGGGGCAGGCCAGCATTTGGTGCAATAAAACCAATTAAGGGGAATGTATCTATGGAGAAAGCAGAAGTAGGATCTGTTTAAGGGAGACGTTTGCGTGAAGGAGTAATTACGTGCAGCCTAACGACAAAGGGTGCAGCGGATTGACTATTAATTGGAGTAGCAGGAGCGGGAGATTGCTGGCGTTAGCTGTGTGTTTCTTGCTGGCTTCCTCCTGTTTAAATAAGGAAGGGGTGAGGAGCAGATGATGGGGGGGAGTTTGCTCTCAATCCACTTTCCCGTGCAATGAAAAAGCCATTTCTCCCCCTTTCTCTCACTGCAAAATGTTCAGATTTTGCCAGCGACACTTAGTGCAGTTGCTTACTAAGCTGCAATTAAATTGATTTCCCACCCTCTTTACCCTTTTTGGTTCCAGAATCTCAGCAGGAATCAATGCTACGGGAAGAGTAAGCCAAGGAGGAGGTCTTGAGCCCCATCTTCTGCTCATCTAAATCAGTATTGCTCCACTCTTCATGTGTATTTGCAGAGGAGCTGGGAAAGTGAGCCTGCCTAGGTGTAGGTTTTCCCATATAGCTACTGCTGGGGTGGGAAGGGCAGCTCTGGGTCAGGCTGGATCAGTCTATAGGGTACCTGGGAAGCCTCCTGCTGTGGGGTGGACATTGGGTGTCCTGGGAGTGGCTGGGGCTCTGGGTGCCAGCGGCACAAAGTTGCTGGGGGAGCAGGAGGAAGGTTTCTCATCCTTAACATGTGCCTTTGGAAAATGATCGGTGGTGACAAGTTCAGCAAGAGTTCACCCCTTTGTTCATGGAGGCAGCATTAGTTGTACTAATAGTTTGTCTCAACCCCGCTGTTTGGAGGCCCCTTATGAGCCCTGGTTAGCCCTTCCTGCAGCCCAAGGGAGTGAGAGGTCTGGTGGTCCTTTGTAGGTCATTGGAGAGGTGTTTGAATAAGGAACAATGTGCCAGTGTCACTTCTCCACGGGAGGACAAGGTGACATGCTGGATGGGGGACTGTCCCCAGGCAGCAGGTGAGCAGATGGGTGCTGGCACTGGGAGGGTGTGGCAGGGTTTGTGTCCCCCACCAAGCCCTGTCTTGCCACACCTAGGCAGAAGTTAATGATGATTTACTGCGAAGTAGCTCGAGCTCCAGCTTTGTGATATTATTTGGAGGAACAAGTGAGCTAATGATTGCTTCTCATCTCAGAAAGTACTGTGGGAAGTGCAGTGCCAGGAGAGAATTGATTCAGAAGCAAAACAGGTTCATTTTCAGGCTGAAAGCTGAAATACAAGGGAAAGAGAGATTATCCTTTATTTGTTTTCTATTTTTTGATTATTTTTTTTAATTTTTGGGTTTTTTCCCTTAATCTCAAGTGAGACTAAGGGTCTTAGCCTTTCCCTCCTTGGTTTTCTCGTGGAAATACCAGCAATAAACCTGATTGGAAAGTGATGTGAGGAGAGCAGGGTTCATGCGGTGCAAAAACAAATGAGCTATGAAATCACCCTCTATTCTCTAAACATTATTCACAGAGCCAGGAGAATTGAGACGGATGATTCTTTTTCTTTTGAAGCCACTGAAGGAGTAAGTCCAAAGGATGTGATTTGGCCCATGCCAGGAGAGAAAGGCTGCTTTGTTCTGGCTTTCCAAATAGCTTTGCCTGCATTTAGACACACACCATTTCCTCCTCAAGGACCACCGTCAGCATCCGCCAGTTACAACCACACCTCATAACCCATTATGGAGACACACGGCTCGCAAATAAGACATGAATATGTTCAGTGGTGCAGGCCTTGGCTGGATGGAGTTTGTGCACATCTTTCCTTGCTTGTGTGTTGAATTTTTAGTTGCTTGTTGTTCGGTGAGATGGAGAAAAGATGAGAGGGAGGAGTTACAGGTGTGAGCAGACTCATTTTAAATGGCTGGCTTAGTTCTTCTTACAAAACAGTGATTTAAAAAAAAAATAAAAATTATTTAATTGGAGTGTTTTCATCTGGGTCTAGATAGTCTGCTTTACCCAATGGGTTGATGCAGGATCGTTCAGGATGGAATAATATCCTCTGATATCCTTTGGTATCTGCCTTGGAGGATGTTTGGGATACAATCCTTTGCACTTTGACCTTGCCTAGATGAAATGCGAAACTCAGGGTCTGGTTGAGGTAGGTGCATGTTTTTTCCAGTGAGGTGGACAGTGGGAAGACACTGGGAGCTGCTGGAGGTGGTGTGTGGGAGCCAAGCTGGGAAGGAGATTTGTGTCCTGCCTTCAGGAGGAATGGAGCTGGATGGAGAAGGAGCAAGAAGCAGTTGCAGCATTCATAATGCCCATTGCATTTTCCTGGTGCCATAATACAGTGTAATTTGGAGAGAGGCAGACTCAGACATGCATTACCCAGCCATCTGCTGCTACCACTGGGATCCAAATGGATGAATATACACATAGTGCTTGGAGTTAAACCATGTACGATGTGTAGGCTGCATATGGCTTGTTCTTGGTGGTACAGCAAAACCCTTTGTGAAGATATGTACTGCCCTCCCATCCTGCAGGAAGATCTCTGGTTTAAGTCTCTTCAGAGAAAAACAAGCCAACCCCTGGCAGCTCTTGGGGATGTGCCCTCAGCCCAGCAGTGTGCTGGCAGCCATGTCTGCTAGCCATGGCATGAGAGGAGCTGATTTTGGGGTGGAAACCCTTTGCAGAGGTGATGTGTGTGAAGGGTTTGGTCAGGAGCACTAGAAACGGTGAGAAAGTGAAATATCTGAAATTTGAAATTAGACTTGCAAGTGGCAAAAAAGGGAATTGAATGAAAAGTGTTACGTTGCCTGCTGACATGGCCTGTGTTACCTGGGTGTGGATGTGTCTCCTCAGCAGGGACCTCCCCTGGATGCACCTGTGCACTCAGGAAACACAATGTTTCCAAAAATCAAACAAAATATAAACACAATCTGCCTTGTGAGGTGAGAGTGAGCTCCAGGAGGCATCTGAATGCTGGGGAGGGTTGTTCAGATGTTTTTCACCTGAGGCACCGCAAGATTCAACAAGGTGAGGACACCTTCCCTCCTGAAGGCAATGCTGGCAAAGGAAAGTCAGTTTCAATTTGGCCTTTGCAGATAGAAGCTCTTCTCTCATGGTGGGGAACAGCAGGAAATCGTGTTGGTGCTTTAGGACACCAGCTGCTGGGAGGTGGAGGGCAGCCAGCCATCCCCAAAGGCACAAGGGGTGTTCTGTAAAACGGGATTTCTTTGCTCTTGGTGCCTTACTGCATCCTTGGGAGTGCAACTCCTGCTGCCATCATCGTGGCCAAATCCTGACTCTGTGAATGAAAGAGAAGTTTGATTCACAGAAGGGAAGCACATCTCTTCTGTGTAACCGAACCTTTGCACATCTTCTGTTTACCCAGAGCATTGTGCTGGGGCAGCAGCAGGTGCAGGTCCAGCATGGGGATTTGCCCATGTGATAGCTGGAAATTAACTCATTAAATAAAGCAATTTGCACCTTTTAATCTCAGTGATTCCTGCATGTGGGCACCTGTATTTAGGAGAAGAGCTTATTCTGCTTCAATTAATATTATATCAGTATAAGCTGAATAATTAAAGGTGTGAATGAAAGGCTGGGTAGCTAATTCCCTTCCCTCTGGTGCACAGGCTGCACTGAGATAACCTGGGAGAGGGAGCTCCTGGCAGTGCAGATGTTAGTCCAGCCAAAATAACCAAAAAGTTCTGAGTTTCTATATGTAAATATCAACTGGGATCAACAAATTTTTGATGCCGATCTCCTCGTATTGATCTTGGTTTGTGCATTGGCACCAGCTGTGTGTGTGTGGCTTTGGGCAGCCCAGCATTTCTCTGTCTGAATGTAGGCTTGGCTCTCAAGATGCTCTCCCCATCTTCAGGCAGAACCAGCAGCTGTTACTGCATCTGAGAAATAAAGCAGATAAATTTGCACTTTTTTTCCTTGTTTCCAGAAGCTGTGTTTCAAGTCTGTAAGCCAGGAGTGGCTGTGTTTCACAGGTGCTTCATTACAGTAAGATGTCGTAGATAACTGGCCATTTCTGCCTCAAAATCACAGGGAACTTTTCAGAATTGGATTAATACAATGAAAGACTAAAAACTTTAAAAGTATAAAACCTGAGGACATTTCTTCTATGAGAACACACTAATGCTTGACCTAAAAAGTACGATGTATCTCAAGTCCTGAGGCACAGCTAAACTCATGCCATGCTCAGGATTTCTCCTCCTCCCCCAGTAATCCTTTCCCAGTGCATCAGACAGGTACAGGAGATTAATTTTCTCAAGCTCTTAACGTTTGCTCCATGTTGTGAGAACCCAAATTCCACAAGAGGCTGGCTTTCGCTGAAGGAGGCTCTCAAGCCACCCAGTTCATCCCAGTGTGTGCTTAAGGGCTTTTGCCACGTGGGATTTGGTTTGGAGAGAACGTGTGGGGAAGCCAGTGCTCTCTTTTCTGTAAGCAGGGCTGATTTCAGTGCTGTAAGGAGCATGGGGAAGTTTGATAACCCAGCAGCATGGTTCAGTGCCTTCCCTCGTGCTGCCTGGCTGTGTTCTTGCAAGGAGCCACAGTGTGATTACAAGGGCTGTTAAATGCCCTTAATATTCACGCTGTTGGAGGGAGCATTACTCCTGCCGGCTCTGCTGTCTGTTGCTGCTTGCAGTAGCATCGCATTGATGATTAAATCACCAGTGCTGCAGTGAGTAGTGTGTGAGGCCCCTCCAGCCGGGAGATGCAGAGTTAAATCCCTCCTGTTTGTCCACTTTTTTTTTTTTTTTTCTTTTTTCTGTCTCTTAACATTTTTTTTAAGCAAACAAAGCACAGCAGAACAGTTTGGAGCCATGAAACAAGATGGGAAATGAGCCCCCTTGCAGAGAGGTTAAGAGAATAGGGCATGGACACTGTGAGGGGAAGGAGCTGGAGGGCTCAGGGCAGCCCATGCTTGATGCAGCAGTGCTTTGCATGCTTCTTCTCATCCTCTACTTCTCAGGCATAGATGGGAGAAGCAGCAAACTGAATTAATACATATTTTTGTATGTACACTGGTATGTGCTTGGTGGTGCAGCAGAGTGGGGAGTGGCAGGGGGTACTATGACTGTGGTGTGGGGAGGCTTTTGGAACTGAAACTAGGGGTTGTTTGTTGTAAGAGGGCCCTGTTGCATCCTAATCTCTCCTAGGTGCTCAGGGGAGCTGCTCCTACTTGGATTTGGGTTTGGAGGGTGTTTGTTCCCCATCACGCCTGCACCACTGCCACAGCTGCTGTGTTTCTTTGTCTGGCACTGGGATGCAGCTATTTCTCCAACAAAGCCTTGTCCCTCATGTGCAGCCAGCATCAGCTGCCTCAGACAATCTTCAGTATGCCAGGTATTTTAGGGAAAAGAGCCAAAAGCAGATTCTTGGCACCCTGTTCCACTTGTTGGTCTGCTCTGCATCCCTCTCTGTCCTCCAGGGCTTTGTTCACACTTCCTTGTGTGCCTTCCTGCCCAGCCGCAGGTATCACAAGTAGGTGGCTTGTCTTGGAGGTGTCCCCACACTTCCTGTTTGGCCCAAAATGTGCAGTGTCCATCCAGACATAAAGACTTGGTTTTTGCTTATGAGGCCAGGGGCCTAGAAGCTTCTGTGGTTGTTTTAGAGAGAAGTACTGAGCTGAGCATCCTCAGCTGCAGGGAAATGCTGGGGACTTCCCCAAGGCCAGTTCCTGGCAGCACTGCAGCAGCCCCCATTTTCTGCACAGGTATTGCCAGGGAGAAGGCTGGCACCTCCACAAATGCCTTGTTTCCACGGCCTGCCCTGCTGGGGTGTGGGTGAGGAGCCCTGACAGGGTGGCCATTAGCAGAGCTGTCGGGTAATCGCTCCCCGTCGGTTTGAGTTAGGGAGAGCAGGTGCCGGGGACGCCTGGCTGGGCGCCGGCACGAGCCGTGCTCAGGGTTCACCGAGCCTCCATTGATTTCTAAGCTTGTCACGCTGTTCATTAGGAGAGGGAGAGCAAACGAGGTGCTTAGCAGAAGTGCTCCAAGTCGATCCTGATGGAGTAGGTTTCTCTGCTGCCTGGTTAGGGGCAATAAAAAAACTATTTGCCCAAGTCTCTTCCGCTCGTAGAGTCTTTGGCCTCAAACCTCCTGTCTTCCAGAGATCCTGTCTTCCTGTCTGGCAGGATCTGTCCATCTGCCCTGGCATTGCCCTGTCTTTGCAGATATGCTGTACTGAGAGTGAGTGCAGAAAGTTGTGCTGCTGGTGCTTGCACTTGTGGGATGATTTTGTTCCCTGTCCCTCCCTCTTGTCCTTGCAGGTTCCCACATCTGGATGGGAACCTGGAAGGACAGTCCCTGTTGTGTACTGAGCTTGCTGTGTCTCTTTTTCATGCTGGAGCTGCATTGACCAAGGCAGTAAATCAGCTGGCTGGTGCTGTGGATATAAATTATGGATGTAATGAACCAAGGGGGAGAAGAGGAAAAAAAAGGAGGGTGGAAACAGAAGGTAAAATTGGGAAGAAAATAAGGTACTCAACAATGGACGGGCTATGAGATGAAACATCTACCTTGGCCAAGGCCCCTCAGCACAGCAGCATGGTCCTACCAATGGCTGGAGGTGCTGCAAGGGGACCTTCTAGGGCAGGAAAAGGGGGTTCCTGTGCATGCAGAGCTGTGCTGGCACCCTACCTTCTTCCCACACTTGCTGACAGCTACTAATGGATGGTGGAGATAAGGATGGAAGCTGGTATCTGCTCTGTGGGCCATGCCTCAGGGCTGGATAGAGGGCACCAAATGGAGCTAAATCATAGACCAGTTTATAGTCTTGCTGGCTACAGCTGCAGGGAAGTTTTGAGATACTATTGTTTGAATGTCTCTGCAGCTCTTAAGGTTGCAGCCCCTTCATTTGCTTTCTGCCTTAGCTGGGTTTCCTTTTTTTTTTTTTTTAGTTTTAAAGTGCTTTCCTGCTGGTGAAAGGCTAAAAGCCCCCAAGGCTTAAGCCTTCTACTTATTTCAGCTGTTTCTAGATCCTTGAGCTGCCTGTACTCTGTCCCTCAGCCCTGGCCTGTGCTTTGGGGATGCAGAAGGAAGTTTGGAGCTGAGTCAGTGGCATCTCCACCAGTGGGTTGTTATCCAGCTGAACAGAGCCTGGCGGCTCCCCATGGGCCACAAACCAGATGTTGTGTAGCAGTGATTTAAAGTCTCCGTCATTTAGAGACAAATCAGTGATAATGAGTCTCTTTTTATAGAGAGGGACTTTGAGGCACGCGAAGATTTAATGGCAGACGCTTTGTAAAATTAGCTACTTAGCTAACTTTAGCAAAATCTTAGCCAAATTAATGAGAAAGGAGCTAAATTCAGCTAAAATCATTGGTGAATTGTCAATCTGAATGGGGAGAAAGTGAGGCATTAGTAGCACTGATGAAGTTGTAACACCAGTTGGTAGTTCAGGAACGTGCCCCTGCCTGGGGTATGCTGCTGAGTTTTGGGTGTCTCACTGGCATGGGTTCTGGATTGAAAGAAATTAAGGTGGATGATGGGAAGTTATTTTCAGGGAGATCAGAGTAATTTCCTTGTGGACCTCACTGCTGCCAGGCTTTTGTGGCGTGAAGCACTTCATGGCTGCCAGCAGGAGGGTTCGATGCCTCCATGGTCACCCTCAGCCACAGCTTTTGTAGGAGGAGGAAAAAGAGATGGGAGAAAAGGTATCTCATGACTCAGGATGGTATCTTGAGGGCAGAAAAATGGGGCAAAACATCACTCCTAGGGGAGCTGTGTGTAGCTGCCAGTGCAGAGAAGTCTGAACTTCCCTGCCCCATGTTGGAGGAAAGATGCCTGGTTGGATGGGTCAGGAACAATTCGTTTCCTGAGGTTGGGTATGGAGAAAAAACAGGACTATTGTAGTCCCATGCCCTTGGAAGTGAAATATGAGGAAGGAGAGATGAAGAAAAGCCTCTGAAGTGGCTGAAGGAGGAGGTGAAAGAGGGTGAGATGAAATCCAATTCTGTGAGCCTGGCTGTTGGCCAGGAAGATGTGGTGAACTTCTGCTGTGTGCCTCGGGATCTGTCATGACCAGGAGCACTTAGGAGCTATTTTTCCTCCAGCAGAGCTACATCTTTCTGCAGATGTTAAGTTGACAGAAACAAGATGGATTGTTGCAGAAGTACAAAGGGCTTGGATGTACATTTTTCCCTTTATCCCAATTTATGTTCAAGATAGTTGTAAACCCCGTGGAAAATTATCCCTGGTAGAGGATCTGGTGACGTGCTAGTGGCTTTCTGGCTTTTGGATTTTCCCAGAGATGGTTCCAGTGGACTAACCAAGGGTGTCAGTTTTACTGGCCAGCAGCGGTGAAGCCAGTCCATGGGACCCCCATCTCCTCCTCCATTTGCTAATAAGCTTATGGATCAGGAGGGACTGGAGTTGTGGTTTTGTGGACTGTGCATGCTTGAGCTGGCTCTTATCTGCCCAGCTTTTTTCAGCCCTTGGAGCTGGCAGAGTGGTTTTCTCCAAGTCATTTTTTCTGAGTGGTGCAGAATCAGGAGGGCACGTGCCAGGGAAGCTGTCTGGAAGCATCCCTGCCTGCAGCAGTGGGGCTGGGGACCACAAGGAGGGACCTAAGGCAAACCCCAGAGCCTGCACTCCTGGGAGGTGGGAAGGGAATGCAGAACTTTGCAGAGTAGGGCAGGGGTTTGCTTAGTGTTCCCAGCTGGCTTCTGGAGCAGGAATTACTGTGAGGATTTCAGGAAGGTGGTCTTGGAAGAAATAAGTAGAGGCAAAAATCTGAATAATCTCTCAGTTTGCAGACTGTTCTGATAAAGTGATGTCTTCAGGAGTGACAAATAGGTCGTGCAGTTAGTGCTTCCTCCAGAAAAAAACAAACCCTAAATCCCAAAAACCACCACCCTGCTATTTGACATGGTGGGCAGGGCAATGAAGAAATACATCTCTCTGTTTCATTCGTTTTCATTAAATATTCTATCAGGAAGCATTGTTTAGTTTAGGAATTTATTTCTCTTGTAGAAACCCTCCACTGACAGCAGTCCCTATTTGGCAGTGGCAGCAGTGTTCAGCAGGTGGGTGAATGTGACACATAATTTCAGTTCAGTATCACCTATGCTGCACAGGAGGGCTGGTATTCCATCCGAACCTTGATCTTTGTTTTCCTCCTGCAGCTCCAGTGTGCCCAGCAGGAATGTGGGGCAGCTGGGACAGCTGTCAGAAGTCACTGTAGTTCTTTTGGGTTTGTGGATAGTAACAAGCTGCCATGGGAAATAGCAGTTTCTTTTAAAGCAATCTTCTCTGTGAAAGTCCCCTTGAATTTAATGAAGACTTAGAAAGTTGTTCCTGCAATTTTTACGCTGGCATATAGATATCCATAAAAGAGCCCTCCCGTAAATGGAACCGAAAGGAAACCATTCATTTTAGCGTCTGTGCATTTATGGATTGATTTTTACAGAATCCTATTAGTTTCACTGCCAGTAAATGGCATGAGGACTCTATTTCAAACCAGACAATGTCAAGATATAGAGGTGGGCATTAAATATCATCCCACCTGTTGCTGTTCAGCTATGCTGTGTGTGTCTGAGCAGAATGTAATGGCAGAGGCCAGGAATGCCAAGTTGATCTCTTCCTGCTCTTTGCTTGGTAAAATCATTAGGAGCCATGATAACATAAGAGGCTGGCATTACAGTGTTTCAACAGCCCATTAAATACGTCTGATCATTTTTGTGCAGTGCTTTCTTAAAAGCAAAGGAATACTCTCCTGTAGCTGTTCCTTGGTGCTGCTTTTTGAGAAAATTATGATTTTTGAAACTCCTCCTAAATAAACAAGTTAAATACAGTGGAAAAAAAAAAAAAACAAACCCATAAACCACAGACTACTACTCTTCCCCAAAATGCAGACAATTTGTAGATTTTTTTTTTCTCCCCCCTCTGTCAGGGAGAGGACAGAACATCCTCTCCCAGCCCAGAGGGCTGCTGACAGCCCAGCTCTACCTGCCCATTTTACACTCTACTTTCACGTGATGTTTGAGCTGCTGACAGCCAGATGGTTTCATAAGCAGCCACCTCTCTTTGGGCCAAGGGTAACTCACCTTCCAGTGTCATTACCTGGCTCTCAGATTATTAAAAATGAAAACATGCTATTAGCGTTATTTCCATTTCCCCCATCTCTGTTTAAGCCCCCTGCTTTGTGCATCCCACTTGATTTTTGGTGGTGTGACGCTTTGATTTTTGTTGGTGGGTTGTTGTACTCCTTGATTTCAATTCCAGCTGCATTTGGTTTGCAGAATGTGGGGACTTTGCAATTAAAACCAAAACTGAGCTGCACACATTGAAGCTGGAAAAGAAAAGGCTGACACTTTGAGCATGGCACAAGTGGGGGACATTGCTTAGCCATGGCCTTGCCAGTCTCCTGCTGGGGCAAAGCAAATCTGTGATGCCTTACTGGACTGTTTAGAAAACGCAAAGTAATGTGAAAGTCATATATGTATATATCCATATGTGTATTTTCCTATATATAGGTGTTTTGTAGCTGAGAGGGAAGGGGTTGTTGCCAAGATCAGTCGTGTAGCCTCAGATGCCATGTGCTATTTAGGGAGTTGATGCTGCTGGTTCTCAGACATCTGATCACAGACACAAAAATGCGCTTCAGAGTTGTTTCTCCTGTTTTACCTCTGTGGGCTGACCAGGTCACCCCTGCATTGATGCTGTTTTTGCAATGGAGACTCGGAGGATAACACTTCAGAAAGAGAAAAGGACCTTTTTGAGGGTAAGAGAAAAAGAGAAGGATGTTAATAAAAGAGCCTGACCCTGAGTTTATCCTCTCCCTGGCTGTTAGGCTGCTGCTCACATCCTTTGTCCACTGTATCTTGCGGGCTGTGGAAAGTAGAGACCTGTTGGGATGGGCACTGGTGCCCCAAATCCCCGCTGTTCCCCTGCCCACGGCAGGCACCTGCCAGCACAGCCTTGCCAGGAGCATTTTCCTGCCTCAGTGCTGGAGAGTGGTTTCTGGGGTTGGAAGAGCATGTGGCTCTTTCCTCCCTGGGCAGCCTTGGGCTTCCCCAGTGGAGTGAGCACCGAGCTCGCCTGTTCTGCCTGGGGGCTGGTGAAATTCCTGGTGAGCCAGCTCAGCTCTGAGCTCCCAAAAGTGCTGCAGATGCTTTGAGCTTGCCCTTTTTTGACGTGTGTAATTTCTGAGGGCACCAGATGCTGGGAGCCATATTTGGTGTGGGCTTGTGCCAGGGCACCTTTAAATTACAGGGCTGGGCTCCTGGCAATAATAGGATTTGGCTGTAACATCTGTAGCCTAAATTTCATCCTCTCCCAAGGCTTCTGAGACTGGCTGGAGCTGGATTTTTAAATTTAATCTAATTTTACTTTTTTTAAGCTTGAATTGGACTGTACCCAAAGAGCTGCCACATACACCTGCAGCTCTGGGATAGCCCAGCATCTGGGCTAACAGCTTATAGTACATTCCCAGTGGGTTTACATCCCATGGAGAATTTCAGGGTCTCTGTGGGCCAAGCAGTTCCACATGTAAGCTGTCCCATCAGGACATGGAGGAAGGATGGGGAGGCCTGGGTGCTGTGCCCTGGGGGTACAGAGCAGCACACCCTGCACTCACCTCACTGCTCTGTGCTTCCCAATGGGAGGCCTGGGAATGTGGCCTAGAAGCATGGCAGAAGCTCACTTTGCCACTTACTTCACCCAGTCTGCTGGTGAAAAGCAGCTCCCTGGGTAAGGCTGTAATAAAAGTTATGCTCAAAGTAGGGCTAAAATCCCATTTCTTTTGCCCTTTAATTATTTAATTTATTTTCTATATATAACGTGCTTGCTCTTCATGAGTCAACTGAATTTTCTTCTTTTTTTTTTTTTTTTTTCCTCAAATATTTATCTGTGTTGGCGGAGGGAACATTTTAAAATGAGCTTCTCAGAACTTGCCCTAGCTGCCCTAGTGTTTCTTCTGGCTGCTTCTGCTACGGAGTAGTTACTTGCTCCACATTTCCCACATGTTTTCCCTGCTCCTTCCAGTGCAGATAAAAATATTAAATCAAAACACAACAAAGAATTTTAATTTTATTCCTCATCTTCACCACTTGGGAAATAAAGGGCTGGTGGGTTTAGCCTGGTGTTGGCAGCTGAGCCCTGCTCCAGTAGTGCTCGCTGCCCATTCCTGTTTGGCATTGCTGAACCTGGGCAGGAGTGAGGGATAAGCCACAGTGAGCCTGCTGGAGCTCAGCTGTGACATGTGAAATAGCAGAGCCCCTGCCAAATGCCCTGTGGAGGGGAAAACCATCTTGTCCTGTTGTACCAGGATCCTGGTGCCTTTTAGTTGCCTGGATTCATATTTTAGAATAATTAGGCTTTTGCTGCTTTTTACTCCCTGCATCTTGAAGAGGTGGAAATGGTGCAGAGAGGGGACACAAGGTGATGGCTTCTCTGCAAGAAGTAGCCTTGGGCTGCTTAGCCTGGGATGGAGGAGTGGGCTTGTGCTGCAGATCTGGAAAGTCATTAATGGCAGACAGTTGATGGATAGGAAACAGTTCTTGTCTGGGATCATTAGAGAAAGCTGGCAGTGGCAGGTTCGGCGTCCTTGGATACAAGCTGCTTGTGGAGCCCCCTGCAGCAGCATCTTCTGGGTCTGGCTGGGTTCAGCAGTGGCTGGGCAGGATGCATGGGAAAAAGGTCTGGGCAGGTGTTAAATGAGATCTGCCTTTTCCCCTGCTCCTCTGAACACTACATTCCTCAGCTCAACAGTTTTAGAGCTGGGTGGTACAACCAAGTCCAGCTGGCTGGGACAAGCTCCCTGCCCGTGCAGGCAGCTGGGCAGATGTTTCTGGTGCCTATCTAGGACAGGGAGGAGGCTGCATCCCTGCTGGGGCTGCTGTGCATCCTGCTCAGGAGCTTAAAGCAGCGCTTCCCGGGGCCAGAGCACAGCACAGACCATTAGTCTTGCTGAGTACAGCTATGATTGTGCTTAGTGCTGCCTTCCTATCTCTCCTGGCTGAACTGTAGAGCACTTTGCAATGATTAATTCAGCATGAGACTCTTAAGTGAGCATTATTGCCCCGTGTTAAAGCAGACATAAAGGTCGCTGGCAGACCAGGAGCAGAAACTCTCTGCCATACAGTTGTTCACCAGCCTGGCTCTCTGTAGCCACCAGTACCTCCCACTGGCCTTCTTTTGTCTCAGTGCTTTTTTAGGTCCATTTAGTTGCCCTTGAGATGTTATTCCTTTTGCTGCAAAAAAAAAGGGGATGAATTCAGATGCTGAGCTTTACCCAGTAGTGTGGGATTAAAACTCACTTTGACTGCATAGATGAAAAGTCTTGGCTTGTGTAACTGGTTATTTCTGGTGCATCTCTCCAGGCATCTGCCTTGATGTCGGCAGCAGCAGCAGCATATGCTGCTGGCTGCGGAGGGACCAGTCCTGTCACCATCTGTGTGCAGACTTGCAGACTTGCTGGGGCAGTGGCAAGCATTGTTGCTGGGGCTCTGTGCCCTGCCTTTCCCAGGGCCATGCGTGAAACGAGGCAGGTCATCCAGCTCAGAGCTGAGAGCCTGTGGTACAGTGTCCAGAGCTCTTCACATCTCATCAGAGTTTTTTCTCCTTTGGGCTCTTGCGAGGGTATAAAGATAATGAAAGCTCTCAGTTGGAGGTTGTGCTCTGAAGGTGCCTTTACAACAGTAAATCAAATATCAAAGCAGCTGAGTTTTTTACAGCCATCAGGACTAGTGCTGGTTGAGATGCCTTATACTCTGCTGATAGGACCTCTACACTGGCTGCTGTATTTTTGGGAAAGATCATGGAGTAGCACGTCTGCTGCTTGGCACATATTCTCTATCCACATGGTTTCTGCTCTTCCCTGAGGTGGTGTGGCTTTTGCTTGCTCCAGCCTGCCTCTCAAAGCCTGAGTGTACCCCCAAATATCTTCTCCGTTACGTTTGAAGACACCCTGTGGCTGGTGCCAGGGGTTGGGGTAGCAAGGGAGGTAGAGACAGGCTTGGAGCTGGAGAAGAGCTGCTGGAGCGTGTAGGAGAGGGTAATGATGGAAAAAGATCTATGAAGAAGAACAAGCCCGGTGGATGCCTAACATTAAGAGAATCAGCGTCACCAATTTGGGGCTTGTCTTGTGCTTTCAGAATCATTCAGACAGCAGAAGGTTGTGTTTCATCTCTGGTTACACAGGCCCAGCAAGGGTGGTGTGAGATGCTTCCTTCCAGTGGTATGAGCCTCCTTTGCAGTTTCTACTCCCCTGGCTGCCACCAGGAAGCCCAACTGGAGACATGGCTCCTCAGCAAGGAGACTCCCTTCCCTTTTAGCTGTGGCCCATCAGGCACTGTGTTTCCAAACCTGTGGGCAGAGAAGCTGTGTTAGCCTGGTCTAGCCATATCCCTCCTTTCCTCACCTGCCTGGCCAGAGTTTGAGTGTCTTGTTTCCCTCCTGCTGGAGAGATGGCTTCTCATTTCCTTGCAGCTACTGCCAGCAGCAAACACGACCTCATTTATATTATCCCATGTCGGATCCCACCTAATCCTTAATGCAGCTCTGCAGGCAAGGGGAGAGTTTTGCTGCTGGAACAAGAGGGATCGAAGGCCATGTGTGTTGGGATGTGGCCCAGATAGGCAATGGGGGTGCCTAAATACGGGTCCAGCCTCTGTTCTCCATTACTGGTGTCACATGGGGGACTTCCCTCTCCTCCCATGGCTTTCTGAGGGCAGGGAGCTTTGCCTTCAGCAGATACTGCACAGCTCCTGGTGGAGCTGATGTGTCCATCCAGCATCAGATGCTCTCCATGGAAGCAAGTATGGGGCTCTTCCAGAGCTGACTCTTTGGGTTTGGCGGTCCTGGAGGTGTTGCCTATCAACTTGTTTCTGGTAATTGGGTGGACAAGCCTTGTGTGGTCACACCTCTGTGCTGCCTAGGCCAGTAAGTGGAACACATGTTGTCTGGCCACCCAGCTGTGCTGCAAGAAGCTGTACTGTGTCCATGACCATTCCCACTGTCCAAGCCTGATGCTGCCAAATCATGAAGACCCAATAAGTTTAGGGCAGCTTACTTCTGCCTGGATTTGAGCTTTGCTGCTGGCTTGTATTGTGATTGCTCTGCTTGCTCACATGCATCTTGTGACAAAATGTCACCTACAGGACTGCCCTGGTGTCTGCATGGAAGGGGATGAGGTTTGGGGTTTTGAGATGCTGAGATATGCGACAGGGCTTGCTGCCTCCACAGTGTATGGAGTTGTGGAGCTTAACAGGTGCATGCCGTGAGCCATACTGCCTGGGTGGAGGAGACCTCTTCCTGCATCAGACAATGGGATTGCTCCAAGCCCAAGCAGGAGCTGCCCACCAGGACTTCCATACTGTGTTTTTGTGACTGAGGACTCAAAAAATGCTATTTTCCATATTGCAGTGAAACGTATGTTTGGATGTGAGAGAGAGAGAATCAGTGCCAAATGTAGATTTTACTTTTTTTCATGGTAATAACAGCAAAGCTCAGTGCTGGTTCCTGGTTTCCACCCAGATCCCCATGCTCTTGGATGTTTTGAGTTTGCTGCATCAGGAGTCTTAACACAGGGGTTTTTTTTTATGATGTCTGTGCTGAGGCTTCCATGGCCAGACGTGGCTCTGCTCAGGGTTTTCCCATGCAAGCAGCAGGGCTGTGCTGCTGGATGATGGCCAGAGCCTGGAGATCTGCCTGTGATCTGCCCAGCCAGGCCACACCAGCCATGCCCTGCTTCTGTTTCTCCCCAGCCAAGCCTGCATCAACCCAAGGCGCAGCACTTGAGGCTGCTGCAGCACCTGTGCTCCTGGCTGGCTGGGACTCGCAGTCCTTCCCCAGCAGGCCTGATTATTTTGAAACTTGCCATACCTTCCTAGGGTTCATTTCTCACTAGCCAGCACTGATTTTTTTATTTCTATTACTGAGCTGAGATAGCGGAAGGCTGGGCTGACACATATGCTCTAAATTATGCTGCTGTATCTCCGGTGCTGTCAGTCATGGTGCGCCCAGGCCCGGGATCATGCAGACACTCCAGCAGCAGGTACCTAAGGATCAAAGGTTTAGATCCGTTCTTGCTGTCACAAATGTTTTGTGTCTAGTTTCTCCTTGAGGGGAGTTGGGGGGAGGATGTGCTGGTACACTCTGGAGCATCGTTGCTGTGACCTGAGCTTCATCTCCCTGTGCCTGTGTGTTGAGGACCAGCTCTGGGCTACAGAAACACCTTCCTCTGCAGAATGTGTGTGTTGAGATGAGGACATGGGTCACCAGTGATTTTTGACAGGGGGATGGTGTCTGACAGGCAGGCACTGGCAGGTCCTGAGCTTCAGCTGAGCCTGGAGAGTTTGCCCCATAGGTCAGTACCCCACAGCCTCTGCTGCCCCTGCATCCTCCTACATCATGTGAGTTGGGGCAGCTCCCGTATTTCCTGGCGATGCTTTTAAATCTATTGGAGAAGTCCTGCTTTGACCAAGAATTTCTCCACTGCTACCATGATAGCTGCTTGGTGTGGTTTGGACTGGGCTGGGCTGCAGCACATCACTGCGTAGTGGGCATATGGCAGGAGGACTCCCTGTGAGGGCTCAGGGCATTTTGGTTAGTCATCAGGAAAGGTTTTCCTCTGTTCTTCCCACTCTGCTAAGGGTGAGAGGTGGGAAAGGAGGAAAAAAATCCCTTCTACTGGTGCTGCTCAGCACAGGCGATGCTCCTGCCCAGTGAGAGCCTTGTGACTTAATTGTAGGAGCAGGAAAGCTGAGGCATGGCTGGAGGGATGTCCAGGGCGTTTCCAGAACTGGAAATCAGGTGCAGAAGTGGGGAGTTTGATCTGACAGCATTTCTTGTCCTTTCTGAGCTCCTTCCTTGGAGCAGGTTGTGCCTTGGTGCTGTCTTGGTACATCTCTGCTCCCTAAAGCAGTTAGCTGTCAGAGAGAGGGGGAAGGGTGAGGCTGGCAGCTTCTTAAAGGCAGCTAAAGCCATGCATGTAACTGTCTTGTGTGTTTGCAATTACTGTGTTTTCCTTAAATACCTATTTCTATAATATATGTGTTTTTTTATAATCTTTTCCTCCCTTGGAGACACTTCACATTCATATGCTGCTGTTACCGTCACCCCTTGTTGCTGCCTGGCTTGGAGCGGTGGCTGCTCATGGAAGGATAGTAGCATTAGTTTCTAAAGCTGTGTAAAGATCCTCATGGAAGCAATTACCAGATGGATTACCCCTGGCTTTGCTGCTGTGAAAAGGCCATGTTGGGTCGAGGATGCTGACTATATTAACAGCACGATCCCTTCCTTCTTGGGAGGAGTGGTTGGGATTAACCTCCTGATTTTTAAAGGGCTGGGTTCAAAGCAGGACGTTCAGAGCAGGGATCCGGCTGGCTGGTCCCTTTATTCTTCCCTCCCTGTTCCCTTTTCCCTTCCCTTTCTTCTGATGTGCCCTGTCCCGGGATGTCCTCTGACATGTGGGAACCATAGCTCCATGGGGAAGGGGAGGACCTTCCCTGACCTCTGAGATGCTGAAGCTCTGTGGTTTGGTAGGTGTTCTGGCTGTTATGCAGGAGGAGGAGCAAAGCTCAGCTGGAGACTGAATACAGCTATGGGCTCCTAAGTACTAAATCATCTGCTTGCTCCTGCTGAAACCTGGGAAGGCTGGTTTGACCTTCATGGCTGGGAAGCAGCTCATGTCTGTCCTGAAAGGCACAGAAAGAAAGCAACCCACTGTTTCTCCATGTAGGAATTCCCTTTTGCCACTTTATTCACTCACTGTGGGTAAATCTAGGATCTTCTCAATATATTTGACCTCTGGTGATCCTGAGGATGTGCTCAGCTTGGCTGGTGTGGGTGCACACATAGGATGTTGCCTTAATTTCTTTCCCAATTAGTGTCCTTTGTAATTGCTGACGGCCTTTGGGGAGCAGCTCTTGCTCTCACCCATATACTGGCCATGCAGCCAGCAGAGGATGGCACTGAGTGGTGGCAGTGGGCTGCGGAGGGGATGCCTGTGGTGCACCAGTTAACGTGGCCACGTGGCTCCAAAGATGCTCTTTGGCATCTCCTGTCACACTGGTGAGCCTGGAGAGGGTTGCTGAGGGGATCCCCTCTGGCAGGAGGGGAAAGGCGTTTTTGGGAATTAGCAGGTAGAGAACGATGGAGAGAGCCCAGGGGAGCTGTGAGTATCCCACTGCTGATGGGAGTAGCAGTGGGAGTACTGGTGGGGGACTGCTCCCATCAGCTCGGTGGAGTTGGCTTGGGAATTGATGCTCAATTCATGGTGGGGCTGCTGCCATTCCAGATGTTTTCCACTTAATTTGTTTTTTTTTTAAATCTGAAACTTTAAAAATAAAAACTGTGGTGAAAGCAGAGACTTAAAATATATTTTGTCTGGTTTGCCATCCAGAATTATCATTTGTAAACCCATTAGATGGTTCACAGGTACCAGTGGACTTGAATTGGCATTGTTCATCCTTTTCTTGGGGCTGTGGGAAAACGCAGAAGACAATTTTTTGATGGAAACCTGGGAAAACTGATGCAGCCCAAGCACAATGAGTTGAACTGAGAAGTCCTGCAGCATCCCAGGAGAGCTGTGGGCAGGGGTAGGAGGAAATGGCCAAAAATCCTCTCCATCCTTCTGCTTGACTCCCAGCACAGACAGAGCTGGGTCTTCTCTTTTGTCCAGTCAGCAGCTTGGTTTGTGCTGACCTCCTAAATATTCAGCTCATTATACACTGTAACATATAAATAAAACAGAAGCAGGCAGCAATATTCTCCAGGAGGATATAATCGGCTTCCTTTCCTTTTTAATTATACAGGATTTGTCTCCATGTGTCAGGCTATCCTATGGGCTAATTTATAATTTTAAAGAGTTAAGATCTGTGTTCTTTATGTAGTGAGACTCTGATTTGGGAGTCCAAGATGAAAGAGCATCTTTTTAGGTGGAAATGCAAGGAATTTTGTTGCTGGATGTTGTTTCTAGAGGTCAGTGGTCCTGCATTCCTTTCCCTTGTCACAGAGAGGCAGGAGGTTCTTCACTGCGTTGGAGATGGTGAGGGTCACCATGGGAACTCCTGGGGTCTGTCTGGGGTGTGTGATGCTGACTGCTAGCATTGCCTGTCCCTCTATAGAGGCAGGACGGTGGCCTGGTGCTACAGTGGATAGGAGCACTGTTAATGTATGGAGCTCTGCTGCCTGCAGGAGATGTGGGTATATTTTAACCTGGCACTGCTGCCAGTGCAGCAGTTGCTTACTGATAAGTGTGGTGTGAACTCTGAGCTGACTTGTTTTCTCCTAAGGGAAGCCCTTGAAACAAAATTTGGCTTTTCATCAAAGCAATGAATCTGTCATCTTTCCCTCTGTGCAGCTTGGAGTCCCCTGCTCTTGATTTGCAAATAAATTCCCCATTTTGGTGGCTGCCATGGCCATCCATTTTAAAATTAAAGCTTTGGTGCCCTTACTGGGAAAAGCATCAGTAATTCTCCAGTGGCTTTTCATGCTGTTATATTTGGCTGGAGACTTCAGCAGGTTTAAGCCTCTGGAGGGTGTTTCAGACCATGTATATTGTTTACCACAGATACAGACAGGAAGATACACAAATGACTGGTTCTGTCTGTCTGATTGACATAACGATGGCCCAGATTCCTTAGCCCTGGGTCAGCTGCTTGCACTGACTGAGTGGCCAACAACCTGAGCTGATGCCAGTTGAGTGTAGGAACAATAAGAGGAAGATGCTGAAGAGCCTTCTCCAAGGCCTTGGATAGGATATCTCCATCCAGGTTGAAGTTGCAGCTGTACTTTGTGAAGGTCAGGTCTTCTTCCAGTTCTTGAAGGTCCCATCCTCTTCCATGGCCCCTTTCCAGCCTTTGTTGCTCCTGTTGCCTGATGCAGTAGGTGCCTGGATTGTGTAAATGTGTGTTTACACCACAGGAGAGATCCAGGCTCTGCCCACACAGGAGCAGATGTTAGAGGGAGGGGGAGCACAAGGGCAGAAAAGGCGGGGACAGTGTGGTCCTGGCCTCAGGGCCAAGTGAGAAAGTGATCCACTGAAAGGTCCTCAAGGACTCATGCTCCCTGCTGAGGTAGCAGAGGAGGAGGAGGAGATGCTCCATGCTTTGAAGATGGAGCTGAGTGCCTGTGGATGTGCATGAGCAGGAAGGGTCAGTGACAATGAGAAGTTTGATGGTGAATTCTCAAAGCTTCTCCAGAGACCCCAGCTGCAGGGCAGGCTTTGCTGGAGAAGTGCTTTGCTTTAATTAGGTATCTGTATTAATATTTTATTTGATTTTTCTTTTGTTTTGTTCTTTCTTTCCCCAAAGTGCAGTCAGAACAGACTTGAATCTGAAGCTTTTCCTTGAGAGACAAAAAAAATCACTTCCAAGCAGGGGGAGGTTCTGGTTCTCCTTGGAGCAGGGTTGGATCCTGGATCTGCTGTGCATCCCCATGGGGTCCCAGAGGAGCTGCCACCGAGGTGCTTGTGCATGTTGTGCCCAGGTACCAGTGCAGGAGGAAGAGGAGTTCCACAGCCCTCAAATAAATGGACTGGAGCTAAAATCTCCATGGGTCAGGAAACTAATTAGGGCAGATCATGGCCAGGGCCCAGAGCTACCTCCATTCCCAGTGTGTGGTTTTTGTCAGCACAAAGGAGGGACACCGAGCCAGTGAAGTATTTAACTTCAGGCATTTAAACAGAGGTTTCTGTCAGTTCCTACAAATGCCTGGAGGCACTTAAGTTTGTATTTAAGTGCTTGATTGGCTTAGGGATTGTGCAGTTAGGGGAAGGAGGGTAAGAGGAAGGAGGTGACTTCCAGGGTTGGTACGGGTTTGGTGCTGAATAGTACCTGATGTACTGGAGCATGTGTTGCAGAATGAGTACAAATCCTGTTTTCCAGAGACCCACAGCCTGCTTTTGGCACCACCACATCATCTTTGGATGGTGCTGCTTGTCTCCCCCTTGTATCCTGGGGCTGAGGCCACCAGGATGCACAGCACTGCTCGCTCAGGGCTAAGATGAGGCACTGGGCTCTACACGACGCCAAAACTTGACTGAAGGATCTTGTACCTCTGTGCTCCATCTGGGTTATTCAAGGATGAGGACAAAGGCAGTCTGATGCTGTCCCACTTTTTTTCCCTCTGGTCCTGCTGACCCTCTTAAGTGCACGCTCTGGCACCGGGGGACGAGGAGGGATGAGCCCTATCCTGTTTGAAGTATTATAATCCTTTCAGATGGCATTAGTTCCTGGGCCAGCAGCAGCTCTATAATTGAACCTCCTGTTTGCAGGGGCCCCGCGCTTCAGTGAGACTTCTAAATCTCATTTGTATAATGCCTAGTTGCAATTCCTGCTGAAAGATTGCCCTCTGCCTCCGGTGCCCCTGAGCCTGCTGAGCACAAAGATGTCCTCTCTGGCAGAGGAGTGACAGAGCATGACCAGGCAGCAGCATGCTGCATGGCATCTGAGTTTCCAGAGCTTTCACGTGTTTATTGGAGCTTTTGATAGGCTGATGTAATTTTTTATTTCCCCCTCCTCTCCAGTTGTTTAATGCCTGAGTCCCAGGGAAGGGGCTCGGTGATGAGTGCTCAGTCAGGTGTTATGTTGGGATGAGATTTTCCAGGGAAAGCTGGGTTTGAAGGGAAACAAGGTAGAGGCACGTTTGGCTGCTGCCAGACTCCTTTGGGTCATTTTTGCACCTGCACAGGCAAAATCCTTTTTCTGGCCAAATGGGTTCCCTGGAAAACCCTGTCAGCTCTGCCAGCCTCCCACGCTGGCTTCGGTTTGCTGCCTTCTGAAAGGATGCTCACTGCACTGGTGTGATTCACTCTGGTCTGAAAGCAGAACTCGGCAGTCCCAAAAGGAAAATGGCTTTTATTTTAGCAAAGGCTTAAGTTTTCTATGTCAAAACAGTGCCACAAAAGAAGAAAGTGAATCAGAATCTCCCTTTGGCTCTCACTGCCCACTCCTTGCCTTGCTGGGCAGCTGGAGGCTGGCCCTGGGGACCGGTGTGACCTGCCTGTCCCCAGTCACTGCTGGCTTCTCTTGTTTCACCCGACATGCCCTTTCCATGCTGGCTGCCTCTGGGTGGCCAAAGTGCTGCCAGAACTGCCTGTTCCTTGCCCAGTGTCCAGCCTGGCCTGGCCCCCCGAGCCATGCAGGGTGCCGGGGGCTGCCTGCCGGGGGACGCCGCGGGCCCGCAGCAGCAGCCGGCTGGGCTGCTTGTTCCTCCTTCCCGCTCCAGCGATCCCTGCTGTACTGTAATCACACAATTATTATGCCATTAAAATGTCATATTCGCAGAAATCCACATAAACAAGGCATTAGCAGTTGCCAGAAAATTGTAGTTTTGCTGCTAATGACCCATTTTCCCCCCACAGAACCACTCCTTTTGTTCTTAAATATTATTTTTTGCCTTCTTTGTTTCTTTGGTATTTTTTTTTTGTTTCATTTTGTTTGGTTTCTGAGCTATGATTTAAGAGGCAGATGACGAATTACGTCTTTGCACTGAGAGGCTTTTAATCTTTAATGTACAGTTACAGTGAAAAGCTGCCTCTGTGCTTGCTCTGGGCTGTGTGCCCTAAGCCAACGAGGGTGATGGGTGGTTTTGGAGGACGTGCCTTTAATGGGTCATTTTTTGGGGGGTGTTTTACTGAAATGGCAGAGAAAGCTTTTGGGGAGCCCTGCTCTTGGGTGGGTGCTGGTGTGAGATGGAAACTTCTCTCCCCAATAAATTTTGTCCCTGTCTTCTTGTGAGTGTCCCTCTTGTTGACCACCCCTGGGGATCCCCAGTGTGGTCTTGGAAGCGGCAACACTTGTTTGCCAAGAGCAGACATCTGCCCCTTGGATACATTTTTATTCTCTTTCTTTCAGGCTCATTGAGTCTCTCCAACTCTTTTAAGCGTTGACTGTGTTTCCTTATAATTAATACCAGTCATTAAACTGCAGTGTTGAAAGAGAAATTACCTAATTCCAAGAAAAAAAATGAAAATTTATTACTGGTACGTGAGAGAAAATGAATAGGAAACTTGGAGAGATGAGCCCTGTAGAAGATAAATAGAAAGGCAAGTGGAGTATTGACTTGATCCTTTTCTAGTGCAGGGTAATTTGGCCTCTAAAGTGAGTTAGATCATAATAAATTAAATTTAGATTTCTGCACATCAGTTAAATAACTCCCAAGACAGAATTCTGCTGTGAGGAAGAGGTGATAATACATTGCAGAAATATTGTCATGAAGACCTTATCTGGTAACCTGTAACCAATGTGCTGTCCCTTGGTGAGCAAAGGGGATTTCTTCTGATGATTTGACTCTCATTCCCTGTCTCCGGTCAGGTGCGGGTGAGAAACAGGGGAGTCCCTGTGTGCATGTTGGTGAGGTTTCCTGCTTCCTGCTGCTTGCAGAGCTGGGAGCTTTTCATGCTTTCCTCTTATGCTTTGAGCAGGTATGTTTTGCAGAGGTCAGTGTGCACCTGTGTCTGAGATGAGCATTGTGCTCCAATTTCAGTTACCCTTTTAGGGAGGCTTGGGATGGAAAGAACACCCAGAAGATTTGGAAAAGCAAATGACCAACCTCTAGTATCTACCTCTGGCTGAGAAGGCGAACCCAATCCCTGGTCTTGTTTTGTGGCCTGATAAGGATTAAAACAACTCTTTAATCTCTGGCATCTAGTTACTGTTGATCTCAGGTGTGTATTTAATTACCCAATATTTAGTTTCCATCCCACTGATAGCTTTCCTCAGCCCAAAGAAGAGAACTTGGGTGAATCAGGGTGGGCTGGTATCTTTCAGGTGGACATTGCACAGTAGTATTAATTAGTCACTGCAGAATGAACTAGGAATGCAACCACAGAATGCAAGGTATACCCAGAACAGGATGAGAGGTGAATACTGTGGGGTAAGGCACTGGTGTTTGTCCATGTATCCATTTAGTACTGGGACCCCATCCCTGGTAACAGGACATTAGTGGAGTTGGATGCTGGAAAAATGACATCCCAGACCATGGAGGACCCTGCCATGTGTCAAGCCCTGCTTCTGCTTCCTGGCCAGAGCATTGCTGCCCTTGCATCAGGTGCAGAAGCTCCAGTTTTATTGAGGGAATTCACCAGCCCTCCCACCTGAGCCATCAGATTCTTGCTCAGCTGCCCCCTTCTAGCTGATCCAAGGCTGTCAGGTGTAACTGACATCACAAAAACCAAAACAACATACACACACACACACACACACATCTCACAGCGTTAAGTGCTGTGTGGCCACTTTTGAAAGCCATTTCTCTTCTTATTAAGTTTGATAAAGCTAACTTTTATTTTTTTCTTCACAGCATTAAAATTTAGGGACTGCGGCTCCGGTGGTTGTTTCAGCAGCGCCAGGCCTCCTGGGGTCATCGTGAAATCTTATAAACATCAGGCTGTCGGTGGCTCCGCGATGCAATCGCCTCACTTTTCCCTGATCTTTTACTGCGGTGCTAAATCATGTTTTGCAAGATGCCTTAGAAAAAACCAACATAAACAGCATTTATCACCCTGTGCACGTCGGCCCTCCCAAAAGTCCGCGGCCGGGTTATGTGTGTCCTCCTCGTAAAACTCCTGCAGGGACCTTACTGGTTTCATAACTTTCTCCCAGCCTTGAATAACTTTATTCCAGTCCTGAATAGCTTCCTCTCAGTATGGCTGGTGACTCAGGGGTTTCTTCTGATCTTCTCACACTGGGGTAGGTGCTGGAGGAGGTCCTGAAAAGGCCGTGGGGTCACACCAGGGGAGGATGAATACAACCCTGTGTCTGGAAAACCCTGCATCCCTGGAATTTGTTGTCTCTTTGGGAGAGCTTGTGTCGCCGTAACCCGGAGTGATGTGGGGTGTCCTGTGGCTGGAGGAGCCTGGCTTGCTCCTGTGGTGGTTCACTTGCAGGAGCCGGTGCTCCCTCCTCCCCTTCCTGTGACTACAAAAAATGCACTGCCAGATGCGAGTAAAATCAATTACGGGATAAAAATCGCCCTTTTCAAAAGCTTCATTTTGCGCTATTAGCAGGCAAAATCGGCTTTGAGATGTTGTGAACTGAGGAGGGGGGGAAAAAAGGGAAAAGCAGAAGAAAAGATCAATTATTGGATAAGATCACAATTTTCTTTAGGGCTGAGTTGTCTGTAGATGTTTGCATCTCTCAGTGTTACAGGTAGGCTGAGATCAAAGAGGTTGTGCTGCTGTAGCGATGAGATCTTATCGGCGCTGTTTTGTGCTGGCTGCCTCAGATGCTGCCAAAGGATGCTTAAACCCCGACAGCACCGAGCCACCAAGAAATGCTTAAACCCCCAAAGGTTGTTGAAGCTGCTGGGTAACCCCAAAATGCAGCGCTTCCATCCTTCTGGAGTTGGGGGGGACCACACAGGCACGTGCTTCCGTGCTCTTCTCCCTGCGGTAGGGCTCTGTGGGAGATGTGTGGTGGCAAAGATGGACTGAGATTGGGCTGGGAGCATGATAGCCCCCTTCTTCCAGGGTCCTGTTGCTGGACCTGGAGTTAGGATGTGGCTGTGGAAATGTGGGATTGCTCCATTCCTACGCAAAAGGTTATGGAGGCAATGGGTCATGTGATGCAAAATACCTTTGTTTTTTGACTGGAGGGAAATTAAAACAATTACAAAGCTTTTGTGCTGTTACGTTTTCTTGAGTGCTGCTGGAGACGCAGATCCACTGAAGACCTGAATTTGGTTTCAAATTAGTCATTTTAATTCAAATTGGCAGGCTGTATTTGACATATTTTTTCAGGACCAAAGGATGAAAAATAAACCCTGAAGACCTCATGGGACTCCTCGTTAGCCTGCTCTTGCAATGCTTGCCCGAGTTGCAGGGCTGACTGGCCTCCGGCGGGGCTTGGGAGGACCTCTGGAGCGGGGTCAGGCACCCTCCGGTCTCTGCTCTCTCTAATGGGGCTGACTTTGTGCGCGCAGGAATCGGACGTGGACTGGGACGACCTTTGGGATCAGTTTGAAGAGCGGAGGTACCTGAGTGCCCGGAGGTGGAAGGGCGGCGAGGACCCGTACCGGCTCCATGCCTTTAACCAGCGGGAGAGCGAGAGGATCCCCAGTGACCGCGCTGTCCGCGACACCCGCCATCACAGGTTCTGCCTCCCCCTGGCTCCTCCTGATCTTCCTCACCAAACTTTGTGACAGGGGGGCATAGTCCTGTTCCCCTTCAGGGCTGTGGTTTTGGGCTGCCACTGGGTGCTCTTGGGATTGGGTCTGCCTGCGTTGTATTTCTGGGATTGAGTCTTTCCCTTTGCTTGATTTCTTGGCATGTCTGGAAGTCTTAAGCCTGTTAATTGGAACTGTATAAATTACACCAGGACCATAGGAAAAGAAAGGAAAGGCCCTCATTTTCCCTTCAGAAAAGTAATGGGTTTGCAAGAGCAAGTTTCAGTGATAGGCAAAGTCTTCACTGGTGGTGGGAAGTCTTGCTTTGCAGATGATGCAATGAGGTGATGCAAGTAGGATAAAATAACTGTTAAGGGTTGAAGTAGCTCTGCAGAGAGAAGAGTGGGGAATAAGGGGTAATTGCTGTGTGGGGAAAAGAGAAGGGTAATATTTGTTGGGTTGCTAGCTGCTCCAGCACCCACCACTGAGGTAAAAAATACACTTTGATGTCCAAAGGAGCTCTTGGGAAAGGCAGGGAGGATTGCAGCAATGGTTGCTTGTAGCTGCACTCTCTTGTCAGTGTGAGAAGGGTGGGGTGGGAATTTTGGTGCACCCTTCTTGCTGAGGTGTCAGCTGTAGTCTCCCTTTGATTGTCTTTCCTAACTCACTGGGGAAGAGCTGCCCTTCCAGCTGAAGGTCAGTGGGGTTATTGTTAGTTTGCTGGATGGGGTGCTGTGAGGATGTCTCAGAGGGGAAGGAGAAGCTCCCAAGGTCCCCACGATGCAGTTTTCCTCCTTGTCATATGAAGACACAGCATGTGCCTGGCCCCTGCTGTCAGTCACCAGTCCACAGCTGGTAAAAGCTCTTTCCGTGGAGCTGTGCCTGGCATTATGTCCCAACTTGCTGGCAGCAGCTGTCTCTCTAGTGCCTTGTCTTAGGAGCCCTTTTGGGCAAGTGCTGCTCTGGTGAGAGCTGTGTGCCGGACCCAGCCATGGCACCCTCCTGCCCCTGTTGCACCTTCCTCCCAGATCAGAGTGACTCCACTCCTGGCATCTGACCCAACTCTGAACTTCCCCTATTCCAGTTCAAATGCAGCACTCGGGCTGAAATGCTGACACAGCACCAGTTCCCCAGCCCTGTAGCAAGCAATGTGCTTATTTATTTATTTAGCTTCTTTTTGTTGTAAGGACCAGATGCTCCTTTCTCCGGAGAAAAGCTGTCAGCCCTGACGGACGCCTGTTATAGCTGAGCAGAGAGCGAATGTGCTATTCCTGGAGAGAATTAATGCCAGGGATTTTAACCATCTGCCCTATTAAAAGGGAAGATTGGCTCGGTTGCCCCTTGCCTACCCTCACTGTGCGGTGGCAGCCACCTTGTTCCTGGGCGGGCAGACATAGCACTGAGTGCTCCTGTGAAAGAAAAGTTCTCATTAAGGAGGAAGTGAGGGCACAGCACATGGGAGGGGCTGGGGCTAATTTAATTTGTTTCCAATTTCCTTAACCCGGTAATTGGATTCTGATTTATTGAATATGCCTGAAGAACGCTGCGGATGATGCACCATTAGCCAAGCATTAGAGTGGCCACGGAGGAAATGGAGCTGCCGGCAGATCTGGGGGAGGCAGGCGCTGATCAGGAGGATGGAGGAGGGAGAAGGATCTGGGATTGGTGGTTGAGGGAGAGAGGAAAGTACAGAACTGAGCCCTCTCTGGAAAAATAATCCTTACTTACAGCACAGGTGTCCCAGGAGCTGCTGCAGGTGATGCTCAGGCCCTGCCATGCAACCTGGAACCTGGTCTTGAATTGAGCATCAGAAATGTGTGGGAAGGCATGGATAAGCATGGCCTGCTCTCAGAGCAAGGAGAAATTGCTGATGGCTGTGCAAGAACATATAAAGGGAATCAAGCATGGGGTTGACTAGATGCCCTCCTGTGAAGGGGAGAGCAGGATTGTGTGGACCAGGCTCTTGTGGGAGAAAAGGACACCCACAGTGCTTGTGCTGCATGTCCTACTGGAGGCTTGGTTTCAATGGAGAACCTGGGTTAAGCTGCTCAGAGTGAACTCAGAGGGTCGGGTCTCAATTCTACTCCAGTTGACTTTGGGGCAATTCAGGACCCCACAAGAAGGGGTACCACTGTGCTAAGAGGCTCCTGCCTATCTTGTGCGAGGATTTAGGAGGCTTTGGAGAGGGTCTCATCCATCATTTCAGCTCATTGCCATTGATAAGCAACTTCTCCTTCAGCCTCCCAGTCAGATGTGCTCTGCTCTGTGACAAGGTTTTCAGTGTGTTGGTTCTCCATCCTTCATTGCCTCTGTATGACGTGTGGCAGCACCAAGATGCATGGACTGTCAGACCATGGTAATGCCCAGAGACCCATACATTATATCCTAATCCTGGGGACTGGGATGTGGGAATGCTGCTCCTTACAGCTTCTCTGTGGGGTGTTTTTCGTTAGGATGGTCGCAGAAAGTTTTTTTGGTGTTTTCTCTGATAATCCAGCCAAGTATCTGGACTTGCCAGTGATAGCTGAATATACAAAGTCTGGCAAGGGCTGAGCAGCGAGCTCCTTGCCAGGAGGTCATGGAGAGGGCAAATACTTTCAATGGGATAGGATGTGGCACTGACAGCCAGTTGCTTAGCAATGTTTGCTGGATTGATTTTGTTTTTAAATTGCGGCCAGTGGAATAGTTTCAGATGGAAAGGAATTGCAGTGTTCCAAGAAATCAGAGCAGGAGAAACCGTGGTGGCTCTCTTTGTCTACCTCTGTCTAATGCAGGGCTATGAACTTCAGCTTGGTTTGTGGGTGATTTCAGCCATGGAACTGTCATGCTTTCTGTGCACTACTTTGTGTCACTTGGCCTGGGAGATCTCACAGCTGGAGCATTGCTAAGCCCTTGGAGCACATAAAGGGCTGCCTTTCTCCAAGGAGAAGACCTTGGATGGTCCTGTGGTGGTGTATCCCATGCCCGCCAAAAGTCAAGGTTAAAACATCTCTGTGATTGAATAGCAGACTGGACCTGGAGCTCGGTGGCACATCCAGACCGTGCACAGCCAGCTCATGCCTCTGGAGTGGGTGGCTAGTCTCCCTCCACCACGGTAGCCACATGCACTTGGGATTACCTCATCCCCACCTCCTACAACTCCCACCATCAAACTGCAGGACCGAAACGGCAGTGAATGAGTCAGTGCCAGGCGTGAGCAAGGGGAGGGGAGAGGAGCTGAGGTTTCCAGTATTGCTCAGCAGCTTGGAAAGCCGACAGGGAGGATGTGTCGCGATCAGCCAGAAGATTTTGTCGTGATGGCTCCTGGGCTTTTTCCATTTGCGGCAGACAGCTCCTGGGGAGGCTGGTATTCACCATGCCAGTGCTCCATATGCTGCTTGGGCTGACCTCCGCCTCCCAGTGCTCTGCTGGGTTTGATGGATGTGCAGATGCTGTTGTGGCTGCCAGGCTCCGTGGCCGGCACCGGCCTGAGCGGGGGTTTGTGCTGGCTGAGGGCGGCAAAGCAGAGAGGGGAAATCAGGGACAAGGAGAGGAGATGAGAGGCTGGAGGAGAGGTGAAAGCCTCCAGCAGACTTCTCCAGCTATTGCAAATCACGTCAGCCAGCTTCAGGAATCTCCCAGTGTCTGTTTTCCTCTATTTGTCTTGCTTTTTACTTCAGCAGTGCCAGTACATGTTTATTAGTGCTGTCTCAAGAGCTGATAAAGCAAGAAGGCTGGGGATGGAGCCCTCTCAAATTCTAGCATAAGACTCATTTTTGAAGTTCCCTCCTTCCCTGAGTCGCAAGTGCTTTACAAGAGGTCCTACCTACCCAACTGAAGTTTAATTTTACAGCTCTTAGGGATGTGTTTGTGTATGTGTGTGTCTGAAATAGAGAAAGCAGGTGCTAAGATCAAGTTGTGTTTGAAACACAGCGCTGGCAGGGATGCTGCAGGCATGAAGATCAGGTGTTGCATTGTCTGCTGAAGGTGAGAGCATCCTGGCAGACCAGAAGCGAGGTCCTGCCAACTTGTGCCCCATGAAAGCTCTGCTATTATAGTGTGTCCTATTCTCTTTGAGGAGAACAGCACACACTCAAGATTTCCTCCAGGTTTCTTCTCTTAAATCCCTGTGCTAAGCCAGCTGGAGAGTGTCCCTTGGGTAGGAAGGCTGCTTAGGACTGGTTGCTCTGCTCATATGGACTGTTTATGGAGGGATGAGAAGATGCAGGTGATGCCTGTGAGGTTTCCCTAAGGCAGAGCTGCTTGTATTCTCAAGGTCCAGAAATGACAGGATTTCAGCCCTTGGGCAGGAGCATTACACACTGCAGTGCTGCTTTGACCCATTAATTTCAGCTTGCATCCCAAGGGTGCAGAGCTTGCACATTCCATGTCACGGTGGAGCAGCTGTGGTTGGGGTAGGCAAAAATACCTGGCTGTGTTGAGTGTGGGGATGACTGGGAAGAAAAGGAGGTCCTGAGAGTCACCTCTGCTGGGTGTGGTACCTGCTACATGGCCTCCTGGGGCTGAGGGTGGCTCTCCACCCATCTCTGTGTCCCACTTGGACATGGCTGGTACATGGGAGCGCATGTTGGCATTCCTGTGCAGATGACAAGAGGGCAGCTGTGGCACATGCAGGCTTTGGAGTGGCTCCATTTTTGGGTGCGTTGATGATTGCCACCCAGGAGTGGCGAGTGCTGAGAATATGGTGGTATCTTCTTGGGAATCAGGAGTTGAAGGGGAGAAAAGTAGGTTCTGACATCATTGCCTTTGGTTCAGGATGTTTATGATGCCCTTAGACTTCTCACATTGCATCTCTTCTTCCAACTTCCTTTCCCTCCAGACCAAAACTACTTTGAGGTTGTTCTTGAGGTGGACACTGGGTCTCAGGTGCTCCACACTGGGATTTAAGCATCTTACTTTTCTTGCTTGGTTTCTTGAGAGTCCCCAAAGGAGGAACAAGTGTCTGGAGAACAATACGTATGGAAAAGCCCAGGCAGGACAGAGTGAGGGCTCTGCTCTGCTGTCCTCAGTGGTACCTGGACATCAGACCTGCAGAAGCAGGTAAGTTCCTAGGGTCCCTAGGGTAACCTTTGTGTGACCAAACCCACTCTGAATTTGAGGGAAGGTTTGTAGGGACCTAGATGGACCTTGCACAATTGAGAGCAGAACCAAACCTATAGATTTTTGAGGTCTCCTGTTATCTTTCACTTTGCTGACTCCATACATTTCTTACTCTGGACTGTAGCTGGTCTAATCTACTTTCCTGTGTAATGCAGACTAAGTCCTGAGGGATTATTATTTTTAAAATGTGCTTATTCAAGCAGTGTCTCACAAGTTGCTGACTTGGGGTGTGCTGTGTGGTAGACCAGGGCAAGTGGTGGTGTGGGCAGTGGTGCATGTGCTTGTGGTCTCCCTGTGCCTGATGCTGCTGGGTGCTGCATCTGCTTGGGGCAGAGAGGTGGTGGGGCAGGTCTGAGCAGAGGAGCCTTGAGTGCAGTGCAGATGGATGGACCCCTGCCCATGAGGTTGGATGAAGGAGGGAGCCAGGTGAGGAGGATGGTGGAGAGGGAGTGCTCAGGTGCTGCCTCATCTCTGGACCTGGTGTTGGTGAAAGCTGGACGAGGTGTCCTCGTGTGGCCAGGTGTCTGTGCTGCTGGCTTTGCTCTGTCCTGTACCCTCTTGTGTGGGTGCTCCCCCATGAGAAGTGCATGAGAAGGGTGGCAGCACCTTGTGTGAGCTTGGGATGGCTGGGTGTAAGAGGGTACAGGTTTCTTCTTGCCTTTAGGGCTCATTATTTGCTGCTGGGTGGCTGTCAGCAATGTCCTGGAGTTTTTCTGTAGCTTGATCTGTTATTCCAGCTGTTACTCTGTTTTCTGGGCAGAGCCAGGATATTTGTCATTGCATTGCAAAATAAGATTTATCACATTTAGGCAAAATCCTGTATGTGTGAGGGCTGTCTCTGCTTCTTTTGCCTGCAGAAACAGCTGGGTAAGAGAAGATCTGGGACAGCCCTGCCCTTGGTTTTGGTCTTCTTATTTCTAATGACAGCAAGAGCAGAGCATGACCCTGCAGGGGAGCCCCTACACAAATCCTTGGTAGAAAACACATTTTACACAAAAGTGTTTCCATTAGGAAAGAACATGATTACTTTTTTTCCTTGAACATCAGACCCCAAGAAGTTAGCTCTCAACGCTGTGTTTTTCCATCACCTCCTTAGGCTGAGATCTCTCGGGATGAAGATACGAGAACAATCCTTCAAGTAGAGTAGGGGCTGTCTTGTCCCTTTGGGATAAACTATAGAACTGCCTGCATTGGTCAAGGTCTTGGTTCTGCCCATGATCAGATGGCTTTTGTGGCCTAAATGTGAAACTTTCATGCTGATGTGGAGTGCTCACCTCACATAGTGACATTTGCACTTGGTTTTCTGGGTGAATTTGCACTTGAAAACTGCAAGGGGGTTTGAGGAACCTTTTTATGATCAAAATACAGAGAGATTGTTTCCAGGTAGCACAGAGAACAAGGAATATTGAGACTGGCAATTCTTGGCAGCTAAACAAGGAAAGCAAGACAGCTATTAATCAGAAACTGGCACTTCATAAAATCATAGAATAATTTGGGCTGGAAGAGACCACAGGAGGTCTCTGATCCAGCCTCCTGCTTCAAGTTGGGTCAGCTCTGTAATCAGCCCAGGTTTGTCTCAATGCAGAAAGCAATGAGCCCAATGGGACTCCTGTCTCTCAGGCTTGCCCCAGCATTTTGTAGAAGCTGATGTAATTTAAAAACCCTGGTTGCACCACATGGAATTTGTAGTTCTTTCCCCCCAGCTACCTGTGTTTGTGAAACAAGCTTTGAAGTTGCTTGAGGTGCTGTCATATCCTCTTTTGGTGTTCATCACTTTTGGGTGATTCACTTAACTACCACACTCATTTATCTTCTCTGGTTTAACACTGCAAGGCTTTGCCAATGGTGGGGTTGAGACAAGCTTGAGAAAACTTGGTCAAAGACAAAAATCCCATGGCATCTCCACTCCATTATGTTGCCTGAAAATGGAGAAAAATATTCACTGGACTGTTTTAGCACTGCAGAAATCCTGTGTTTCATATTTTCCTGCTTCTGCTGGAGCTGGTATGTGGTACAGGTGTGGGAATACCTGCATTAAGGTGCCTCTTTCTGATAGTTGCACCTTCTGTTCCTGGAGAGCTCATGCAGAAGTGTGACAGGTCTCTGGGGACTCACCAGCTGTGAAGTGAGCTGGACACACAGTCCTGGGAAATAGCTGGTGAGTGTCCAGCTCCCCATGCTGGGAGTATCTGTGGCCACCCCAGTGTCTGCGACATTTTCTGCCCAATGTTTTTGTCTGGTGCAGGTGGAAGGCTCACCTGATGGCTTCTGAGACAGGGGCTGTGGCTTCAGGGGATAAAAATCAATGAATGCAATGATCTTTTTTCAAATGTCTTTCTACATAATGTCTTTTTTTGAAGATTTCTGGGTTTGGGGTTTTTATGAATGTGTTAGGGGAAGAAAGAGTAGATGAGAAGGGTCTGCATGAAATGGGATTATAGTGGGTTTGAGCTCTGAGAGAAGTCGCATTCCTTGGGGATGGCTGCCCATGTCTGAGCTGGGATCTATCCTTGGCCAGTGCTCCTGGCTAGACCATCATCCCAGCATTCACTTGTCCGGAGGAGTCTGTTCTTCCTTCCTTGGATGTGACAGGACTTCTGCCATTGCCCACCCTGGATCTTCCCATGCCTTTCCTGGGAGTTGGTGTGCTCCCTCGGCATCAAGGGCACACAAACCACCCTGTGTGACTTGCACAAACTTCCGTGGAAAGGAGAGAGACTTTCAGGCACTGAGATCCCAATCCAAACCCAGATGCCTGAGGCAGCCTATGGTACTGCTCTTTGCCCTCCAAGCCCTGCTCGAGCACTCCCTGGAGCTCGACATGGTGGGTTGGGTCACTCAGCGTTGTCTCCTTGGCAGGGACACAGGGTCATTGTCACCACTAGCCTAACTGCATCCCAGGAAAAGGAGCTCCTGCCACCCTCTTAGTTTCAGGAGTTTGAGGAGGGTTTTCCTCACCCTAGCAGTACCGTGGCTTTACTCAGGTTTTTGGAGCACAGCTCAAAAACAACCTGATCCCAGGTTGCAAATCGTGCCCTGGAGTCATGGGCGCTGACTCTGGATGTTGTCTGTCACCAAGGGGCAGGAGCTGAGGTGAAGTGAGACGCTGCACTTTTGTATCTTAGGGGCTGCCTAGAGAAAAGACAGGCTGAGGAGCTTTCATTAAAAATGGAAGAAATGCTGGGGCTGGGGGAGGCCGGTGTTTCTCCAGGAGCAGGGTTGATTGTGTTTTGATTGTGGCTGCTGCAGGGAGGTGGCAGATGTGACAGTGCTTATTCTGCAGTGGTGGATTTTCAGTGCTATTCCTCCCCTCTTCTTTTTCTTGCATGAGAAGGATGAGGGTAACTTGAGAAGCAGCTGATGGAAGTGTATAGGCGGGCATTTGGGATGCAGGACGATGTGCCAGTTAAGTGGTTGTGTTACTCATTTTTTTCCTGGAGGGCAAAGCTACTTCCATCTGAATGGGCTGTGCAAGGAGTGTGAGTTATGGCACTTATCTGCACAGCGAGCAGAAACTATTCCTGAGCTGTATTCTTGGCTAAAAGATGCCTACAGACCAAAGGGGATTGGCAGGGTGGGTACTGGGGAGTCTGTAAGGACTTGGTGTCTTGCAGTCTGGCTGCTGGCAGTGGGGATGACTGGATTGTTCCAGCAGATATCATGGTATAATACTAATTTTTTTGCAGCTGAGTTTTGTTTATCCAAGTTGTCCCTCCTCCCAGCCCCTCAGTGCCTTGCTGGGTGGGAAGAACATCTGCATGGGGCAGGCGTCCTCCCAATGAGAATCTGAGGAGCTCACAGGGGACCAGGCACAACTTCCATCCCAGCTCTCCCTTCCCTGAAGAACACCTTTATTTTGTGTTCCTTGCCAAAAATTGCAGTTTCAGAGAGGGAAAAAAGCTGAGAACATTCCCCGCCCCCCCCCCCCCCCAAGTGATGTATTTCTTTCCCCTAAGTCATTTTGGCTTTGTTTCCCTATGAGACAGTTTTGATTTCATTTTGGAAATTCCCCACTCACCCGTCCACTGCATTTTGCCAAGAAAAATGCATGCACAAAACAGTTCTGGGTCGATCTGAAATGACCCTTCCCTTGTCCTTTTTCAGTCCTTCTGTTTTCCCTGCTTGCATCCTAGCCCTGTGGAGAGATGTGTACTGTACTGAGGATTTCTGTGCAAGCACTGGGGGACCTTCTTCTACGCAGTCTCTATGGGAATTTGCTTCAGTCGTTGGTCCCCCCATGAGATCAGGTTTGGTTTTGGGATGGAAGAATTAGGAGAGCCCATGGGATTTCCCTTTTGTTTTGCAGAGTGGGATTTCTCTTTTTTTGTACAGACTGGGGTGCTTGAGCAATAAGGGAAGAGTGCCTGGGGAGAAGGAATTGGGACTGGTGCTCCCGTGTCAGTCTTGGCTGACTAAAGCATCCCTACACCAGAGGGCATGGAATGGAGAAGAAGAATGTGTACAACCTTTGAAGAGAGGGTTTTGCCTCTGTAATATTCTGTGGCAGCTTGGTCTGTGTTGAGGAGTAACTGCTGGTGAGATGCACTGTTAGCCCAGAGTTGAGCCGCGGTCTATCCATCAATACCGTGTGTCTCTCTCCAGCCTCCAGTCTCTTGCTCAGTCCCTCGGGAAATGGCAGAGTTACTACTGCCAGGGCTAATTATTCCTCAAGACAGAAGACATGTGATAAAATATTAACCTTTTTCAAAAACAGAGCCCCAGTTAATTAGCTCCACTTTTGTGACACGTTCACCCAGAGATAAAAGCTCATTCCCCAGATATCTGTCTGTGGAGCAATGATCTTTCTGCATGTCCCTGTCACAATGTGGGGCACAGAGGAGTGAGAGCTGGGAATTTAATAAAAGACAGTGACCTGCCATGCACTGTGCCCTGAGGACGAACTGCTCCGTTTTAAGGTGAGCAGTGCCTGGGTATGGGCACTACTGCCTTTGTTCAAGAGCCTGAAGCTGGAAACAGAGTGGGTGGTGGGATCTACCTTGCTCCCTATACCTGGACTGTGTCCGTGTTGTCAGTGCCACATCTCTGGAGCTTGAGTTTGGAGGCTGCGTGGGTAGATAGGGTTCAGTAGAGCTGAGTGAATAATGGTGTTTTAGTTCTTTGGTTATTTAAGAGAAGGAAAAGCCAGGAGTTAGCAATTTCAGGATAAACCAAAAGCAAAGCTGTTGGTTAATCTAAAAGTAAAAAGACAGGGAAACTTAAAGCCAAAGGGATCTGTTTTTCTCATCCTGAAAAGGGAAAAATTTCATTTAGATCTCAAATGTTTTTGACACTTTAGTCATCTAGAAATGACAAGCTGTATTTAAAAGCAAGTGATTTTGTGTATCAGATGAAAAGTGCACATTGGGCTCCTGAGGAACAAACGATGTGCTGGAGTGGAAGTGATGCTGCAATGTGCGTTGGCGGGTGCAGGAACCACTGGTGGGAGGCAGTCACTGCACCAGGGAGAGGCTTCTTCCCAGTGGAGGGAGAGATGGGGGTCTCTGACAGACCAGAACTGGCTGCAGACTCAGCTGTGGCCCTTGGGATGGCTCTGCCAACATCAGTCAGTCTGTGGGGGCACAGGATTTCCTTCTTCAACCCCAGGTGTCTCCTTCCCTGCAACAGACTGAAAGGATCCTGGGGTTTTTTTTAGGGAAGAGGAAACCTTGCCTGTCTCTGTGCCCTTTAGAGGGTTCACCCACCTGAACCACATCAGGGTACAGTGATGATTTTGTGGTGGCCATCCCTTCATCACCAAGTGCTTCAGCATTCTCCAGGTGCCATTGATCATCACCCTCTGCTAGAACTATCCTCTGCCTTTGACTGCTGTAACATATTGACCACTTGTCTTATAGTTATTACGTGCCATCGATTGCTTTGATAACTTGCTCCAAGCAATTCTGACAGAATGAAGTTGTTTGTTTAACTCTCGTGCTTGTCTCGCTATTTCTATTGACCTAATATGTTTATGTAGGCTGAAGTCAAAGTCGAGTATTAGTAAATAATGGAACTAATTCTCCGAGACTCGCTCCTGTTGATAATTAAGACCATGAGACAGTTTCCTCCATCAAACTCTTGTTTGTTTTCTTCTGCTAGCCAGCACCTTGAAGTCCTACTCCATCAGCTGCAGCAAAAGGGCATTTTGTTTTAGGGCCGTTTGGGTGGATTTCTGCTTTGAGCACTGCAGATCCCTACATGTTGGAAGTGTTTTTGAGCTGTCACATTGTGGAGCTGGGTTTGTGCTTCCCCAGCTGTGACTACGGAGGTGTTGTGAGGATGGAGACTTTCTCTGCTTTGATTTGCCACGTGGTGCCAGGAAGCTCTGGTCAGAAAGCATCCTCCCTAAGGAATCTTTGCATTCAGGGTTCCAACCTTCGGAAACATAATTTCAGGTTTTCCTGAAAAACCTGGCTTCTAAAGATCTTTAGTAATGGATTGGTGGTTTTCCATGAAGGTTCAAGGAACCAGATTTTGCTTTTACTTCCACCAAGTGAAAAACTTTGCTGTCAGCTCTGGTATTCCAGTAAAACAGGCATCAGTTTAAAATTCTACTGAATTGTACTGGTTTTGTTTTCTTCCTTTCACTTTTGTTGGCTCCATTTTATTTTTTGCCTCAGTTCTGAGGAAGGAAGGGTGGAGGGAGTCAAGAAGCAAGACAGACCCTGAGTCTGTGTGGAGGGCCCTAGAAGTCTGAATTATTCATGAGCTGCTTTGAAAATCAAGACACACAATCTGGTTTTACTTGTTTTTAAAGGCAGCCATGCTATTCTTTCCTTCGTTCTTAGTAAATTCTCTTTTTTTTCCCTCCCCTTTTCTGAAGACAAAAATCCAGCAAATTTTTAATGAATTATAAATGCATCTTCTCATCAGTTTTGAGGTTCACAGGCAGACATGAACGTCATGTTCAGAGAAGGTTATTTTTGCCTTCTTGCATTTCCCCTTTTCTTCAAATTTAGTCGTTTGATTAATTTTTTAGATATCTATCTTGCAGGGAAAAGAAAGAAAGAGACTGAAAGAGGCAGTGAGTTAGACGAAATATTAATTGCACACTAGCCAAATCCAGCACTGCTTCAAGTTCCAGAAGCTGTGTAGAAAAATGTCCTTCTTGGTCAACCCCAGGAGACTGATGTCAGGTCAGTCAGTGGTTAAGTTGCATCAATTTGCAGGGCTCTACTATTTTGTGCATTTTCTAGTACTTTGGTGGGGAAGGTGTAGACTTGGGACGGGTTCCTCTAGACATCTTATCTACAGCCAGAGCTGGTTCACTGCCCCAGCAGATTTTTCCTGATGGTCTTCTTTACAATTTTATCAAATTATATCTAGTTCAAGCCTGTTGCATAATTCCTTGCTAGCCCTGGTGCTAACCACCAGTGTTTGTTGCAGATGTGCCTCCTTACCCTTGCTGAAGTCCTTGTACACCCTGAAGTCATCTGCTCAACCAGGGATTCCTCTCTTTGGATCACCACTGTTTCTCACAGCCCCAGCAGTGTCTGTTGCATGCTGCCCTTTTTTGGGAATGCAAACCTGAGGCACATGCCAGTTCAGCACAGAGAAATCCTACTGACCTTTCTCAAGGGTATTTTTTCACTTTGGCAAGCCAAACTTGAGTTGGCATTCCCTGCAGTCATGTGGCACTGCCAGTTGACATCTGACTCCGTATCCTTTCTTCTTTCCTTCTGGTACGGCTGCTTTCCGCACTGTTGAGCCTTCCAGCTGTGTTTTCAGCCTCTCTTTGCTCTAGCCCTTCTCTCTGGTGTTTCAGTAGCACCAACCTGCCCACAGCCCTGGCCAGCCCGAGGTGGACCTGCAGGACCAGGTTAGGCACAAGAGGGTCTGTAGCTGGTGGCAATTCCTGCAGCCAGTGCTTTTCCTGTTGTGCTGTGAAAGTGCCATCTGTGCTCTGAGCTGCCACGTTCATGCTCAGATGGTGGTGTATCATGGTGGAGCTTAGAGGCAGCACCAGAGGGAATCCCAGAGCTTTCTCAGTAGGTCTTTGTGCCAGACCTGGCCCCACTTGTGGTACAGCAGCTCTCACTGCCCACAGCTGTGCCCTGGTGAGGCCCTGGGTGCTGTGGTGGTGATGGAGATGCACAGACCGTGGCCAGCCCTCTGTTTAGCAGCTTCTTCCTGACTGGGGAGGGGCAAAGCATACCCAGAGAGGGAGCAGGAGATGCTGGCATAACTTGGGAAGGCAAAGGAGCATTTTGAAGGTCTCCCAAAGCTGAGTGAAAAAATATTTTGAGGTGACATGCAGGAGGGGTGGCTTGGGGAGAGCCAAGAAGAACCAAAGGTGTTGATGGGAGGTGAATACCCTGAAGATCATTTGACCCCTGTATGTGCTCTGGTCAAGCAAATTCTGAATCGTGTCCCATTGATACTGTTGTATGAGACTGATGCGTTGACTGTGGCAAGAACAGCACTTCTTGGATTTTCTGTCTCTGGAGGTTATCAAGTAATGATTTTTTGAGAGCTACTCTGCAGTCAGGTAGAAGTCACTGGACTTAATGGATGGATAACTGAGAAATGCAGAAATAACTGGGAGAAGTGCCAGAGGCTGTATTGCCCAGAGGTCAGGTGAGGTGGTGCACAGTCCTGTCCAGCAGTAAGCCCTGTGAACTTGCTAGATTCCATATGAGTTGGCACATACATTGTTTTATAGCTCCATATCAAACCAAGTCCAGGGTTCTTATTTTTAGAGTATTTTCATGGAAATCTCGTAGGTTAGTTATTAGGAAGAAATTCTTTACTGTGAGGGCAGGGAGGCACTGGAATAGGTTGCCCAGAGAAGCTGTGCAATGCCACATCCCTGGAGGTGTTCAAGTGTTGGATGGGATTTAGAGGAACATGGTCTAGTGCAAGGTGTCCCTTCCCAAGGCAGGGACTTGGAACTAGATGATCTCTAAGTCCCTTGCAGCCCAAACTATTCTATGTTTTCATGATTTATGAATTTTGCTTCAGCTCAAAGACAGGTTTTAGGCACAATAATTTTCTACTGTTGTGTATGCTGCCCTGAGAGGTTGTCCTGAGAGGTATGACAGGTGCCTGCATGTCCTGCCATCCATTTCTGCTGGTGTGCAGAGCCTGGATATGTTTGCTATTGGCCAGGATAGCTGGGGCTCTAATCTTTTCTTTTCTACTGACAACTCTTTCTTTGCTTGTGGTGGGTAGTGGTTTTCTCTCTCACTAGGGCAGTAATTCTCATTTTCCTCCATGGGAGTAATTTTCACACCTTGGGAGATGTCATCTGAAATCAGTGTGGTTTGTCCATCAGGGGTGGTGTGAACCCATCCTGTTGGTGTTGGCAGGTCCCTGTCCTTTGGGCTGATGTGAGAGCCCACTGTGGCTGCAGAGGGCAAACCCAAATACCCTTATTTTGGATGTGTGGTGACGAGACTGCTCTCCCACGTGTTTCCAAGGAGAAGAGAGGAGCCAGGAGGAAAGTGAAAGATGGTGTAGCTCTCCCTGATGCAGCTGGCTGTTTGAAATAAATATGCAGAGAGTGCTTTGGAAGTGGTGAGCTGTGTTGAGGGAGAGTTTGGACTTCATGGAAAACATCAAAAATTCAAAACAGAGTTGTTGGCAAGTGATGGCTATTGGAGTAGAGCAGAGGAATGAGCAGAAGCCTGGCAGGGGGAATCTAGGGGAGTGGGATGAGGATAGTCATTTATTGAAAGAAGTTCATGAGGCACAGGAGAGGGTGAATGTAAGAGGTGGGTTTTGAGAGATACAGCACAGTGCTGTGGACATGTGATGTGCCATTGGATGAGCCTGGGGGCACCAGAAGAGGCTGTGGAACAGGCTCCAGCTCTGTTCACACTGTTGACTTTACCATTGTGCTGTGCAGCCATGGTGGCAAGGTGGTCTTTGGTTTGGTGAGGGGCACTGTGAGTGAAGTTTGCCATTTTTTAAATGTCAAATGGGTTCAGATTCCCTGGGAATGGGCATGTGCTGCCCTGTCAGGAGGATCAGTAAGGATGCAGGGGCAGCTGTGTGCAGAGGCCACCAGTCTGTGATACCACTCCGCTCACCAGCAGCAGAAGGGGCAAAGAAACTCATTAAAAATATCTTGAGAAAGGGACTTTGGAGACCTGGGGGCAATGCTGGAGTGTCCAAAGTTTGGGACTCTGCAATTCCTACAGTGAGTGCAGGGCCCTGGTTGGCTGCTCGATGTCCCCACATACAGACACTGCATAATTTATTCCTGAGCTGTTAACAGCACATTGGGAACATGGAGATGAGATGTGCTGCTCTGTCCAACCTGAAGGAAGTATAACAGGCAACCAGTCCAGGCTGGGATTTTCCAAGGCTGATTCCTAAGGTGTTTGTAGCCAAAGTACCCCTTTCAGAACTTTCTGATTCTGAAATTATTTCCATTTTGAATGGAAAAAAAAAACCCTGTAATCAAAAAGTGTCTCTTTCCATCAAATGAAGTTTGACTTGCATGAGGAAATAAGAATTGTTCTCCATCTGGATGCTCTCCCTGGGGTTTTTAGGGCAGGCCAGCCTGGCTTTTTTCTTTTTTCACCTCACCCAGATGCTGGGAGCCTGCAGAGCAACCTGGCAGCATTCCTGCTTGCACTTGCTGTGCTAGCATTGCTTCCTAGTCCTGCTGCAAGGCTCAAAGCATCAAACTTTAAATGGCTTTAGCCAGTGAGTTTCAACACACTGCAAATACAGGCAGTGCAGTTGTTACTTTTTTTTACTTTACTTTTTTTTTTTAACAGTCTAAAAAACTCAAACTTTCATTGGTTTCCTGAAAATGTTGTGGGTGTTGTTTTCGGTTTTGTTTTTTTTGTTGGCAATTGGGTGACCTGTGAAATACCATCAGCAGCACAAAACGTTTATCCAGTGACAGCCTGAGGTAGCATAGGCAGCTTTTAGTGGGTTTATTTTCATTATTACAGCAATTTTAGGGGCTGCATGCTGCAATTTTCACTTGCAGTGAGGTATTAAATTGAAATTACCCCAGATGTAATTGTCACACAAAATAATTCTGGACATGCTGGATTTAATGCTTTTCCAAGCTGTGGTTTTTATTACCCAAGTAAGTGCCAAAAAAAGACACTTGTAGTCAACAACTTAAACTGAAATCTGCCTTCTGGGGACCCAGGATGTTTAGCTGCAGTTACACTGGGGGAGGAAGGGGAAAAAAAAGGCACCAAGTGGAGGAAACTTTGGGAGGGCTCCTGGAAGAAGTACCCAGGGGTAAATCCTGGGCAAGGACGGAGTCAGGGCCATAAAGCACCCAGGAGGAGGAGCACTGGAAGATACAGCAGCTCTGCCTCACCCTTTGCAGGCAGTTTTTGGAGAGGCAAGTCCCAGCTGTAGTATAGTGCTGGTCACAGAGGCAAAGTGAGGCCTGAGGTCCATAGCAGCATCATTCCTGTCCTTGGGATGTGACAAGCCTCACTAGACAGAAACTCCGGGGTTAGCTGCAGCTCTGGAGGTGCCCATGTGTGACATTCCAGCTTTTCCCACATGCACATTGCCTGGTTGGGCCAGTCTGCTGCGTCGACATCTGGAGTTTTAAAAGCAAGTTGTTGCTCGGGAGGAGGCACAGGCAGCCTGCAGCAGCCCCAGCACTCCCACCCGTGGGAGGCACAGACACACCCAGCTCCTGCTTTATTTACCAGCTCCTTGGCTGTTGTAATAGCGTAAGTAAAGTATTGATGACTTTGTATTTTCCACTCTCGCTCATTCTTTTCCAGAAATAGCTTCCCTTGTTTGCTCCACAGAGCCGTGCTGGAAGTGGGTGGAAGGACACGCATCTGGGAGCAGTGTATAAATAGCACAGGGAGAGCAGTTGCCATATTCTGTCCCTGCAGCTCCGCAGAGCAAACGGGAGCCGAGCCTGAGCGTGGCAGAACTGAGCAGCAGCAGTTTGGGATGGCTCTGCTGAAGCGGGACACTGGATGATGCAAGGGGCTGCAGTGACCCAGAGAAGCAGCTCAGGGCGTGACCCGGTGCTGTTTCATAATTCAGAAACCCTCTGTTTCCAGCATCCCTGAGATGCAATTTTGATGGATGAGGTAGTTGTCGCACAGGGCAATGTTGCTGAACTTTCTCCTGCATATGGAATAGCTGTGCGACTTCGGCGTCCTTTGGGGATGGACCCAGAATTAGAATTGGCTCGAAGGTGAATTTCTGGTGTGGATGACTGTGCTGAAGGAACAGGGGAGTAATGAGAAGCCTGCTTTTGGTCAAGTTCAAGCAGGATTTGGAAAGGGTTTTGAGTGAAACAATGAGAGAAAGCAGCAACTAACTTAGTGTGAGCTTGCAAATATTTTGTCCCACCCGAGATACCATCTTTTCCTTGTCTTTGGAATTATTTCTCCTGTTGTGCACTCTTGTTCACTTTGTAAATAACTGCAGAAATGCAGTTTCAAAATTTAAATATGGAAAACCTTGTTAAAAATATCTGGAGGATTTTGGCATTTGAGAGGTACAACATACTATTCTGAATGCCATAAACCAGAAATATCTGGCTGCTCTGATGTGCTTTCTCCTCGGCATCCCCAACTTAATTTTTCCATCTGTTTTTACTTCACCTTGCAGATGCTGTGGTCCAGAGCTTTGGGGGAGCAAACTAATGGTCTGTTGGAAAAGTGTTTGCTCAGTGCTCTTTCCTGCTATGTTTGAGGATGCTTGTGGTAGCACCTGGGCAGTGACACAAGAGCAGACAAGTGGCATGTGGATGGGAAGGGACAGGGTGGCTGTGATGGAGAACTGCTGTTGTGTCATCTGAAGAACATCTTAAGGGACTGATAGGGACCTAGAAAGGGCAACATGGATGGAAGAGGTATCTGGATTTTCTGAGCTGGGAATATATTTGTGTCGGTCTATAAAAGCCACAAATTTAATCAGCTAAAGGTCAAAGTAATTACAGAGTCTGTGACATTTCCTCCTGGGAAGGAGGCAGCAGTGGCTGTGGTTGCTGCTGTGGGTTTTCACCTTCTGAAGGCTGGCTTGGAAAGTTTTAAATCCCAATCTTCCCTATAGTCTAGTTATGCAATTAAGGCAGAATTAATAAGGAAACAATCAATTTAGAAACAGAGTTTGGCTTACCTTGCAACTGGCTGGTGGGAATTGCTTCCTCAGGAGGCTGGGAGTGAGGTGGATTGGAGCTGGAGCTGTAGGGATGCTCTTAGCTCTGCTGGTGCCATGAGCCAGGAGAATGAGAGAAGCACTGGTGGGTAACTAGGAAGCACTGGTTAGAGAAAAGGGCACCAGCTGGGTGCCTCCTTTCTCATCCCATCCCATTCATGACAGTTAAGTTCTTTGCTGCTTTAATCCTTGGTGATTTACTTGGCAGTTTCTGGACTCCTTCAGAAATTATTCACACAGAAAAAGTATTATTTATTTATCTATTTGTAATACTGGCTGGAGACGATTTACTGATGGTCTGTGCTGCCTGTGTTGATGAAGTGAGCCCTCACTTTGAATTCCAGCACCTGAACGGCCTTTTGTGCTTTCTCCCTCCCCAGGTGTACAACTTTGCACTACAGCCAGGACCTCCCGCCCACCAGCGTGGTCATCACCTTCCACAACGAGGCCAGGTCCACCCTGCTAAGGACAATTCGGAGGTAAGAGCTCCTAGGGATCTCTTAAAAGAGGGTCAGTGGACCAGTGGTCATCACAAATAAAGGCAGAATCTGCACTCACAGCAGCAGCAGGACCAGACCTGCCTCTCAAATGGTGACTGAGAGAAATTAGCCTGAAAGTTGCTTTCTGAGAAGGAGGTTTTACAGGGAAAGTGAGGAGCCGTGCTCTCACCTCTACTTTGGAGGGTCTGTAGCATGGGAAAGTCTTGAGGGATCATCAGCAGATTAGACAAGAGTCTGGGCTAAGAGCTTTTGTATCCAGCTGGGTATGAGTGCTCAGCTGTATTTTGTCTCAGCCCTCTAGGGACAGCTATCATTCTATGGATATCTGCTCCAGTGCTGCTGTATGAGCTTCTCCAGTGCCCCATTGAGTGCCAGAAAGGCTTGCTAATTGAGAAGCCCTAATGACACACATGCAGACCAGATTTTCAAGGATGGTTTCTGTACTCCTGCAGCGACACGGTGGAGCACTCTGGGCATGTGGCCATTCCTTCATTTGTCAGTTTATTCTTGGCTGTGTTTTGCTGTCGTGGATAGACTGAAGGCTTCATTTTCACTGCAGGCTTTTGAAATCTGTGCTTAATCCCAATGTGTGCCTTGAATCTGCAGGTTCTCTTGTGGGAAGATCTGGTGAGGTGTGTCCAGGTCTAGGCTGGTGGGTTCCTCTTTAGCAAGCCTGGGTGTGCTGTGCTCTGTGCCTGTAGTGCTTTGCAGTTGCATCTCGTGTGCGCTTGGTGAAGGTCTGTGCCCTGCTGCAAATCTTGTCTTTTAAACCCTGGCATCCCCAGGGACCCCTTGCCACTGCTGGTGCTGGTCAGACTGGGATTGCTGGTTGGGGGAGGCCTCAGATGTGCCCTCTTCACTGTCATGTCTTTGCTGAGTTTTCCTCTCAGCATCCTCCCTCAGGTGAACGTATCCAGGGCCACAAGTGAGTTTGACAGTCCCAAAATTGAATTCCTGCTCTGCTTTATGGTTTCATGCACAATCCTGTCTCCTTGCTTCACACTCAGTAATCTGTCACTGCCTTCTCTCCCTGGGGTGTGTCGATTTGGGGTGACACTGATGCTTGGTGCTGTGTACCACCTCCTTGATCCTGGACCTTCTCTTTTGTCTTTATAGTGCCTTGCATAAGTTTGCCATTCTCCAGAATTGATTGTATTTGTAACAGGGGTAGCAAGTGCAGTTCTCTAGCCCCTGAGATATAGGGGGCTTGTAACAGGTGAAGTGCAGGATTTTAATCTCATTTCTCCCCATAACTCAGCACCTACCATCCTGCCAGGTGTGATCATGAGTGATGTTGTTACATGAGAAATGTTAGACCCATGGTACAGCTCTTGGGCCTGCATCCCTCGTATCTGGCTTCATTAGAGAGCTGTTCATTGCAGTGATGGCAAGGTTAGAGATACAGGTCCATTTAATTTTTACTTCTTCCTCTAGGTGATTGTCCTTTGAAGTTCCCTATTTCCAGCATAAAAAGACTTTCTTACTTGTTCCTCTTTTTTTTTCCCTTGCTTGACTTGATTAATTGGCTTCACTGCCTTCCTTACCTGGCTGTGTGTGATTTTCACCACAGCTTTGCCCCTTTGCACTGCTCCTCCTTGCTTATGGGCCCTGGCAATTCCAGTGCTCATGTTTTATCTGTGGGGAAGTTTTCCCCAGCTCTGGGGGGGACCCTTCTGAGCCCTCTTGTAGGTTCATTCCCCAAGAGTTCCAGAATCCCACAGAGCATCCCACTGAGCTGCAGCCCAGAGGTAAGCCCAGGCAGTGAGGAACTGAGATGACAGCCTTGGGTCCCCATCTCCTCTGCCTGTCCCTAGGTCCTGAGCTGACCCTCTTTTTTCTGGTCCCCATGGTTTGGAGGTGGCATCGGATTCACTGTTTTCCTCCTGGATGCAGTGCCTAGATGCTTGCTTTGATGCAACCAAGCCTAGGGATAATAATCCTTGGTGGCAGGCTGGTGATGTGGCTCCTGCTCTGTTCTTCTCATGATGTGGTTGTGCACATATTGCCACCTTCCTCCCTGCCTCTTTTGGGACCCAGCTGAGGGCTCATCTGCCTCTTTAGCCTCTGTAGGTTAATTTGCTGTGCCTTCTGACTGCTTGGGGCTTTTTCCCTCTTGCTTGCCAAATACTCCGTTTAATTAGATCTTCCAGATGACTCCATCCCACAGTGGCTGTAACAACATGGATCATTTTCCTTGGCCATTCAAAACAAACTCTGTCCTCCTGACAGTGCTTTGTGCCTTTTGGGGCAGTCTGTGGCCAAGTGCTTTGAGCATCATGGTGGGTAAATTTGGCACCTCTTTTACCCTGTTCTCCTCAGTACATGTCCACAGTGGTATAACCCAGGGGACAGAGGGATAGACTGGGGAATAGAGAGGTGATTTGTTTGTAGCTGGTGGAAGATTCTGAATTTCAAACCTGGTTTCCCAAGTTCCAGTATGTTGGATTTTCCAGCCCCATTGCAGAATCAATGTTCTGTTAATCGCCCTGTCAGGAGCAAGAAATAGGACAAAGGGACATTTCTTGGCTTGTCCAAAGCCATGGGTGATGGGGTTCAGGTGATGTACCTGCAAAAGGGGCACTTCCTACAGGAGCCCATATAAGCACGGAGGAGGGGCAGAGTGGATGTGCTGCTGAGGGCACTTGCAGAGGTGACCACATATACCTGATGTGCTATTCCTGTGGTTTTCCTGGGTGCTTGAGAGTGCCTCAGTGGTCCCCAAGTGCTGAAGCTGAGCTGTGTTTCAGGCTCTTGGTAGGGAGCAGCAACACGTGGCCTCTGTGGCACCCCTTACTTATCCAGGTCACGTTGGGAGTGCTTGGGACGGTTCGTTTATGGACATTTTGCGTTGTCAGAGTTATTGAGAGAAGCTGGTGGATTGTGTTGAATAATGAATTCATTTAAAAGTTTCATGATCTTTTCTCTGACCATTTGCCAGCTGGAAGTAAAGCAGAGGGGGAAAAAAGTAAATATATTGAAGGCCCACATCTCTGGAAATGGTGAGGTCAGCACTTACACATGCATGTGCAACTGTGCTTGTTAATATGTACAACTGTCCGGGGAGTAGGGGATGGGTGTCTTGAGAAGGGGAAATAGGAGAAGAAGCCAGAAAGGAGGAGATAGTCAATAGCAAAGTAGCTCTGGAGATTTTTCAAGCTTTTTTTACTGAAGAAGGTATCATTGTGTTGTTTCAACCACTGACTTCTCAGCAAGTTCCTTATCCCTCTGTGGTTCAGTTTCACGTATTTCAAGCTCCAGGGCTCAGTGCCTAAAAGATGGTGAGTCTCCAACAGTGCATGAGGTGGGACCATGTGAGTAAACCCAAGGTGGGAAGGTAGGAGCAAGGGAGAAAATAAGCAGTATAGAGGCATTAAAAAAAAAAAAAAATAAAATCCCACCAAAACAACAATTTCTTTTTTTTCCATCTCTCCATCCTATACTAGCCTGGATTTAGCAAGGGAATCCTAATCCTGTCATGTGGATGACCTGCTGGGCAGATGGTGAGACAGTCCCGTTTACTCTGCTGAGTGGTTTTTATTTATTTATTCTTCAAACTTGCAGCTGGGGAGCTAAGGGCAGGAATAAGAAGACTTAAATTATTTACTTCTTGCTGACAAACCAAAACACATCCTTTGGCAGGAGTCCTGATGCAAGTGCTGTGAATACCACATCAAATATTTAGATCATTAATTGCAGAGTGAGTAGCATACCTTTCATTTTCCAGTGCTCATAGGTGAGAGAAGTGATGTGCTGGGCAACCAGCACCTCTCACCTTCCCTTGTGCCACCGCCTTGTCTGCATCCAGACACATCTGAGACAGGGAGGTGACAAAGCCTCCTTGCTTAGGCACCATAGAGAGCCTGTGCCATAACTGAAATGAGCCTGATTAAAGAAGCAAAAACAAGCCAGGTGTTGCATAGAAACTGTATAATTAGCACTTTGTGCTGACTATTTTTTTCATTTCTTTTTTTCTTTTGCATTTTGCTTAAACCCTGGACTTTTTTTTCCTCTTAATTTGCTAATCATCTCTCGCGGTGACTGAGTACACAGCCCTCCATGCGCTCTTACCTTTTGATGTTAACATAAGAGAACTCTTGAATTTCAAAGAGCTTGGTGGGTATTTGAAAGAATAAAATGTGAAAGCCGCAGTGTAATCAAAGCTCATTATGGTTATTCTTGGTGTGATGTCTTTCTTCCTACATAATTAGCCATTTGGGGTTGTTCATTTTGGCGGGTTTTTTCTCTCCATACTCTGTCTGATTTCGATAATTGTGACCCTTGGCCCTTTTCATACTTCATTATCCTCCCAAAGGTGTTTTTTTCCCTCCCAGCAAGTCCTAATATGTTGCCATGGAGAGAATTAACAGGTTCATCAGTTCTCAAGGATGGGTGTCCACAGTCACCTCTCCAAAGCAAGTGGGTGATGACCAAAACCACACTGACTTGGTCAGAAGATCTAAATTCCTTCCTGCACACATTTTCATTGTCTTACATGATCTGGGTGACTTTTGCACTGGTATTTATTTGGAGATGAAGTTGCTGGATCCAGTGGAAAAGGATCCAAAGAAATTCTTGCGGAGGATGGAAGAGGGACCTTACAGTGAAAATTTAAGTTGAAATTCTCCATGGCTATGTCTGCCTAAGGTAAATAAATTGGAACAAAGAAAATTTCAGCATTGTCTTTTCAAGATAATTCAGCAGCAAACTTGTTCTTATTAGGTTGAGTAAGCGCTTTCTAGACTGGAGGCATGAGCTTTCTTTTTGATGGTAGCAGGTCTTTTGGCAATTTAAGGGAGAAAGCGTTGTGATCTTTGGCGCAGCAGAACTTTAAAACTGTTTTGCTTTGTTCAGATATGCCCATCACTGCAGTATGTGTCTACCTATGTTTGATTTCTGGGGAAAAAAATCTATAATAACAGGGGGACTTCAAAGCACTATAATATTGTCTTCTGATTTTACCCATATAAAAGGAAAAAAAAAGCCATGCACAGACATAAAGAAAGAAGAGTATTAAAAAAAAAAAAAAAAAAAAATCAAAGCTGAGCAGAGGCACAAGTAATAGAAAAGCCGGCTTTGAATTTTTAAAAGTGCTTTTATGGTCTATCTGAAAAAAAAACCAAACCCAAAAACCATAATGTTGAAAATGTGGAGGATTTGATGCCTCTTTTTCCCATCCTCCCTGAGGAGCGCTGTGGGAGGGGTGCTTACATTCTGTGTTCACAGCATCATGTGTGTGTTATTATGTGGTTAATAGAGCACCAGGTAGAAAATGCATTGGAGACACGAATTTGGCTTTGCTGGGCATCTCTGTGTGCCTGCATCAAGTGGCCCTTGGCTTAGCAGCTGTTCTGGGGCTTGCTGGACTCTGTGCACCGACTTGCAGGGGCAATAATGAGCTGAATGTGGGCTGAAAGCAGAGGACACCAGGTCCCATAGAGCCAGCCTTTGGACTGCCCTCACCAGGGCGAATTGTTCATTTGAATTTAGGAAAAGTACTGTGTGGTGAGTGAGTCCCACAAAGGATTTGGTGGGAGAGGGTTTTGATGGTACAGGTGAAGGGGTGCTCTGCCACCCACAGTGGTGTCTGTCATTAACCCCATGGAAGGGTGATGGTTTGTGGAGCCTGAGGAGCCCTTGGAGACATCCTTCCCTCATGGAGCTGCATGCTGGCCTTTTCCCTCTTGCTCTGGTCAGTCCCACAGGTGGCTGCTGGTGGCATTCAGGGGTCATCTTCCCTGATTTGTGGGGAGGCAAGCCCAGGCACAGAGTTGGCAGCAAACTGCTTAACCTGGTAACAGTGGGAGCCTGCAGCGGAGCTGAGACTGGGCTGCACCTCTCCCCAGCTCAGAGCCTTGGAAAAGGTCCATTTTCTTCCACAAGATGTGCTCTAAGCACTGAGTACTGCTTAGAGCCCAGGCCTGAGCCTACACTGCCCAATGCCATGGTTTTGGTTGAGTTACTCTGGTTGGTACCAACAAAAGCAGAATCAAACTCCTTGCAGCCACCTTCCCACAGAATTAAGCCCTGCATTGCATTTCTGGTGGCCAGATCTACAGGGGAGACCAGGCAAAGGCAGGCCTTGAATGTTCCAATTTTCCCTCTACCTCCTGCTCTTGGTGGGTTATTTATTTATTTTGCTGGCTTTTTTACAAGCCTGCTTCTTTCCTGCAGGTTGCACAGAGTTAGGTTTCCAGGCAATCAGCACTTGTTAAATATTCCACTGAGCGTGATATTGCTCTCCTGTCTCTGTCTACTGATGCTCGGCTACGGTAATTTGCTGAACTCAGCTCTGGCGTACGGGGATTTCTAAAAAATAACAAGCCTATTAATAACAATAATTAAAAAACACTTGACAGGTGGAAACAGCACATCTAAATTGTGCTGTGTCCCCCAATGGGAGGAGGGGCGCTGAGCCACTTTTCCCCAGTACTTCATTCAGGCTGTGGGTGTTGGAGAGGTGTTGTTTAACTCTGCTTGGTACAAGCCGAAGTGTCAGGGTGGCCACAGCAGCTCCAGACTGTTGCTTAGGGGACAGTGGCTTTCTCTTCCTTCAAACCTTAGCATGCAAGGCACCTGAAGTGGGGGAAAAGAATGGCTTTTGCCAAGATCCTGAAACTGAAAGAGGCAGGGATTGTCTTTCCAGAGAAAATAATTATTGGAAGTGATTTTTGAGGAACTCCACAAGGGAGATGCTAGACTTACCCACTCTGGTCTGACAGAAAAACCCCTTTTTTGAGGATTTCTGCCCAGGGAAAATAAAAAACAGCATGGAGGAAGGATTAATTATGTATGCAAGAAATTATTTTCTGTGAGTTGTTCAGAGAAGTAGTACATGCCCATTTACTTAAGTGTTCAAGGCCTGGTTGGATGGGGCATTGAGCACACTGGTCTAGTGGAAGTTGTCCCTTCCCTGTGGCGCTGGGATTGGAACTGGATGATCTTTAAGTTCCCTTCCCACCTAAACCATTCTATGATTCTGTGTCAAGCATCTGCCTTGGGATGTCCTGTATGCCTCACAAAAAAATCTAGTTCAGCTGTTTCTCTCTGCTGGGTTGTAATTCCAGCACCTGGAGGGGAGGGAGTACACCAGTGCAGGAAGAAGGCACCTGGCAAAGGGGAACCCCCTGGGTGGGGTAGGCTGCATTTTTTGCCAGCTGGTTAGGTGGCTCCCAAGTTCCCTGGGGCTTCTGCCCTTTGTAGCTCTCCTTACTGTGATCTGGGCCAGGGATGTGGTTTTGCCAGACTTCCAGGTGCTTTTTTTTGCCAGAGTTTTGGGAGCTTGAGAGACTGGGAAAACCTGTTAGTAAGGATCTGGCAGGGGATCAGGGGCTGCAAGTTTGTTAGGTAGTTGGGTGACTGCCCTCCTGTGCCAGTGGGAGGTCTGAAGGTCTGAAATTTGAGGGGATTTTAAATCCTTTGTGGAAAAGGAACCATGCTCAGGATGAGGGCAAAGAAGTTTAAATGCTGTAAAAGCCTGTGCAACCTGACTGGCATTATCAAAGCCCAACTCAAGCACTTAGGAAACTTTTGGGATGCTCTGGGGCTTCTGCTTCAAGCAGACAGCCTTGACCCTTTGCTGGGGCAGGATTTTAAGCATGTGCAATAGCAACTGCAACTCCATGTCTTACGTGTCAGGGTAACTTTTGCACTGCTGTTCATTTGGAGATGAAATTGCTGGAGCCAGTGCAACCAATCCATGACCTCTGCCCCATGAGAGAAAGGGAAAGAACAGGTCTAGTTTTTTTTTAATAATAACAACCCTTGGTGGCGTAATTAAGGGAAGATTGTAGCTTTGAGCCATGTTTCATAGTGTCTGTCCACATGGAGGGAGCTGTGAGCCACATCCTCCAGCCTCTCTCTTTCATTACCTAGGTGGGCTCCAACCCTGCTCTTATCCTCTTGGCAGCCTCTGAAACACAACGTGCTCACAGATGAAAACAGGAGTTGTCCTGCCACAGCTGTGAGCTGTGTAAAGATGGGTTTCAGCTGGGTAATTTTCTCTGTGTTGGCCCTGCTGTTGCTGGACACCATATCATTAGCCCCAGAGAAGGTGGAGGGGTGACAGCAGCTTTGCTGCGAGCCCAGTTAGGAATCCTGGTGCAATTTGGGGAAAAAAGCGCCAGTTTTTCCTGGCTTTACGTGGGGCTCTGGTTTTGCTCACAGAGGTGAGAAGGGTGAATCTCAGCTATTTCCTAGGAATACAGAGCGCTTGGCTCCTAGAACAGGCTATAGGAAGTTGATAGCCAGACTGTAGATTACTAGGAGGTGGTTTCTGGGTTCTCACCTAGTATATCCTTTCTGGAAATCCAAGTCTGCTCTTCTGTGCTTTGGCAGGGGTTCAGTTCCTCATCTTTTCCACTCCATTTGCCGGGTTGTTAAGTTGGTCAAGCGCTGTCATGGATTTTCTCTCTTCATTCCTTAGCGTGCTGAACCGCACCCCGGTGCACCTCGTCCATGAAATCATACTCGTGGATGACTTCAGTGATGACCGTAAGTGACCCTTACCCTGTTAAAAGCAAAGGGCCAAAAAGCCTGTGAGAGACTGGGATTAGTGCTGAGACAGGGGAGAGTTTGCTGGAGTGGAAGAAAATTTAAAGCTCTGTAGCTGTGAAGAACAAACCCTGCTGTGCTGGGTTTGCATCGCCACGTGTAGAATTCAAATTCCAGATGATCCAACCTCTTCTCACGAAAATAATGCAAGAAAAGTGCTTGGCAAATTGTTTTTATGCCCAGCAGATGTGAATACAATCCTTACGTGGCTGTGTATCCCACCACAGCCTCGGTGTGTTTGATCTGGCTTTCAGCTGCAGCCAGGAGCAGTTGTGAGTTGACACCACTGGAATTCCATGGGACAATGAGAGTCTGACCCTCTTGACCCTATGTATGTTTCTGCACACATTTATATAGGTGGTCAGCAACTCTTGATTTTTTTTTGCCACCTTCTTTTTCACCCATGGAAAGAGGATTCTCTGCATGGGTTTCCCATCTCTGAGGTGCACCATAAATAGCGTTGTACACCACACAAACAGCCCACATCCTCCTGCTGTTCCCTCCCAGTTAATAGCATGACTCAAGGGACATCAATAGCTCTGGTCTCCAGCAGAAGGTAGCTGAAGCCCCAGGGCCTCCCAGGGAACCACCCCAGCTGAAGCCCTTGCCTAGTGCAATGGGAGAGTCGAAGATCTGAGTGCTCAAGAATAATGTCTCAGGCATAAAAAGGATGATAAACTGGCTGAGTGGTCTGTGGCACGTTTCAAGGAGTTGCAAAATAAAGCTGTTTACTTGGAAACGTGAAAACAAAGCCAGATAGGTTTCTTTTAAAAAATGGATCTAGGCTTTGCTCTTGGATGTTATAAATAGGAACTGCCTCAGAGAGCATTAGGGACAGATTTCACACAAGACCCATTTCTTGGCATTGATACCTCCCCAGGAAGTTGCTGAAGCTTGGGGAAGGAGCTGCTGTGATTATGGTGAGCCCTGGAGCAGCTCCAGCACACGGTGCAGGCAGGCTGGGCGAGTCTGGGAGCTGGCAGAACGGCTGTGATGGAGAAGAGGAGAAGGTGCAGGGACTGTTCCTCTGGAGAAGAGCAGAGCAGGATTTCTGGAGGGTGGAGGAAGTAAATGCCAGGTATTTGGCTAAATAGGCAAAGCACTTGCCTTCCTAGAAGGAGGCAGGTTTGTGGGAACGCAGCTCCCCTGTCCAGGGTGCCAAGTGCTGTGAGCCAAGGAGAAGGAACAGGGCTAGGTTTTAACTCATCCCAGGGCACCAGAGGGGAGCCTGTTCCCTGTGTAACTTAGGGCAGCCCCTTTGCTACTCAGTGCTTCTCAGCTATCTGACATCTTTGCTGTGATAGTCTGAGCCTGCTGGCATCTGCTCTGCATGCATTTACATAAAATACATGCATTTGCATAATGCACTACACACACATGGTCAGTTTTTTCCCTGCAACCCACCCCAAGCAATTAGTGCTTTTATCTCATGCCCAGTTGTGTCTTGTTTCTCACCTCTCTCTGCCTGCTGACTTTATTCACTGGGATGCAGCTCTTCAGCACGTGGGTTCCCACTGTCCCCAGCAGATTTTCATTGTGAGTCTAGCCAAGCCCTGTCACTTCTCCCTGCTCCCCTGTTCCAACTCTGTCCATGAATTGTTAGGGGTGTGGGTACAGAGATCTCTTGCTGATGGAGATTGCTGGAGAGGGTGAAAGTGCTCAGAGGGTTGTGTGGGATGGGACAAACACCTCTGTGTCTGTAGTGCTGAGGAAGAGGAGGCAGAGGGGTGAGAGCCATGAACTGGTTGTGGAGGGAGCTGTGATGGGTACACCTGACATCCTCAATTTGCTGGGAGAAAGCCAGGCGTGGAGGGGTCCTAGGGCTGCGTGAGGGGTTGCAGGACCTCCCTAGCTCAGTTGTAGGTGGCTGTCAGGACTTTTTACCCCGTGGAGCTCTTGCCCAGGGCGTGGGGAGCCCCCAGCTGCTCCACAGGGCTCTCTTTGAGCATCCCTTTCTCCTTGCTGAAGGCTCCAGGCCACCACAGGAAGCTCCTGCCCTGCCAGGCAGACACGCATCAACAGCTTGTGTGTTGCTTTGCAGCTACCAAAAATAGTCATTTGCATTAATGTGCAAAAATTTAGATTCTGACCTGAACCACAACTTTTCTATGCTGATTTTAGAGCATAATTCAGCTGCTCTCAGTGTAAATCTGCTGAATTTACACTAGTTTTATGAAAACTGCTGCTCTGCCAGGCCCAATTTATGCTTCATGAGCTGAGGGGTAAGGCTGTTGTGACCCAGCAGTGCCATTGCCCTAACAAGCCACCAACCAGTCCAGGACAGGGTCCTTTTCCTGCTCCCAGTCTCTCCTAGGAGTCCCCATTTCTGCTGCCAGAGCCACCGTGAGGGCTGAGGGTGACGTGTCCTCCCTTTGTGTCTCCCAAGCTGATGACTGCCGCTTGCTGGGCCAGCTCCCCAAGGTGAAATGCTTGCGGAATGGACGGCGGGAAGGTAAGAGCTGCCTACCCACAACCCACGTGAGAAACACAGGTTTTGGGAGGTGTGACAGTGATGCAGGCAGGGGGAACCTCCATGGAGTGGTCAACAAGGAGGTCAGTGGCTCCTGGGAATAAGGGGGGCCCTGGTGAAAGAAAATGTGATAAAGAGCTGGGATTTGAAATGGATCTTCCCTCTCTCACTGAAAAAGATGGGACTATTAAGATATCCAGTGAGGCTCAGCTGTAGCTTATTAGCCAGAAAATTAGAACAGGCAAAACAAAGCCCCGGGTCTTATTTGTAAAGATGTTTGCTCTAATGAAAGAGAGAAGATCTGCTCCTGCTGCTTCTGTGGGATTTTTTTTTTTTAATAATTAATTATATTTGAGAGATTAAGAAGGGCTATATGGAGGATGAATGCATGTCCTACTGGGCTGCTGCTGGCAACCTTTTGAGACATCTTCCCATTCCCCATAGTCTGAATGTGTGTTTCAAATCCTGCTTTGCAGTATTAGGATAACTAAATGAAGATTTTTGATGGTACAAATCCAAGGTGTGCGTCCAGGTCAGTGTTGGGTTGAGACTGAGGAGTGGAGAAGGTTCTTTTCTGTGTGGATTCTTTCTGCAGAGGGTTTCAGCTCTGCAGGTCTGGTGACAGGGTGGGATCAGGCCCCATGGGTGTAAGAGACATTCCTGCTTTGGCAGGAGGTTAAGGGAGATCTCCATAGACCTGCACCTTCTTCTCACCTTTCTCCCCTGTGCTATGAGGGTATGTGTGTGCTCATCTACAGCAGTTGATAGACCTGCAGTTATTGGTGCTCTGTAAATCAGTCACAGTGTGGGAATTCAGCCTTACCTTGCTGAGTACATTGCTTAAACTGTATCCCCCAGGGGCTGCCAGCATTTGGGAAGGGCAGGGGTGGGTAAAGAAGAGCATACCTATGCACAGGATCTTTGGATTCACAGAGATAGATACAGGGACAAGTCTGCGTTGCAGGAGGAGACCTTGGTGAATGCTGGATGCTCCAGGCTTTGTTCATGTGTTCCCTCTCCTGCTCAGAAGCTGTTCCTTAACTCCTTTCCCCTAGGGAATTTTAGTATGAGAGTCAGTGACCTCCTGCATCAACCTGATGCATGGCTGCTCCCTGGAATCCTGTCTCTCTTTATCTGCCCCTATGCCCCCTTGTATTGCCACTGTTTCTCCTTCATGAAGAAGTTTTTCTCCCCTTGAGTCACCTGTGTCTCCTCTTGTTTGCCAGCAAACCATCTCCTTTCTTATGCCATGGTTCCCTTGAGCATCTACTGCAAGCAGGAGAAGTGTTGGAAAGCTGGTTAACCTGCATAAGTAGGAACAAGGCATCTTTAAGAGCAGTGATCTTGCCGAAGAGTCTAGTGTGAAATCCATGTGTGCAGCTGCTTTCCATGACCTCCCTCTTTTTTTTGTTTTTCTTTCTCACAAATGCACGCAGCAATCCATGCCCATCTCCAAATTATTCCAAATTCATCATTGTGGCACTGATAAGTCAAGCACCTTGAAAAGCCAACCATCTTTCCTTGGCAGAGAATGTGTTTCCACTGAGCTGCAGATCAGTGGTGCTCTCAGGGTGGGGGAAGAGATCTGGGGCTCACTGGGACACAGCAGGAAAAATTAGTCTGAGAAAAGCTTAATTCTGGCACAAGGTGTTCCCACCCTCAACTCTTCTGTCTCATTCCCCACTGCCTCACATCTGTGTTAGATTTGTTGTCTGCAGAGGGTCATGAGAGCATTTTGAGTCACGTTTTGAACCAGAAGGTGACAGTAGAACTAATTGTGCAAACTACATATTGGCATAAATGCCATAAATCAGTAACCTTGGTGGAGCCATTTATTTCTTTGGGGATCTTGGGAAATGCTTGGCATACCTTGCAGCACTGGAAAGGAGACTCTGAACCTGGGCCATGTTTTATCTGGATGGGATTTAGGCAGGTTAAAACCCAGGAGAAGCACGAGTGGAGGAGGCTGGGGATGTTACCCAGCCATCTGAGCAGCAACTGACATGGTGTGTCCCTGAGCAGGTCTGATCCGGTCCCGAATCCTAGGGGCAGATGTGGCAAAAGCAGGTGTCCTGACATTCCTGGACAGTCACTGCGAGGTGAATAAGGACTGGCTGCTCCCTCTGTTGCAGAGGATCAAAGAGGTGAGTGAGACCAGAGTCACCCTCAGGGGATGCATCCCCAGTGTCCCCCTCCTCTTCCTCTCAGAGGGCATGACCAGCTACATGCAAGCATCCAAGTAAGGGGTACAAAGAGGCTTTTTGGGGTACAAAGTGGCCTTTTCTGGTCTTCCTCCACCCAGCAGGCAGATGAGGTGTCTGTGTGACTGGGGGAGCATGTGGGTGGGTGGGACAAGGTGTCTTCCGGGGCAGTGGGACTCTAACTGGCAAGCACAGGTTGAGTAGTGATAGGGGAATACGTGGGCAGTGCTCCAGAGAGATTTTAATTAGGCTCATGTAAGATGCTCAGTGATGATGATTTAAGGGAGTGACGGCTCCTTGAATAGGGGCCGAATTTAATTTCATGCAAATTAAGCGCTAATAAATTGATTTAATAGGATTTAAATTCTGCTGATTTGGGAGCAGACAATGACATTCGCCTTTCTCTGGTGGAGGTTCTTGCCAGACGTGCACACAGAGGCTGCTGGCGCCTTGTCACTCCAGTCAGGGGAGCTCTGTGCCCGTGACCTGCTGGCAACAGAGTGCAGGGATCGAAGCCTTCAGCTCCAGTGCAGATGCACCATCCTTTCCCCTTGCTGTGCCTCACTCCTTCACCCTTGCTACACCTCTGGCTCCTGATGGCTAGTGTTAATTACTCAGCACTTTTCTAACTCCTGGGTTGCATTGACATAAGGGCAGCTGAGGAGCAAGGGGAGGCTGAGGTGGTGGGTCATGGAAAAACCTGTCTGGCTGGTGTTCAAAGTGCCCCTCACCTGAGGCGTCCTGCCTTTCACACCTGCAGATGTGACAGCTGTGATGGCTGGGCTGTGCATCCTCTCTGTGTGTCAGGGAAGGGACTGGGGGAAGGGGGCACAGCACCAGGTCAGGTCCCTCCACATGAGCGAGGCCAGTCAGTGCTGCTGGCACTCACAGCACAGCCAGCGCTGGAGAGGTCCCAACCTTGGCTGGCAGGCTGGCCACAGAGCTGCTGATAGATGGAGATGTAATGAAAATGGTCTTTTCGTATCATCAATTGTGCCTCCTGTAGAGTTATGAGAACACGTGCTGTGATGTCCCACTGGAGCCTCGTGGCTGGCCTGGCCAGGGTGGGGTTCACTGCTAAATTTGTCAGCATCACTTGTTCCTCTGGGCTTTCTAAAGGCAGGCATTCCCTGCTTTTTGCCAAAGCCCTGCTTGTACTTCAGTGAGGAGTATCCAGAGCAATTGCCTCTTTCTCAAGTAGGGCTTTTGATGTGTTTTGTCAGGAGAAGGGCAGTGAAGGCAGCAGGAAGGGGGCTGGCAGATCTGCTTTCCCACACAGCTCCAGGATGGTCCCCCATGTCCCGCACCCATGGGGTAGGCGAGTGTGAATGCCACGTGCAGCATCACCAAAGGAGTTCCAATGCCTTGTGGTCTGAATGCAGGATCAAACACACCTGTGAACTCTTCTGGATTGAATCTTTCCCCAGCTGGAAGTAAGGCAGTCTGGAAGCTTGCAGTGCTGCTCATACTGCCCTGACCTTGTCCAGTATCTCGCAGCCTCAGGCAGCGGGGGAGATGTACTACAAAGAGTGTTGAGGAACCTGCAAAGCCAGAGGGTTCCCGCTTGCCTGCTTTTTAACTGCTCACAGAAGCTGCGGGATAAGGACAGACTCCACGGTCTCCTCCCGGGCCCACCGTACCCATCCTTGCCAGCAGAGTTACAGTATTGATCAGTGAGGTGTATGAAATGTTACTGCTGCCACCTTCAGGCTGTGCTCAAGAGATGGGCTCCCTGTCCAACTGCTCCATGAGGATCAGCTGCCTAGGAAGAGCATGTTCTCACTCCGTTGCTCCCAGGAGCTGTCTGTTTTGTGCTAATGTGGTTTAAGTTCAAGCAAGCGAGTGCTGAGTGCCTCAAAGCACACACATCACTTTTGCCACCACAGCCCAGCCACTCCATGCATCACTTCTCTTATTTTCTCAGCCAGAGCAGCTATTCCTGCCACTTTCCATGCTGGGAAGTGCCAGAACCCATGTGTGCCACCATGCACCCGTGTGGAGGTGCCCCTCAAGCTCCACCTCGAGCTTGCCCAGCAGCTGATGGTTTTCCCCCCCACCAAGGCTGATGCTCACTGGTGGGTGTGGGCAGCACATAACCAGCATATGGATTTGGAAACAAGCAGGAAGAGCAGGTGATGGGAGTGTGGAGGAAAGAGAGAGGTTCTGGGGGATCTCAGCTGTGTGCCTGGGAGAGTGCCTGTCTCATGGAGCAGCAGTGATGGTCAGTGTCTTGCACCAGCATGTTTGCAAACATGTGGTTGATGGTGTGGGCCTGTGGTCTTATTTTTACTTATGGAACAAACATCTCTAAAGCTGTTAATGATGCATTTCAACTGAGTAACTTTTCTAAAAATGTAATTATCCATCCTGAGGTATTTTTACAGTATGACTCAACAAGCTCGCCCCAAAACTGGATTTGCAAACAGTACTGGGATGAACCAAGAATGGTGACCCCCAACTCCCAGCTCAAATATCCCCCAGTCTGGTGCTTTCCTGGGAAAAAGGAGACATATGAGGGGCAGCCTGCCTAATCTTTGCCTAATCCTGCTGTGGGGCCAGAGGTGGAACTGTGGTCTTTTTTGTTTACCATTACAAGGTCAGGATGTAGAGGCTGAGAGCCACGCTGCAGCCAAGGTTCTTCTCCAGGCTGAAATATATCTGTTATCATCAGGACCATTTCCAGAGATTTTTGCTGTTGGTTTAGATCCGTACATAGGTGTGTTTGAGAAGTGCATTGCAGAGATGAATTCTCAGGTTTGTGAGAGGGACTTGGAGGTTTGGGTGTTGTTAATATTAACACGCCCTGGTATGGGTGTCAAAAAAAAAACCAGAAAGATGAAGCTGCCTATAATAAGATCTGGTGCTCAGCCCAAAATAAATCATAGCAACAGCTCTGTGCTCTTGAGCATGCCGTGCTTTTCTTTTGAGGGTCAGAGAGACCTTCATGAAAGCTGAGTAAATATAAATGTTCCCAGGACCTGGCAGGGAAAGTGAGGCAGGGAGAAGACAGCACTGCTCAAGGGTAGCATTTTGCAGTAGTGCACTCAGCCCAGATGTGAAGGGAATTTTCTTACAAGAAGTTGTGCCGTGCAGTGAGTAGCAGTGGAATTGAAAATTGGGGGTGAGTGTCAGCTAGCTAGAAGTGCTCACCAGTAAGATGCTTGAGGGGCAGGTTTTAAATGAGTGGATGCAATGCTCAGCACACAAAGCAGATGCTTCACTTAAAACCTTCCCCCTAGCCTCAGGCAATTAAAGGATGCTTGGCTGTCCTGGGCTATGACAGCCTGGGGGGCACTGTGCAGGAGCCACAGTGGATTTGGTGGGTTTGAAAGGCACATCATGCTTGGATGTGGCTTGTGTTTCCCCATGTAGTACAGAGGTGCAGCAGACCTTGCCCTTTCAGTGAGATGTTTGACTCATAGAAAGTGATGGTGAAACCCCTGGCTTGACCCTGTTATGGAAATACCAAGTATTTGTCATGCTCAATTGGAAAATCAGCTCTAGTCCAGCTCCCAGCTCACGGCCTTTGGTTGCTTCTTCCTACAGCTGAATTTGAATACTTCTTTGTCAGGACTAATTTCTAAAACAAAGTCTTTCCCCAGTGAGAGAGCAAGCCCGAGTATGCTCAGATGCTTTCCTTTGTATAGCTGTGAAAAACAATTTGATCTGGCGAGGGTAAAACCTTGAAGTTTGAGCTATAATTGGAGTTTGGGATTTTTGAAAAGAAAAAGGGAGATAAGAGACCAGTCAAAGCTGTCAGAGTCTCTTCCTCCTGTAGATATTTTTGTTCATAACTGTTTGTATAATCTCTTTGCCCATAACAAGATGTTAATTAAATCACCACCAACTATTTTGAATAAATCATGTCTTTCTTTTTTAACCCTTTCACATCTTTGGCAAAACCAACAGTACTGCCATAGTTGGTGCATTTAAAAAAATTCCCATATTTAAGCTATTTGGCTGTGTTTTTCCTCTGTCATTTCAATTGCCTGTTTGTCACTTGGACTTCTGAAATCCAGTTAAAAGCATTTAAGGAAAGTGAAAGGGGAATATTTTGGAGAATTTGCAAAAGGCAGAAGGAGCTTTGCATCCAGCCCAGCTGGGTGCCAAGAACAGGCACAGTCTGAGGATGAGGAGGCAGTGAAGGGTGCTTGTCCCTAGCAAAACCAAGTGACACCAATGTTTCCAGCCACTTGGTGTCTCCAGGAGTTTGGAGTCCCTTGCCCAGTTTGAATGGCGTCATTTGAAGTCATGGGTATTTTTGGTTCTGCTTTGCAGGATCCCACCCGAGTGGTCAGTCCTGTTATTGACATCATCAACCTGGACACTTTTGCCTACGTGGCAGCTTCCTCAGACCTCAGAGGAGGTAAGTCTGAGCTTTGTGCATGTCCTGTGGGCATCCATTCCATGGTGGGAATGTGCACTGGCCTTTGCACCACACCTCTGTCTCCTGCTGCCTCACAGAAAAGCACATGAACACTGCTCAGTGCTCCCGCTGGCTGCTCCCAGGCTACTCCACACACAGGCAGGTGTGGCGTGGGGAATGTGCTTGCTGCAGTGGATGAAGCAGTCAAGCAGGAAAGAAGGGTCACGTCAAAGCCACCCTGGGCAGCACTGGAAGTGACAGGAGGAGATGGGAGATGTCTAGGCAACAACTGGAGGATGCAAGTGCACTGCTTATTAGTATGCCTGGGCTATTTGTAGCACATAGTATCCATCAGAGCGTGCTTCTGTGTGCACAGGGGGACTAGGTTTCAGCAGCAGCTTTAATTCTGACTTTTCCTGCCTTTGGAGAACTTGACTTTGAAATTGTAATGCAATGTGTTGTTTCTTGTTCATATGTAGTAGTAAAATATGTTAGGCATTGGACTTTTCTCTCAAGAGCTGCATCTCTGTGGCTGAAGTCATTTGAAAGTCGGGAAAATGTTCCATCACAAGCACAGCTTCCGCAGCCTGCACTGCCTCCTAATCCGTATCAATTTCTAATTTCCCCATGGCATTTCTCTACTCTGGTTTTAGGTTTTGACTGGAGTCTGCATTTCAAATGGGAGCAGCTTTCCCCGGAGCAGAAAGCCAAACGACTTGATCCCACCGAACCCATTAAGTAAGTCAGGAGGGGGAAGGAGGTGCCCGAGTGAGGCAGGACAGGCTTTTCTCATGTGTGTCTCTGTGCACCACAGCAGTGTGCAATCTCTTCCAGGACAGCTTTGAACTTCTAGTACCTCTAGCAAGCTTCTGGCTAGCCTGGGTTTTGTAGTACAACTTCACCTTCCAACACTGAAGCCTGAGAATGCCACAGAGATAGAAGGGGTGTGTTTATGGCTACTGGGGTTTTGGTAGTACTAAGGATTATGGTTAGGGTAGAAGGCCAGTGCTCTAGACAGCTGCTTCTCTCAGTTTACCTACCACTTAAAAATAAGGCAGTGTCTTCAGCCCACATGATAAGCTTGGTGTCTAGTCCAGCCTTCCCAGATCAGTACTGCTCTTCTGGACCTCACTGAAGACTCCTCCGAAATGGAGATGTACTGGAGAGGGAGCCAGGCTGAACAGCAGAGGAGGTGCCATCTGTCCTCATGCCATGGAATGGAGCGGATCCTTCATTCTGCTGGACATCTCTGCTGGCAGCAAGCCTGGTGCTGGTGTCTGCAGCCCCAGCCAGATGTGAGGCATGGAAGACACCAAGTGCTGGGAGAAGCTTAGGGCCTCAGAGGGCATACAGGGGAGAAAAGCACTGCTTCTCCTTAGGATGCTGCTGTTAACAGGAGCTCTCAGTGGCTTCCCAAAGGCTGGCCTTGTATTCCTGATCACGCTGCTGTGTAGGGCACTGTGGAGATTAGCCTGGGCACAGCATTCCCCCCAGCTCCTCCCAAGCCTATACTGAGGCATCCACAGTGTCTCCAACTGAATGGAGATGGAACTTGTGCCAGCAAACAGCAAGTCTCTTCAACCTATCTTCTGGGTCTGCTCTCCCCCCGCTCCACAGGCCTTCTCTGTGCAGTTTTCTTAGCTAATCCAAAGAAAGAAAAATAACCCTGGTTTGAAATAAAGATCACACAGCTAGTGATGGCTTTTAAAAAGCCCTTCTGAATTGGCTCTGCCTTCCTCTCCCTGGTGGAATGGTGCTCTTAATAGGCTGGCTCCAGGCAAAAAGCCTGTCTGAGTGAATATCCCCGAGTGCTAAGTGCATTTTTGATGCTGAAGCCTACAATCAGGGCTGTGAACTTTGGGCTTGTAGGAGTTGTGCTGACGGATGCATTAGCCAGTCATTAAGTGCCAGGCAATTTATGATTGACAGCAAAACACCAAGGCGGCTGAAAGAAAGGCTCAGATGCATTTTGAGGGGTTTCATCCTTTTCTTGGTGAGAAGGTGACACGTAGGTAATGTCCTGGTCATGGAAGAGGAGGCAAAGGGAAGGGCTGCTTCTATGCATCCAGGTGCTGCAGCAGTGCTTGAGAGTGTGTCCTCTTCTCCTTGTCCGTTCTTCAGGACACCCATCATTGCTGGGGGACTGTTTGTGATCGACAAGGCCTGGTTCAACCACCTGGGGAAGTACGACAGTGCCATGGACATCTGGGGTGGGGAGAACTTTGGTGAGTTGTTCTTCATCCTCCTATGTCTTGCTGTATGGGCTTCCCTTTCTGAGTTGGGCCAGGTGGATACAAGGTCATTTCAGACTTCACTTTGAATGCTCTGTGTGGTTTCCCTCATTTACATTCATAGGTTGTGGTCTTAGGAGGGTGAGAGATCCAGCAATCACGAATGATGGGAAGTGAGCAATTGCTGGTACTTGGGACTGCCTGCCTTCCATGCTGCTTTGATTTTCTGTAGGTAAATAACCTTTAACCACACAGTTTTCAACTTTGGTGTTACCAACAGATGAGAAAACACTACATGCACCCTCCCTGATCTTATTTTTTCCTTAATAAAGCAAAGAATATGTCTTAATCCATTAATGACAGCATTTCCAAGCTATGAACTGAGGTACCGGTCCCTCTTTGAGTTTGCGGGGTACCTGATACTGTAGGTCCATCAGCATGCAGCAAACAGGTGGCAAAGTAGCAGGGCTGCTTCCATTCCAGTACACAGGCTGTATCCATTCCTGTATCCCTGGGTGGCTGAATGCTGCCTAGCTTTCTGTGATACTGTCCCTTTTCCTGCATCAAAGAAAAAGCTGACCTAAATTCTGTCACCTCTGGCCCTTATCATGGGACAAGATGGACATAAAGAAATCTCCTGCAAGCACACTTGAAAGGGCACATGAAAGAGGCAACAGCCTGTCCCTTGTCCCCTTGTAAAGCAGAGCTGGATCGGGCTGGGCTGTTCTCCCTTTGAAGCTGCAGTGATGCTGGGGATCAGAACAATACACTGTACCCACAAGAGCAGGGGGATGCACTCAATGTCAGGCAGACAGATCAGAACCTGGCTTTAGTAGCTTGCACCTCTGGGGAGTGGGGCTAGCCAGGAAGGAAGGCTCTTGTGTTGTAACACACACAGCGATGCTGTCAGTCATCCAAGGGAGCAGATGCTGCTGCTTTGCAGTAATCCATCCGCTGCTTGGCACTGGTATTTCCTTCACATGCCTTGTCCCTCTAGATATATTTTATTTATTTATATCTTGTTATGCAGTAGGAATCTCACTCTTTCGTTCTTTCTCTCTGTGGGCAGCAGGTATCTTGCCTCTGGACTGACCCAAAGTATCTGAGTGGGGTGGCTGTGAGGAAACCTGGGAGGGGCGTGGCAGCCCTCCCACCTCTCCTGCTGGATCAATAGCCCAAATCAAGCATTCAAGAAGGGAACTAGACAGGGGAAGAGCAGGAGGGGAACTGCCATACTATGCCTGACCTGCTGCCTGTGCTTGTCATTTGTCTCTGACAGCAGCCAGCAGGAGCTGCTCCTGGGAGATGAACAGTGACAGGACAGCCTGTTCTTGGGGGAAGCTCCATCCTGGCAGCTTGTCCCATGCCCTGTAACAGCAGGCATTGTGCTCCTTACGCCTGGTTATGGCACATCCTGCAGAGGAGAGGTTTCCCTTACTGGTGCTATGCCCCAGGAGGATGGTCCTGACCAAACATGCACTAGCAGTGCTGCAGGGTGTACTGAGGCCTCCTGTGATAAAGCAAAATCAAGGTTAACATGGCAACAACAAAGTGCAGGTCTGCATAGCAGCAGGGCAGATCCCATCTTGCCCATTGCCCTGGGAGCAGAAGCATGCCTGGCTCATAGCTCCATCTCCTGCAGGTGCAGTAGTCAAGGGCAGCATGTCCCGTCTCTCCTTTGCACCCTGCTGGCTCTGGGCAGGGAATGGACAGCAGGAGCTGACCTGCTGGTTTTGGGCACTTAGAGTGAACCACACTCTTGCTGATAGCTTAGTCCTGAGGGGGAGGAGCAGTGCTGCTGCCTTTAATGTTACTGAGGGGGCAGCTGGAGGGGGCTGGAGGCTTCAGGCAGAACAAAAGTGAGTGTGTTTGGCTTTGAAGGAGGACACTGTAGGTGTTTTGTGTCTTAAATTTACTGAATTCCCTGTAAATGGGTAGTGGCAGGAAGGACTTGCAGGCCAGCAAGAAGTGCTAGAGGTATTTTGCTGAATGAAGGCCAAGTCCAGCACACCCCAATGTGCACTGCTCACACCCTTCCTGGGGGTCACTTGGAGGGGCCGCGTGCACTGGCAACATCTCTTGAGGGTCAAGGGAAGCACACTGTTGGTTCCTGCTCCCCTGGCTCTCTGAGCTGACCCTGTACCATGCTTTAGCTGGTGCTTCAGTTTGCCTTCCCTTGGGACACTTAGCTCCTGGCTGCCTGTCAGAGACCTTGTTTGTCACCTGCCATGGATGGCTCCATGAGTGATCCCTCCCTGTGGAAACTTGTGCTTTTATTGTTTCTGCTGTACCTGGAACAGGCTCTGCAGGGTACAGCTAGCCTGAAGCTGAGAGCTCAGACTCCTCAGCAACTCCTGTGCACTGTGTCCTCATTCTAGTTCACAGTACACAGAGATGACCTCTTCATTAGGCTTTAAAAAGATCAGGCAAGGACTGAATGGTGCGAGTATTTCCCTTTTAGCACATCAGGGAGCTGCTCTTCTCCCAGAAGGACTGGAGGAGGGGAAGGCAGCTTGCAGTAGCCACGCTGTGCTCCACAGCTGCTCAGCTGGTTGTCCCCTTGTGTCAGGTGTCCTTGTGACTGACACAGCAGTGCCAGCAGAGTGGCCAGTGCTGTGACACACAGACAAGTGACTGCAAAAGCCACGTGCAAGGGGAGCCAAGAGCAGCAGCTTAGAGTGGCCGCATCCTGCCATAATCTCATTTCCCTGCAGCTGTGATTAAGGTTGCTCCCAATATAGCACCAGGATATGGCACAAGGGCACGTTTTATTGGCCTCTTAATACCCAGCACTGGGGAAAGCGGTGAGGCTCCAGCTGCTGTTGGCAACTCTTGCATGTAAACACAACAGTGAAGGGAAGGGGAGGGAATTTCTGGAAAGGAATACTGCTCCCTGCTGTGCTTTCCCACCCCTGCCATTGCTTGTCCCTGCTGCCAGGGCGAGCTGTTGGGGATGGGATCAAAGCCTTGGATTCTGGACCCAGGCATCAAGGCAAGAAGGCTTTGCAGCTGTGTCAGCCTCCCATTTCCATCAGCTCAGGAGCAGGCAGGTAGTGCTGGGAGCAGGATGGGAGCAACATGAACCTGGCTCCCACCTCTGCAGCAGCTCAGGGCTGAGCCGTGCATGCTCAGAGGGCTCTGGAGTTCCAGGCTCCAGTTGGCCTTTGCTCCCTGAAGCTTTGAGCTGTTTCTGGAGGCATGGAGGTTTTGTAAGCCAGCAGCCCTTGGAGGAGGAGTCCTGTCCACACTGCCCAATTGGCCTTCCTGCCACAAGTGCTTGTCTTGCCAGCATCCGACCTCGGGACAAATCATCCTTGTGCTGGCGTATATGAGGGTCACTGATGGGAGCACAAGCTGGCAAAGACAATGGGTGTTCTCCTGTCTTAATTCTGTAGTTAAATGTGTGTGTGTGTGTGTGTGTGTGTGTGTGTGTGAAAAGGAATTACTAGTTTTGAGGTAGATACATGCTACATGTAGCTCTGCACTGTCAACAGACGATAAAATAGGATTCAAAGAACTGCAGAAGCCTTTTCATTTTCATTTCATCTCTTTTCCAGGCTGGTTCTGTCTGAGCATGACTGTCTGACAATAGAGCTACAGATTCATAGCTTCATAAGCATCAGGGCCAGATGGACCCATTAGATCAGCCATTCTGCTTACCCTTCCTACCTCATCCAGCTCCCTGCCAAGAGCTTTATTACTTCTGGTGTCAGTTGTGCCACAGTCTTATTTTCCTTGAGAAGGGCCCTGTGGGCCAGCCACAGAGTGGCTTGGAGTGACTGGGAGACATTTCCCATACTGATAACTCACCCAGATTTTTGGGATAATTCCTCCCACCACTGACCTTTGCTTCTGTGAAGGTGTGTGCCTTATTTGATTGCAGCATTGGCACTGAAGGCCCAGAGTACCTGGGAAGGGTAAGCTGCTGTCCATTCTGGGACAGGCAATGGATGCACAGCTCTGTTCACTTTGCAGAGTCAATGGTGGATTCATAAAGACAATGACAGTTGTAGTCATTAATGGAGAGAATTCATAGCCTCACCTGGTGAACTTGACGGCCCTTTGGAGGGAAGTGACTCTGAAACAGGCAGTGCAGAGGTAATAGGGGAGGCACAAAACTGGCAAGAGGATTCTGCAGTGTATGAAAAGGGACCTGCTTACTGTCTCACGCTCACCATTGTGATAGCACCTGCTGTGCTAGAGACAGGTTTCAAGTGCACTGACTTCAAACAGCTTGCAAAGAAGCTTTGAAATGTGCTTTTAGGGCCCTTGTGCCTAGGAAAGCCCGTCTGGTAATTGATTTACCCCAGTTTAATGTTGCAGAAGATGAAGTAAGAACTAACACCAGGATTCAGACTGCTCCAGGACAGAAAGACAAAGTGCTGAAGCTGCTTCTCTTACAGAAATCTCTTTCCGTGTGTGGATGTGTGGAGGGAGCCTGGAAATCATCCCCTGTAGCCGTGTTGGGCACGTCTTTCGGAAGAAACATCCGTACGTCTTTCCAGAGGGAAATGCCAATACATACATTAAGTAAGTGGTTTGTGCTTGCTTTGTTTTTTTTGTGAAACAGCCTTGTAGGGCGTGGGGGAGCAGAGAAGACAGGCAGGAAAGTTTGTTTGGAAAACTTTGAAATATCCTTGGGCAGGAATTTCTTGAGCTGAAGAAAATGTAAGTCAATACATCTGTCCCATAGGATTTCTCCAGTGTTGAGAACATGACAGAAATAGGACATTTATATGGTAGCTTTCATCAGCACAGAAATGGAGGGATGGCCCTAGCACATCCCTGAGTGCTGGCTACCGGAACATCAAATGATTTGGACCTTGAGGTCATCAGAACACATTTCTAATGACCTGAAATCAGGCTGCCAGCAATATCTGTCAGTAGCCAGTGACCTTAGCTGAGGGCTCAGTGTGGCTCAGCTGAACCAGAAAATTTGGTTCTCAGTGCCTCTCCGGGATGGGAGCCACACATCTTGCTGGAGTGGGTGGCTCTGTCTCCAGGCTGGTGCTGTCTCCTGAGCAGAGGCAGCAGTGGGGGGCTGCACCTGCTGGTGTGGACACCAAAGGACTGCCAGGGCATGCCAGCTGAAGGGCACCTCACCTCACACACAGGAACACAGACTGAATCAGGTACTGAAAGAGCTGCCTGAAATGGGCTAAGATCCTGGAAACATCAGACAAAAAAGGGGGAAATCCAGAAGTGGGAATAGGCATGGGAAGGTTGATCAGAGCAGCTAGTGAGGTCAGGAAGGATTTCCTCCATTTTTAGAGTGTGAGGCTGAACGTTGTTGCTTAAGTGAATGACAGAGAAAAGCACTGGGGGCACTTACAGTAAATGCAGGGTTGTTTCTGAGCTAACTTGCAGCTGTGAGTGCTTTCACACCAGGCTTTCCTTTTAGTGTGGGCTTCCCACTGTTAGAAAGAACCAGTAACACTTGTGAAGACCCACGTGTCTGCCACAGGGTTACTGCTGACCCAGGCTCTCTGCAGCTTCCTCAGCCTTTGCTTGAGACAAAGGGGAGTGCAAATTACACCTCTCACTAACACCTAATGTGTGATTTCCAGTGTGTGGAGCAGGAGGGGGATGGCGGTGACAGGCACAGGGCTGGCATCAAGGAGCAGAGCACAAATTTGAGAATCACTAGGAGGGTTCTTGCTTTCAGTAGTGAAGCAACACTACTTCAGAGGGGCCTGGGATCAGTGGCAAAATCTCCACTGTCAGAGTCCCTGCAAACTGAATGAAGAAGTGGCACCTGCATTGCATCACCTGCAGGAGGAGCAAGGGGAGCTTGAATGGGTACAGCTCTTCTGACTCCCTGTCAGGGACAGGCCTCTGGGGACACTGGGGATGTCTGTGTCATGCCTGGGTGTGAGCCTTGGCCTTTATCCCCGTGTTTCTTGTAAACTCAAATGAGATCAGGAAGACAAACAAAGGAACCCTGCACACTGGGGAAGGTTAGGTACAGATGTAGACACTGATTTAGTCATCTCTTGAGCAAGAGCACTTAGACTGTTGCCTTAGAGAGAGAGGAGGAAACCCATGAATCAGCAAGGAACTGAAAATCAGTCTGGAGAAATGTACCTGTAGGCATCAGCAGCTGGGATGTTATTAACCTTAGGGTATCTATCAGCCTTAATGTTACAGTGTATAGACTGAGAGGAGAAGCAGCTCCTGGCAACCTGATGCTCTGTAGCACTTCTGTTTAAATAGAGGTGTTAGCAAAAAATATCTCCACCTTTCTGCCAGATACTGATTGTATTTCTACAGAGCCCCTACTTCAGTGTGAGAGACAGCTCAGGCTCCAGTTTGGTGCTGGTTTCATGTGCAGAATAATTCTTTTCTGGGCACCTGGGACTTGGCTGGATCCAGAGCCTGCCCACAGCACCTGCAGCTTAGTGGTGTGACGGCAATAGCTTGGAGGCACTGGCTAGTCTTGGAGCAGGAGATTGGAGGACTTCCCTGATCTGGGCAGGAATAGACAGATAGGCATGGAGCAAGAAACCCATTTGCAAGAGGAGTTAGAGCCATCTGAAGTCAACAGAAGATTTGCTGAGGTTCAAAAACCTTCTGCAGACACCTGGCTGATGTGGGAGACTGGCATTCATGCTTGCAGCACTGTGGTGGGGTGGTTTCTCTTTAGGTTTTGAATGCCAAGGTTTGCCTCATTGAAATCCAGGAGTGCAAAGCAGGAGAGTCCATCCAGGATTGAAACAATGGAAATATTTGGCAAGATTTTCAGAGCTCCATCCCAGCCACTAAATAAAACCCCAGGCACTCCTGCCTTGGAGATGATGCTTAAGACAATCATCACTTTTGGGTCTGGTGGACACAAAGCATCCAGCTGAGTTTGCAATGGTGAATTCTTTATCCAAGCTTTACTTGGCCTGATGTGTTCTGTTTACTTCCCCTGGAGTAATGGCAAGGAAGGAGTACCTTCTCCAGTAGCGAGGGATGGGCTGGCTCAGAGGGGGCTTGGGTGAAGACCAAGCTGAGGGTGGGAGGAGGGCAGGATGGCTCATTTGGTGCATTTTGGGAAGTGTCCCCTTGCAGGCCCCCTTGGTTTCAGTGTGTCCCGTTGCCTCCCTCAGGAACACCAAGCGCACGGCCGAGGTGTGGATGGACGAGTTCAAGCAGTACTACTACGCCGCCCGGCCCGCAGCCCAGGGGAGGCCTTTTGGGAAGTAAGGATTCTTCCCCTGCTGCCTGTGCCCTGCCTGCTGCAGTGGGTGCTCACAGAGATGTCCCCTGCTGTGGAAACCCGCCTGCATTGTCTCTGTAGGGACAATAAAATACTAATGATTGGCATGTGCTACAGCAGTGAGGTGGATAAACAGCCAGTTTAAATGCTGTGCTGGTTTATTCCAGTGAGTGAACCAAAGCCAGGTGGGGGAGAACTCCCTCTCCCTCTGTCCTGTCCTTGGTGTTACATAGAACTACTTCTGGTCCCAAGCTGGAATTTGGCAGGGAGAGTACAGAGGTGTTGGTGGCAACTGACAGGCAGGAAAATCATCGAAGTTTTGGCCTGCTGATGCTTTATTTCAAGGGAGCAAGTGTTTGTGTGCAGGGAGTTTGTCATTCATTCTGTGAGGAGTCAGAAATGCCTCCCTGTCAGGAGGACTGTAAATATTTGTGCTGTATTTCTTGTTTTCACGTGCTCCTCTTTGCCTTAGAAAGTTTTTTTCAGACTCCTGGAGGTTCTGAGTCCAAACTTGAATTCCTTGTGACCGCTCTTCAGTCTCCAGGATAAATAAGTCCTGGTGACCCCCCTGTTACCACTGAATTAATATCCTCCTCCCATCCATCAACAGAGAATGAAGTAGCAGCTGTCCTCTGCTTTTAGTGTAGTAGGGTATAGAGAAGTTGACCTGTGTGAAAAGGAGGTACTGGAGGCCTCTGACTATTCCATAAAAGCCAGCTCATAACAGCTCCACAGGTGGAGGCTGGCCCAGGGAGGAGCTGGAGTTTTGAAAATGTCACTGTACAGCACGATCCCTCAGTAGAAATTTTGTCTTGATTAATAAAAGAGAAAAGTATTTCACAGTGTGATTAACTTCTGCTGGCTTACCAGCATGTTCAGGTGCTCTTGCAAATCAAGACCTCCTGTAGTCTTGTAAACCAAAAGTAACTTAGAATAGCAAATAGAATGTTTTAATTTCCTAATATGTTAATATATTCAGGTAAGAATTATTGCATAGTAGACAGCACATATTTTTTACTAATCACTTTTAAATTACTGTGCTCTTCCATGAACCTTTTCAGCTCCAGACTCCAAGTTAAAATGACAGTATGTCACCATGCCGTTTTACCAAGTGAGACCTCCAAAGAGACAGAGATCAAAACAATCGCTCAAGCTCATGCAGAGAGAAACCAGAGCTGCTGATGTTCTTGTGTTTGCTGTCTTTGCATTTCTGATGGGTTTCTCTCAGCCTCCCTTTTTGGTGTGTTGGGTCTCACCTGCATCATTTCCATTGCATCTCTGTGATATTTTCTTCCCACAGCGTCCAGAGCAGAGTGGAGCTACGGAAGAAGTTGAAATGTCACAGCTTCAAGTGGTACCTGGAGAACGTTTATCCCGAACTTCGGTATGGATGTGCAATCTCCACCTGCGTCCAGCAGGCCAGTGGGATGCTCCATCCCTCCCTCCTGCCCCACGGAGCTTTCTTATGCCCCAGAGATGTAGGCACTCCCTCCCTTGGCCTTCACAGAAGGGCAGAGTGAATTTTGTGCTGGCTTTAAACGCAGCTTGCTCACAGTGTGACATACTGCAGGGGTTTGGAGATCCTTGGGGGTCCCTTTTAATTCAGGATATTCTATGATATCTGCTTCGTCTAAGCTCTTTGTTGCAGGGCTGGTGAGGGACAAAGCACCAGTTATTCCCATTTGCTTTGGGGGGCTCATTAGGTGTCCTCCTGCCCATGCTGTGGAACAGGTTGTGTAGGGAAATAAGAGAGTTTTCCTTAAAAAAACATCCCAAGGCAGAAAATCCACCATAGCCTCTGCCAGGGTGTTTCGATGCTTAATGATTCCTTTTTACTAAACAAGCACCTAATTTCCAGTCCTTTCACACTGTACTGTGGCACTCAAAGCTCCTCTGCTGTGAAACCATTCATTCTAGGATTTTATGACCTGTATTCAGATGGTTCTGTCTTGCCTCTAGCCCAGTGCTTTGCTAAATATTACTGCTTTTGCCCAGATATCTTTTAGTTACCAATTTACTCCAGAAACCATTGCATTCATTCCCCTGGTCCCTATCAGGAGCCATCCTCAGAAAGGATGGTAAAGTTCTAGAGATACCTTCAGGGACCTGCTGGTGCAGTAGCTGAGTGCAGAATCACTGTGTGAAAATGATGATTTATAGCCATTTTCTTACCTTTTTTTTTTTTTTTTTTTTTTCCCTTATGTGGCATTGCACAGCATTCACGGGCAATGCCAGGGCTCTGTGACAGTTTGTTATAAAGTTCCCCTCTCCTGTAAGCTGAAGGCTGACCTTCAGCCTGCTCACAGCCTACTCCTGGCTCCTCTGTTTGCCTTGTGCAGTTATTTATTTTTTCCCCTTATAAAGGTCAGCCATCCATCTCTGAGCTCTGCTTCTGCAGCATCCTTGTCCACGTGCTGCTCTCAGTGCTCCAGTATTGTGGTAGATCTTGCCACCCCTCCTTTTCTGAAGGTGGAAAGGTGCAACCTTACCCCACTGAGCCTCCCTGCGCATGGGGCAGTACGATGTTGTTTTCACGCTGTTCCCACAGGATTCCTGAGGAATCGCTCTATCAGACTGGGATAATCAGGCAAAGGCAGAGCTGCCTGGAATCACACAAGTCTGAAGACCAAGAGCTCCCCATCCTGAGCTTAAATCCTTGTAACAGCAGCAAGGGCACAGTACCAAAGGCACAGGTAAGATGTGTTGTGTATCCCCGTGATGCTGGATGGGAGGAAGCCATGGGGGCAGCTTCAAGATGATTTCTTAAGGTTGCTAAAGCTCTGTTGGAGGATTTAGCCATTCTGCCAGTGTCTTTCCTTAGGCAGCATGTCGTTAAACCCAGGCAGCTCCACCTGACCTTGGTGGAGGCCCTGGGCAGCAGCAGGGATTGGTGCAGGAGTCACAGGACAGTGTGTCCCACTCATCTGTGTGGGAACCTATGCTGAGCTCTTCCAGCTGCCCAGGAACACCATGTGCTGCTCATCTGGACAGATCAAAGGCAAAGAGAATTATAACTCCCTCTCATCTCTTAGCCTTTTTAATCTCAAAATGGACTGAGTCACAGTGGCATTTGTAACTTCATAGTCTGCATTCTCTCAGTATTGGATTGCCCGTTAAACTAGTGAGAATTTAATGAGGATGATCTCAGTTTTTTCAGTCTTATTGAGATGAGGAAAAGCTGTATGAATTGATGTTCTCAAAAGCAGAGCCTAGGAGATGTTAGAGCCAAGAGCAGGCACATGTGCCTTGCAGCAGAGTTTCTGGAGCAAGACCCTGAAGGTACACACAGCTTCAAAACTCACCTTTGCTTCAGGCTCCTTTTGTGATTTTGGGGCATGTCAGTAAGTTCTGTGTTCCCATCTAGAAAACAGGGAGGATAACAATCCCTTGCTTTTCTGTGGTTGCCATGAAATAATTCAGTAGGAAATGGTGTGGTGTGCTTACTTCCACTCACTGCACATCCTTAACCCTCATGGTTACACATTCAAACCAGGTAGCTGTGCATATAAAAGGCCCAGCTTGGGCAGACTGCTTAAAATATCTGTGATCTGTGTGTGCAAACAAAGCCTGTCATTATGTGCATCTCTTTCAAATGCAGTTGTGTGCCCGTCTGTAGGCAGGAAATTAATATCTGTTTCACAGCATGGCAAAATCAACAATGACTACTTGAATATTAGTCATTTCAGAAAATGTAGTTAATATAATTGCAAGTGCCACACAGTAACACTTTTTAAGGTTTCACTGGTTTCCATGTTCCAGAATTGTTTTTCTTTCTTCCACTGCTACATGGACTTTTCATACAAACAGCAAAGAAAGCAAGCTGATGAGAGCAGGTCGCCATGTTTTTCAGGGCTAGCCCTTCAGAAGAAAGGAAAAGTTTTCTAATGACAATAGCAACTTCCAATGAATTGTCTGTTTTTAAAAAAAGTCTGGGAAAATCAGAATGAAAAATGCTGCTGCAAGTTACTGTTTCAAAATGAAATGGTATTGGTGTTTCTGAAATACCAATTTGATGTGGTATTTTAAAATGAGAAATGTCATGCCAACAAGTTGGACCGTTCCGTTCCCACCAAACACATTTTGTTTTGACATTTCTGTGCAGTAAATTTTTGGAATTTTTCACACCACGAACTTTTCATCTTCCTGTTCTGGTTCTGCAGCAGTTTGCAATAGGTCAACACTTCCCACTGGATGGCAGCTCCATTTCTTGTGCACATCCAAGACTAACTCTGTAAAGGAACAGAAAAATGCATTACAAACAGATTGCAGAATGGCTGCGCTGAGTACACAGCAGGAGTAGAGAAAAGCCTTTCCTTTTTATCTTTCTCTGTCTTTCTAGGATAGTTCTTTGTTACTCGTACCCATGGAGAATAGTTCAGATTAAAGCAGGGGATTTAAACTTTTATTGTGAATAGAAACTTAAATTTTAATGATTCAGTTGCCACAAGATCACCTGAACTTGTGGATGACATGGGTGTTACAGTCACCAGACTGTGTAGAATTGATTGTGTGCAGTCCTTGGTTTGCATTTAATATACCAGAATAGAGCAATAATCTTCACTTTTAACATACTGAAGTCACGTCTTGTTTACCCTAAGCTTCGTTTTGTGAAAAATAGGCCTAGCTAAATCAAAGCTGTGCTTTCTTGGCATTCAGTAAGTACCGTGGAAATATCCTGTCTGTCCAAATTATTTATTATCACTATTATAGTAGCAGTAATTTGGTTGCTTTGATTGCCTTTCTGTAGCTGTCTCCCTGCTGGGCTGCCCCAGCCCTTTACCAACATTACATGCATGGTGTCTTGGGACTGGGTGTGAGAAGATCTGAGCTGTCATGATTTGAGGAGAGAGGGGCAGGAGCTGTTAGATGGCAATCAATTGCTCTTTATTTTAGGTTTTTCTGCCTGTAGGGGAAGGGTGTTGTGAGACCTTTGGCTACATCCATAGTTTGGGTAAACTGAGGGTACTCAGTGGTGAAATCAGACCTACACCTTTAACAGGTCTCAAAAAACCTCCCTGATGGTGTCTGGTGTTGGTCCTGAATTACTGAAAGGGGCACTGAGGCACAAGAAGACCCCTCATCTTTGTGTAGGAGAGCTTTGTCTTCTCATCCTGGGAATCCACTTGGCCCTTTCGCTTCCAGAAAGCCTGGCAGCAGTCAGAGTGAGCTCTGTCCCTGGAGGTGGCTCTCAGAGGGATCTTGAGGTGGTTGAGGACCCCAGGGTCGCTGTCTGGGGGCTCCTGAGACAGTGACAGGCAGAGATGTTTGTGCAGTGCCCATCCCCAGGGCACAGCAGGCTCTGCCTGTGCTCCTGCCCACTGGAGACTCGGCACTCCATGCCTTGTTGAGTCTCATTTGCTAAATGAACAGATTGATTTAGTTTTTCACGAGAGAAATGCATCTGAGGGAAAATAATTGATCATAATTTTGTCCTCATCTATCTAATGAAGATGTGAGTAGTTGGGTTTCTTTTTTCAAACCAAGTGTCAGTTGGTATTAGTTCATAACGTTTGGAAAAGACATCTGACTGGGATTTATTTAAGTCATTAGCAGCTTCAGGAAACCTGACATACTTCAGATAAAAAAATCTGAAGATGCTTTGACCTGGATATAACACATGTGTAAGCAGTTGCTGCAAGAGGAATGTAAAGCTCAGGCATCTTTTTAGACAAGTGAGGAAACAGGGAGAAGGCTGCAGTATCCATTTCCTGGGCCTGCACCCCAAAATACCTGGGCTTTGCAGCTGACTGGCTGCCATTGCATTTGAGTGGCATGACTTAGACTCTTCTTGGGAAGGAAAGGCAGTGTGATGATCTTCCTGGAATGGCTTGGATGCTCATCCCCGTTGGCTTGAGGTCCTTCCTCTGTGTGCTGACTGGATCTGCACTTTTTTGGGAGAGCATTTAGCATCTATCCAAACGAAGTGACTCTCCTGAGACATCTCAGCCATAAACACTCTCTTCTGACCTTCCTCCCCTCAAAAGCCTTCGTTCTTCTCCTCCATGGCCATGACCTGCCCCAACTGTAGGCTGGCTGGAGCTGTGGGAGCCAGGCTGAGTGAGCAGTAGTGTCATCTCTGCAGCCAGGCTGTCCTGGGCACCTCGTGTGCTTGGTTTTCCCTCTCCTGAGATGTGTGGAAGTGCCAGTTGTATCCCACGGTCTTTGATGAGGGCAGCACCTTGGTATCCTTAGGTCACTCACGTAGTTGCATGCCTTGGGAAGTCCTTCCCTGAGATTTTAAGAAGATAATTGGATAATTAGATTGTTCCACCTTCTTGAGAAACACTTCTCTCTAGCTACTACCCCTGCTTTAGGGTACGGCTGACCTCTTGCTCGGCAGCAGAGGCCTCGCTGTCACGGAACGCTGGGCTCCATGGGACTGCTCCTTCCCGGGCTGAGGGGCTCCTTGCTCCATCTGCCAGCCAGGCTATGCCAAACCAAAGGTCACTCTTGAGAATGATTTCCTCAGTTCACAATAATGCTGAGTAACAGTGGCAGGTGCCGGCTCAGATGATGCTAAAGCCTTGAGAAACAGTCACGAAGTCTCAGATGAGGGGGTTGGTGTTACCTGAGGCTTTGGAGGAAGGGGGTTGCTGGTTGTGCTGTGCAGCTGGTAGCTCTCTTCTCCAAGCCCACCCTCTTCTTCCTGGCTCCACCACCCCTCCGTCTTTGCCTTCAAAAAGGCAGGAAATCTTGATGTCAGTTTTACCTCGTATATCTGTTTTTCTTTGCTTCTGGGTCAGCTCTAAACCTGATGGCATCTCCTCAGGCAAATCTGCAGCCCTGAAGCCATGCTAGCTCCTTGCAGGGCTCCTTAGGAGTACCATGGGCTGCCCCATCCACCACAACATCTGTGGTGCAAAGTTCTGCTGCTGTTACTGCTGTGCTGGCCACGTCAGTCTGTCAGGGATTAGGAGATAAAGTAGTTCCTCATGGGAAAAAAAAATAAATTAATCCCAACTCATAAAAATAAGAGAAGAGAAGGAAGGGGTAAGATAAAAATTTGTGTGGCTATGGGCATGTATTTTAACTCAAAGTCCTTCATGGATTCTGTGGTGTTCAACTGACTTCCCTCCTCCTCCCCCTTCAAATTTCTTCATTTTCTGCATAATTTTCTTCGGCTTTCATCTAGGGCTGAAAGGGAAGAAGACATGATTAGAGCTGGATAAAACATTTTCAACAGGACTGGCTTCCATAAAAAGCCATTCTGCCAAGATAGATGAGCTGTGTGAAAATCTGTCAGCTGAGATAAAGGCAGTGGAAGGACAGCCTGGGGGCAGGAGGGTAGGATCCAGTGTCAGCTGTGGAACTGATGCAGACATCCAGCTCTGGAGCCCTCACTTCTTATGATGAACAGCAGTTTAGGGAAAATGGTTGCCACCACCCTTCCTATCCCGTGGTCCACTGAGGATGAGAGGATGGCCCTGCCTTGATGAGAGGATGTGATTATTGTGAAGGTTTGAACATAGCCCGGTCTGTAAAAAAAACCATGGAGAACCTCTGGTAGGAGCAGTCTTCCATGAGATAATCTCAGTGAAGCAAGAAGGTTAAGATGTCAAAACAAGCAAACAAAAAAGTCCCATGGCCTGAGTTAGTTGGACAATTCAACATATACACAAGTTACAGGATTAGCTGGCTTCTGCTGAGGAGTCTCATGGGTGCAGCTTCAGCCCTATCCTGAACTAAAATGACAAACAATTGGTTAAAAATGTAAAGCAGGTTTTCAAAGCAGCTTGTCGCAGCGTGGGTGCCAAGAACAGATGTTGAAGCTTGCCCCGTAGGGTTTGGTTCTTCACAGATGCTGGACTAATTTGGCACCTGATTTCCCAGGCTGGTGGTTTACACAGCAGCTGACAGCGTGCATGGTTGGGATGTCTGGAACGTGTTCACTGTAGGATCAGGTAAACCCTGCTCATATGACAAAGAAAAGTAGTTGCCAGAAGGCCCTTTGGGTGTGTAGATTATAGCTTTGAGAATGAATGCTTGTTATGTACCCAGATCCTGGGCAGCTCTTGCTGAGGAGCCTGTGGGCAGGCTGTTCAGAAAGCCAGGTTTGATTTCCATGAGCTGGTGGGGAATAGAGAGCTGAGAAGCACAGAGTATGAGGATCACAGTGTGAAGTCCTTGTGGAGCTGGGTCTGCTGTGCAAAAGCGTGTTTTCCCTTCCAGGTGGCTAAGAACCTGAATGAAAGTGGGATTTATATTCCCAGGAGTTAAATGCCTGTAGCTGTCTGTTTTGAAGTTGAGGAGAGGAGTTAGAGCTGCTGACAGTGACAAATACCAAAGGACTGGGAGCATTTCCCTGCTCTAATAACTCATGCTAATGCAACCCAAAACCTCCACCATTCAAAGTCAGGCAAGCTGCAGGCATCCCAGCTCTGAGAGCAGGGCAGCCATTCTTCACATTCCCCTCCAGCACTCAGAAAGGGTTGAAGTCTCCCAGGAGCCCCATTTTTCCAGTCCCAGCCTCACAGCCGTATGTTTGAGCACCACCTTTCCCCCCACTGCCAACACTGTTGCTCACATCACTTGTCACAGAGCTCTGACTCCTCCATAGCTGAGCTCCCAACTGTTCTGCTTCCTCTTTGCACCTTTTCTTTCACAGCAGGTTCAGAGTTTTCATAGCCTGTACCCTGTCAAAGCATCTGCCGTGGCTCCTGGGGTCTCTTGTGGGAACTCTTTAGCTCCCTGGCCTTGCTGTCTCTGGCAGAGTTTGTGAACTCTGATAGCGAAGCCAGCCTGCTGTTGGTCCTCCAGCCCTGCTCACCTGCCCTGCCAGGGCTCAGAGACCTGTTTTCCATCTGCTCCCACTGCTGCTGCTCAGAGCCATTCACACAGCAGGAGTGGATCCTGCTTTGCACCCTGGCTGGGATCCCTTGGAAGACCCTTCTAGCCCTGCTCTTTCTAATTTCAAAGTTGATGCTCACATAAAGCTACATGCAAAACACCTGTTCCAGAAGTCCCTCTCCAGGGTTATGTAAAAGCATGGTTTGTGGTTTCTTATCAGCCAAACCAGCTCTTGTCTGCTTGTGCACACACATGAGTAACAGGGAGACAGATATCCCTTGGCTGGGATCCTCTCAAGAGGTGCTCTTGGGTAATATAAGCACAGGTAGGTGATAGAAAATGTTCAGGTGGAATTAATGCTGGAGTAAACTTCTGTGAAACGCTCCTGGGCTAAGCAGTGTCTGTCTGTACATCCACAGTGCTTTGTCCAGCACATTTAACATGAGATCTTCATCAAACTATCAGCTGCTCCTCTTTCTCCCAAAAACATCCATTGGTGAAAAAGATGGTAATCCCAGAGATCTCCTATTGTTTGGTAAGCATCACAGGACAAAAAGTCTCTGCTCCCCCAAAGTTTATTTCTGGGGCTGAGAAGCTGATAAAAAGCTGGAGAACATATAGGAGCAGCAAAAGAAAAAAACCTCCTAGACAGCCCAGTGGGAGTAGCAATAGTTATAGCAAACCAGTACAGCAAACCTTTGAAATTTGGTTCCACTGCCTTGATAGAAAGCAGAGCTTTACCTCTTATTTTTGTGATACTTCAGAAGAGAACCCCAGGAGTTGCAGACATTTGCCACGTATCACCTCTTGTCCCCCACTGACAGCTGCAAAGCATCTCTGCTGCTCTTCCCTGAAAAAATAGAATTGCACATTGTGCAGTTATTAGTGTTCCTGCCTCTCTTCTGCTTTATTCCCATCCTTTTGTTCTCCAACCACAGGCCAGTTCTGGCTATGGAATCTTTTGTCTCATGAAACATGTTCTTCCTGCAGCTTTTGTAGACATTTTCTTTGGTACCTGCAGTCCCTCAATGACAACTGCAATTTTGGGGAGGCTTGAAACATCCCAGTGACTTCTCCTGATGCCTCTTGAAGTCAGTGAGGTTTGTGCTTGATTTTGTAAGGGGCAGGATCCAAGCCAAAGTGTTTGTTTTCCAGGTAAAAGAATAGTAAGAATCAACACTGCTTTCTCACCACCTTTCTTTTTCTTCCTCTGTGCAGGAATGGACTTACACGTACAACCACCACGTCCGCCAGCAGCAGCTGTGTTTGTCTGTGTACACCCTCTTCCCTGGTTCCCAGGTGCTGCTGTCACCTTGTAAAGAAGGTGACAACAAGCAGGTGAGCCCTTTTCACTGATCCCACATTTTCTTCAAAGTTCCATTTCTTTCATCACAGTATTATTGCACATTAAATGGCCTGTGCTCTGACTTCATCTGGGTAGCACAGTCAATTTGGGAGTACAGACTCTGGCCTGTTCAGCCCTTTGCCTCTTAAATGAGTGTGTTGATAAGGATGTCTATTAGTGAGGGTGGTGATCTGGATACTTCAATGCAGAAGTCAAACCCAAACTGGCAATTTAGTTCACATGGGCTGCCAGTCAGGCAGCAGATGCTAACATTTCCCTGCAGTTAATCACTGAGCTGGCATTTGAACCAGTGACCTGGGGAAAAAGCTGTTAGTAATATATTATCTTCCTCAAGCCAGGCAGAGGCCAAATTAAATAAGTGTGTTTCTGATGGGAAAAGTGCTCAGCGTGTCCTCCACTTGGTGTGGGTTTGGGGACCTTGTTCTTGACAGCATCAGCCCACAAGGGCTTGATGACAGCTGTCCTCTGGATGCTGGAACAGTGCAGTGAAAGCATGGTGGGGAGGAAGCTTGCTCACCTGTTTGTTCTGTCGTGTGTCTCCCCTCAGCGCTGGGGCAAGGTCGGGTCACACATTGAACACATAGCTTCACGCTTCTGCTTGGACACGGAGACCATCGGGGACACGAACGAGAGCATTAAAGAGCTCGTCATCAACCCCTGTGAGAGCACAGCCATGAGCCAGCGCTGGGACATGGTCATGTCTTGACCTGCTGCAGGATGCGCACGGAAGGGACGGGCACCGGAACGTGGCTACGCGCGGCTGAGATGCACCAGATGGGGTTCAAATCCAAACCATTGGGGGTCCCTGTGCTTTGTGGGACGGGAGGAGAATCATTCCAATAAAAACGGGACACGGCACTCCAGGCGGAGCAGCGGGTGTTGACCGCCAGGCATGCAGCTGGTATTGGCCTGGTGATGATCAAGGAGGAGGGATGGCAGAAAAACAAGTTTGAAATGTTTTAGAGGGGCACCTGGGCTCCTGCAATGGGCTGTACAGAACTTCAGCACGCACAGCATTGATTAATCTCCCTGGAAACGCAGGTAGAAGAGCCTTCAATGCCTAAAGGAGACTTGGGCTGAGCAAAACAAGCATCTCAGTAGTTCTTGGGGGTCGAGGTGGGTGCACAAGGTGGGATGTGCCAAGGGATGCTCAGAAACATCGCCGGAGATGAAGTGGAAGGCACTGAATTATTTTTGCACTTTGCTGTGGATGTTTCTGTCTTCTGCAGACAGCATGGGTGGAGCTGTGTTGCACATTTGAATTGGTACGTGATCCACGTCCATGTTGTGTATACAGAGGCAGAGCAATCCTTGATGGCTGTGGATCAGAACGGCGAGTGATAGGGGAATCCTACTCTGCGCTAACTGCACACGGTGCTTGTTGCATCTCCAAAGCCCAAGCAAACAGAGGATTCACTGCGTGAGATTAAAGGATATAAATTTCTCTCAAGCTGTGAGGAAAGGCAGTAACGTGATTATTTCTCCTCTCTGAAGGCCATGGTTTGCTGAAAACTCCCCTAAAATTCTGCTATGGGTCTCACTTCTCTGCTTCAGATCTGGACTAATTTAAATATTTTCACTTTTCTTCCATAAAAGTAATATTTTTGGTAATTGAAGGTAATTGTGTCATATTTCTGTTTCCCAATTTCCAAACTACAGATGAAGGGACTCCCATAAAGTGCTGCTACTGATGGAACGGTGAAGGTTTAATTTTTAATTAAATTAGAGACTGCTCCAAGAAAGGAAAAGGGTTATTACCTGTGTTTGCTTCCCAGTTACCTTGTAGCCCCCAATGTACTGAAGGAAAGGTTTGGGATTCCCGGTTCATACCTGTGAGCAGGGCAGCCTGGGCCACAATGTAACTCTCTCTCAAAGTCACTTGGCATAGTCAGACCAGGCAAAAATTATTTCCTCAGCTTTTGGAGATAAGTCTTTTACCAGAGATCAGATCAGGTGCTGCCACTGTGTGGGAGTGAGGTGACTGCCTGAGGAGAGTAGGACAGACAACCTCAGGAGGGGTCACAGGAATAGAAGACTGGAGGGTCCAGCCTGTCTTTCAGGGCAGCTGCCACTACAGCCCCAGGTAACAGGCTGTGCATCACCAGGAGCTGGTGCACACAGCTCTCCTGTAGTAAAGACTCTCAAAGAGAACCTTCACAGGACTGTCAATGTGACTTGGAAAAAAAATACATCGTTTCTGTCTAAAAATGCTAGGATTCAGTGAAAATCCTATCCTTTGTTTCCTGTGCTGCAAACTGCAGGTAAAATACCATAAGCTTTAAGTCTTCAAGTGCTCTCAGCATCCCTTCTTGAATAAATTGCTGGCTTTCAGGATTTTACTGCCTCAGTTTCTCCTCCCTCAATGCCGGGAGAAAGCCATGTGTATAAATCTTGCCGGCTTTAGAAGCAGAACCAGTATAGCTCTTTATGTGCAAAAGGTCACGGTGCAAAATGCTTTTCATGTGCTGCAGTGATTACTAACCTCATCAGGCTCCCTTGGTGCCAGCCTCAAGGGCTTCTGTTACAAAAGGGCTGGAGAGCTGTCATTTCATGGTGGGAGGTGGCGTTGTTTCCGTGCCACCACTCTGCAGGAAACAAAGGGGAGCACTTCAAATGGAATGGACCCATTTCCCAGAGGAGGGCAGTGACCTTGGGCATGTTTTTAATTGAATAGGGACATACCACATCTACTTTTCACAATGGTGATGACGGGCAAGGGGTAGTAATTCCCTGTCTAGTGTTTACAAGAGAAAGCAGCTCTCAAGAGCTTGAAGCTTAACAGGTTCACACCTGTACTGTGCCTGCAGCCTGGGACTGCCCAGCAGCTGGTGATTGGATTCCAAAAATTTAAATTGCTGAACAACTTGGCATGGGTTTTGAAGGTCAGCACCTGGCAGGTACACTCTGGGCAGGACCTCAGGCCTATCTAGCTTTACTGTTTTCCACCAAAGCTGAAAATCTCCGTTCTCCTGACAGCCAAAGCTCTCTAAACTGCTCTTTGCCTTAGCAGAAACAGCTACCTCACTACATATGTGTGTGTGCTTAGGCACATGGACCCATGGGACCTGCAGGGATGTGTTCTAAGGAATTGTTTGACCAGCTTTGCAGCTCTCTTGCCTTTTGGGAAACACAAATGCTAGAGCAAACCCCTCCTGTTCCAAAGCATGTGCTTAGTGATCACTGTGAACGTGTCTGGGAACAGTGGGGGGCAGGCAGTAGAGAGGGGGGCATCATGCATGGTGTCCCTTACCAGAGAGCAGCAGCCAACTTCAGCTAAGTCTCTTGTAGGCCCAAATGCCTGCACATACCTCACAGACCTGGGGAACAGCAGCACTTGTCAAACTGGTGATTTTGTCTCACACAGCCATCAGCTGTAACCCTTAGGCTACAGCTTATTTCATGGTCCAGGAAATGAGATTATCCCTATGGATCAGCAGTGTTTTCAGAGAAGCCTGAAAGTATCAGCCTGACTCCTGGGGAGCTTTATGTAAAGCTGGCAATGGTCTGGCAATCTCCAGAGTTAGCCCCAATATGGCATTTAGCAAATCTGCTTAACACCCCTGCAGAGAGACCTCGCATCATGTCAGGGAAAAGGTTAACTTGCTGCTGAAATCCAACTCGTACCTTCAGGTTTGTTTCATTTATTAAAATACACTGAAAACAGATGAACTTTTCTTGCTTTGTGTTTTTTCAATGCCTAGACAAATTATTATCATGCTGTGAACAGGTACAATGTGACTGATTGGGATTTAGATGGGCTCCCATGCCAATGCTTCTTAAGCCCCAGCATCATTTGGTAGTAATGCTTTTTGGTAACATTTTGCACTGACTTGAAAGAACATAAGATAAAGTAGAAAATATGATTCTAATCCTGGCTGTTGAGCTTTGTGACAGCCTTTATGATCTCCAGGTAAGTCACTTCTTGTGCCTTGGGAAAATTAGATTCAGAGCAGGAAACTCAAGGCTAGAACTACTACTGGCTTTTAAAGAGCCCACTAAGGCTATCCAAAAAAACCTCACAACCCCAAAACACTTCAGAAGAAGTAACAAAAAAGCACTTACCCTCCCTCTTGAAGGAGATCCATGTTCCAATGAGAAAAAATCTGACTGGTTTTAGTTGGGCTGGGGAAGTCTTGCAGTCCTTATGTTGCTGCTTATGTGATTTCTGGGTGTCTTGTGGTCGTCTTCTCTCTGTACCAGTGCAGTACCATAAGATAACAACACCACAAATCATCTGTGCACGGAACTTCAGGTTACAACATGTCAGGGTAGAGACTTAGTGGTAAAGAGGTGGAAACTGAATTCAAACATCTTTGTTTATCCAGTAATGCAACAGCAAAATGGGGCTGGTGGATGAAGACTGGAGAACTGGTGGTGTTTCAAGACAAGTCCTGAGTGCTAATCCCTTCCGCTTCTAGGAGTGGCTTGGGATAGCTTTCTTCATTTCCCTGCCACAGTTTCCCCAACTTTTAATGAAGACTGAGTGTTTTGAAGAGAGAAGAAGCCCAAGGATTAGTTTTTGTTGCATGCAATGCCAGCAGTACTGGGCTGGCAGTCTCCATGGACCCTTTGTATCTGCCTGTACAGTGTCTGGTTCAGATGGAGTTCATTTTCTTCATAACAGCCTGTAAGGTCCTGTGGTTTACACTGGTGACCAAAAGTGTTGATAACACACACCAGTGTTTTAGTTATTGCTGTGCCTGCACAGTGTCATGGCCTTCTTCATCTCTCACTCTGCTGCCCTGTGAGCAGGCTGGGGCTGGGAGAGAGGACTGGGAGGGGACACAGCTGGGACAGCTCCCCCAGACTGACCAGTGACACATCTGATACCATGACGTGACACTGAGAGGTAAAACTGTTCTGCCACAGGAGGTCTCGACCTGGGTGGGCATCAGGCTGCAAGTGGTGACTGACTGCCTTTGCATCACTTGTTTTTGGGGTTTCATTTCATTTTCCTTCATGACTGTCTTTTTCTTGACTCACAAGTTTCTCTCAGTTTTGCCCTTCAGATTCTTTCTCCCATCCTGTTGGGGAGGGAGGGAGGAATAGGGGCTGAGCAGCCAGACAGGGTCAGCCCACGCCAGTGCCCTAGGCCAAGCAGGCTGGTGTTCCTTGTGGCTCAGTCTCTGACCACCGCTCTGCAGCATGATCTACACTGCTCACATTTCAGGTTTTAAAAGCTGCTGTGAAAAGCTGGGTGCTAGAATTGTTTGTAGAAGTTGTAATGGAAGCAAAGTCAAGCAGGTTTCACACAAGCAGCAGAAGAAACTTCTGCTGCTCATTGGTGTTCTGGCTAAATTAGTTTTGAGTGATCAGTCCAGCACCAGTTTTAATGTCTAGCTGCTTTAGATGGCTGGAGAGTTAGAAGAAGCCTGGTATGGCTGTCCAGCTTACACTGAGACATCTGAAATCCAGTGGTATTTTTCCAGATTTATGGATGTCTTCCCAATATCCAGTGTTCTGTTTCTCACTGGAGGTGCCTTCAGAACCCTGTAGGAACCTGTTGCAAGCTACTGCCTCTCCAACAGAGTCTAAGTTTTGAATGGAGCTGCATTTTAGTGCAAAGCTGACAAAAAGCAACACATAAATTTGCAGGTAAGGATGCTCCTTTTGTGGTGCTGGGGGCTGTTTTGTTTTCTCTGATCCTGCTTGGAAATGCAGACTGGTTCTGTGTGATGTACAGAAGCCATGACTGGGTTCCAAGGCTGGGTTTTGCATAAGCACTCGAGTAATAATTATCTATCAACTGTCCATTGCAATGAGTGATGTCTCATTTTCCTGTGATTTACATGAAAAAGCATCCACACAAGGTATTGCTGCTGCACAGGGTTAAATTCAGTTGTAAAACCAACCAGCCATCCAACCAATCAAACAGGGAAAAAAAGGAGCACTGAAAGCATGTATGTAATCTGATAGATGTAATAAAAGAATGATATTGTGAAATTAGGACTGTTCCCAGGGTGAAAAGCTTGGGAGTCTGTAAGTCAGTAGAAATGTATTTAGGGTTATTTTTAAGAGCTATAGTGACTTAGAGTTGCACCATGGGGACAAGTTTATAACACAGCCCCTGAACAAAGTCCCCCCAGTCTGCAGTTTTCTGAATGAACACAAGGCTCTGCACTTTCCTGTGGCCCAAGCTGTGCTTGTGTCAGGTGTTAAACATGCACTTTGTGATCCTAACTAACTCTGGTCATGGAGACACCTGATGATCCATGTGTTTGTGTCTCTGCAGCAGACAGATAAAAACCCTGCCTCTCCACAGCTTTGGAGCAGTTGTGTGAGCCTCTTCTAGTGGAGATTGACAGCACCTCTAATGGAGGTGCTGTAATGGTCCTCTGGCATTTGAAATGTTTTCAGAAGAATCAGTGTTACAAGCACTTTGATCAGTTTTCATGAATTCTGATCCTGCTGACAATTCCTGGATCATCCCCATGGACATCCAGCCTATATTGTGTAGCAGAGATGATTGTTTTCTCTAAGTGCAGAGTCAGACCCAAAGCCTCCGTGTAGTCACAACCAGATCCAGGGGTACTACTAACACCAGCTCTGTCCCTTTTGGCCTACACCCACACAATTTTGATGGCTTTTACAAATTTTACTGGACTCCAGCTGCTTGAGGCCACTGACAAAAAGATGTGGAGCAATGGTCATCTCAGCAGAAGAAGAAGCAGCTATGTTGGGAGAGCGCACTTCTCATACTGAGGCTACTATCAACTCCTTACTAATCCTTGGGAAAGTGATCTGGGGGAAGGGGGGTGTCTGTGCAGAAGGCAAGGTGAAAAGGAGGTTTCCTGGAGGTTTGGCAGTGGTGGGAAGCACTGCCTGACACGAACTGGTGGAGAGCAAGGTGGATGGGTTCACAAGATGTGGAGGTGTGAGGCTGGGGAGTAACAAAGGGCAAATCAAACTTTGAGCATGAAAACACCTGCACCCAGGGGTGCAGAGAGCCTGGGTGGATCTGAGATCAACACCCTGCACTTTCAGGGGGGATTTATTTTGACTGATAACTGATCCAGTGCTTGAAATGGCTGCCCAAGAACACTGTAGGGGTTAAAAAAATTTGCTTATCTGGACACGTGATACTTTGACCTTTGTTAAGGGAACTGTTAGAGTGGCATGTCAGTGCCCTGGATGTGAAACCTTGATTTGGAGACATCCCATGTGTTACAGGCATTGCTCTGCAGCTGTGCATTGCCAGAGTATGCATTGGTATGTTTGCAATGGATCCTCAGCGTGAAGGATCGCAGACATTGCATCTTGAAATTGATTTTCTTCTACGGAAAGCTGTTTGAAGCAAAAACCAATTTGGTTTGTATAAACTACATTAGAGATAAGAAGATATTCCTCAGAGTGCAGGAGATCACCTTTGAAGATGTTTTCACCCTACTGCGAGTAACAAGTCGCACAATAAAAATAATTTCTTACAGCTGATCTGATCTCTACCCATCCGTGAGTTAGCGCTGAAATGAGATAAACCTATCTCCTCTAATTCAGGACAGGTGTATCATATTTCTCTATCATATTACAGAGACTAGGGAGGCCTGGTGGTGTTAACACTGAGCATATAACCAGGGCAAGTGTGGCAGCTTTATCTACTTTGAGGGACTGGCCTTGTAAATAAGATTCTAAACTGCTTCCATTGATCTGAAGCCCATCTGGAAGCTGGTCTGTAAGGCTCTACCTGTACTGCTACCTAGTAAGTAGTGGCTCTGAAAGGTCACCTATGTGGCTTTCTTGTCTTTCTGAATAGATTTGGTGCCTTGTATCTTCTGTCTGATTCAGTCCTTCCAGTCTGGCCCTCAGTTGGTTCCCGTTTGTTTAGGTAGCGGGGTAGCCAACTTACAGAGCGCAAAACAGTATGCTTTAAAGGGAAAAGCAGTGAGGGGAAAAAACCCAAACACAACAAACCCACCACTTTTTCCTCTTTCCCTTCTCCCAGTCTCTTGGTCTTTTGTAATGGGTATCCCTGATGTGTACTGGAGCATCTGATTTGTAGGGCACCTAAGAAGTATCAGGGCTTGGGAAGCTACAGTGGTGTTGAACATAAAGGTGGATTTGCAGTCCAACTGTGGGCTGGAGCTATCCCTTCTCTTCCCTAAGCAAAAGGTTGTCAGCTCCAGTTGTAAGACTGGGTCTGTTTTGTGGGTCCTGCATTGCCATTTTCCCTTGGCACAAGCGTCAGGTTGGCTCAGGAACACTGAGAAGTTTCCCCAAACAGGAGCAGATGGATTCCTAGCAAGTGATGCCAACTCAGGCTGTCCATGAGACTACAGGGGAAAACACTGTGGCTGACCAAGCCTGGGGTGAGCACTGGTTGTTCTTCAGGAAACAGGATGATGTTCACAGCTGGGCTTGTTGCCTTTGATGGCAGAAAGCAAATCTTCTGTTGGTTTGGCTGCATGTAGCTGTGGAAATGAAAGGTGCTGTGTTTATGGATCACAGTAATTAATGGCACTTGAGTGTCAAAAGGTGCCTGAGAACACAAGCATTCAGAAGGGAAAGGAAAAATCTGGTGCCTCAGCTGGATTTTGTAAGGAGTTACTGGACTGGGGAAAGAAAAAGAACACGTTCTTAACCTGACTTCAACTTTTTGTGGCGAATAGTGATGGCAGCAGCCGTGGGTGGGTGGACGTGCAGGAAGAAATTGTCTGCTATCCAGCCTGTGATTGGAAAGGTTGGCCTTGAGCTGCCTTAATGTGAGGCAGTGGTGAGTTAGGAGCTCTGCTTGCTGGATCAGGTGTCCTGCATGCTCAGGAGTGCAGGGCTGTGCTGGGCCCCAGGAGCCCTCTCTCCAGGGAGGATCTGCAGTGGTGTGCTGCTCTCCCCTGGTTGTGCGGGACCTTCCCTTCCTGGTGTGACATTCCTGCTCCTGGGGGCCTGATGCCAGTCCCAGCACAGCCAGGGGAGCTCAGTTACCTCTGGTGGGACCCCACGGAGCAAGAAGCCAGGTCTGTTCAGGCAGCCACATGTTGTTCCTTGGAGGCTGCTCTTTCTAGGACACCTGGCTGTGCCTGGAGTGTCCTGCGGTTGTTGGCATGTTATCAGCTAATTTAGAATTACTCACACGAGCCCTTATCAGTGCATGAGACCAAAGGGTGTTAGTGGGCATAATGATAAGGAAGGTTTTATGAACCACTTCATGAAGCCAAATCCTCAGGAGCTATTGAGGCTGTAATTAGATTTGAGGATAATAAGATTTTTTTTTCTTTCTTCTACTTTTTTCCCCCCTCTTTCTTTCTGGTAGCAAATCAAGAGAAAAATTGGAGCTCTCAGTTCATTCTTGTGTATTCAGAGTGTGGCTGCAGGCTCTACTCAGTAACACAAAGGGATTACAACTTGATATCAAGTAGCCTGGGAGAAGTGTGAGCATGAAAGTACCGGGGTGTGTTTTGCCGTAGAGCATGTGGATCCCTTATGGATGTGCCTCCCAAGCCTTAGGAGCAATTAATAATAAAATCAACCAGTAACAAGATCTGCAATGTGAAGAGAAAACTAGCCAGCACTTTGTTATGGGGAGAAAATGAGCAAACCAGCAGGGGACATGCTGATCGTGTCTGATTCATGTCGTCTCTATAATCTCGGCTAAAGTTTTAACAGCCCAGGAAGATGAATTACCCACTCTAACCAACACAGGGATCAGCATGGGGTTTATTAGAAGCAGGCTATCATTTAACAATGTCAGGAATGTATTTATTATTAAGCAGTAGACTCCACAGTCTAAATGGAAAACCATCACTCCTCCTTAGACACTAAACAAGGTATGTTCATAAAGCCAAATGGCCAATACGTTGTATTGCCTGAACACAAATACACAGTCTGCTTTACTGGACCTCAGGGCTTTCTGTGTTTAGCTACAGACTAATAAACCAAAGTGTTTGAAGCTACTGCAGGACAAAGCTGTACACCATATGCTAATTTTGACTCTCAAAACTCCCTGGTGACTTCACTCCAGTGAAGGAAGAAGAGAAAGAAACCAGAGAAAAGAATTCTGGGTTCAGCGCAGAAGGATTGGTTAAAAGTGGATGCTTACGGGTCCAAGTACAAAACCCTGTGAAAGCAGCTCTGCTTTCTGATACACACTGTGTACTTCCAGCTCAGAGATTGGTCAGTCCTGCCCTTTTCCTGGAGCCCAATGCCTTTGTCCATATGGAGATCAATCAGTAAAATGTCTGGTAACACACAATGAACGTTTTGGTTTTATTTATCGCCACATTAAGATGCCCAGTATGGAGGCATAAATAATACAGTTCAAGTAAACTACCACTTAATGTAGTAATATTTCAAGCTGGATTTATGGGAAAGGCTTGGGGCTGGCCATGTTTTCAGTCCAACTTTGCAAATCCAGAGTATTTCTGGACGAACAAACATACAATGCTCTCAGGCTGCAGCATGGCCAAAGAACTCTTACATTTTGCAGTTCAGCTTTTGCTGCAGAGTCAAACAGCAATCACAGGAACTGTCTTCTGTCCTAAAGGTGGGAACAAGTTCCTGGGCACAGCCATCTGAGTGATGTGACTGTGGGCTGCCACAACTGGCTTTGGACATCACCAAAAAAATATTTTCTTTGCAATTCATGGGGCCTTATCAGCAATATTTTTAACATGTCCTCCTAATGGCCCTGTTGGAAGATACCTTGAAATATGACAAAGTGAATTTTCAAAATTTAGAAGCCAAACTGCAGAATGGACTGAATCAGGGATGGAGCAAATACATCAGACTAATTTTTTCACCTATTTTTATCAGCTATCTGGGAATACCTGATTTCTGAGGTTTAAGGCAATATTACAGAAATTCCTTCACATTTCATGTCACTTTAAATAATTTAATTTCTCAGATTATGAATGTACTAGATTAGAAATGGAGGATGTAGATTATGCAGAGTCAATGCTGATCTTTAAGCCTATGCTTCATCAAAAGTTGCTTTTTCAAAAGAAAAATGAACCAGTTGACTTTTCTGTTCCTCATTATTGTCTTGCACTTGGAAAGGGAAATACCAGATGTCCATTTGAATGTTATTGGCTACTGAAGCTAGTCTTTGCATCTCTCTCTGTGAGATGTCTTTTGGTCTGGGGCATGGATCTGGAGGGTCTTGCTGTAACAAGACTTTTTCAGTTCTTTTCACCTTCAGTGTTCAGTTTGTCCATTCAAATTTAAAGTCCTTTTGTGTTTCATTGCAATTCCCATCAGCTGCTTCTACTGCTGTCGCTGTTCCCTGAAATCCCCATAACCATTATCCCTGATCAAATCATAAAAGCAGATATGATACCATCTCCACAGGAATGATTTTCATCTAGGTGTGATGAATACCTCTAGCGCTGCAATAGCTTGGATTTGAGCCATGCATAATTTTTGCATTAATTATGTCATTACTGTTTAATTGCTGCAATTAGGAGCATCACTTTCTCTGAGCTATCACTGTCATCATATGGCCTCCACATTACAGCAGGATCCCACCTGTTGGGGCACCCTCTGCTGATGTATGGGGTGTCCATGTAATATCAAGAAGCTGTGCTCACCTGACCACAGGAAAGGGAGTATCTGAGCTAATACCTCTTCTTTGTCAAGGCACCTAAAACCCTGCAAGGTGACCTGCAAAATGGTGCCTCTCTGAAATGCTTCTTTTTTATGTCCTTTTTCTGTAGCTTCAAATGGCTACGCAAAGTACAGGAAATACAGAATAAAGTCTCAACCTGAATTTTAAGGAGCTTCATGAACTCAATTTATATGCCATCATGACAGTAAGTGCCACCTGGAGGTGATAGGCACGTTGTTTAGGAAATGAAGACCAGGAGGCAGACTGATGAGGGTGTGACCACACTCTTCAAAATCACTGTAGCTGGTCACCTCATGCAGAAAGGGATTCAGTTTGTAGCTATTGGGGTGATGTTTCTGGAAGATCTGAGTGCTTCCTATCATCTGGTGAAAATGTTAAATGGTGGACTAGTGACAGGAGTGTCATCTTGGAGTGCTTTGGGAATCTGCCCCCACCTAAACCCCTGCTGCATGTGCAGAGCCAGTTGTGGGTTTGTAAGACCCCAGGAATCCCTGTCAGGATGAACCAGATGGAACATCTCACAGGCAGGCATGAGACCCTCTGTTTTCACCTTGCAGCAGGGCTGGCCACAGCACAAATTGTTACACCTCCAGGCCGCATCTTTGCCGTTTCTGACTTTTTAAGGTAAAATTTTCAACATTGCTTCTTGTCAGTCTTCTGCCCTAAATTAAAATCCGCTTGAGATAATGTCAGAGGGGTGGCAGTGCAGCAGGTAATTTGTTAATCCCACAGCTGTAACACCTGGAAAAAGCTGCTGGGACTAGGGTACACTCCTGATATTAGATGAGTACCAAAGTCTGCATTTTGGTTCTGCAGAGAAGGAAGGGCTTGTTTCCCAGAACTAATCACTCTTCCAGTAACCTGACCAGCCCTCGAGAGATTATACAAATTAAAACTGCGTTTTCTTATTCAGAAACAAGATTAGCTCTTTAAGGAGAGTCGTACTTTTTGCTGTGGTTGTTGGGCTCGGGAGGCCCAGCTCACTGTGTGACTCTCAGGTCTCCCATTCAGCATGAAGCTGTCTGCTAACAGCACCATCGGCTGTCATTACCGCACAATATCCATCAAGCAACAAACCCTGGTCTCTATTTAGCAGCAGGAGATTCTTATCCAGGAGAAGTGTTCTTCTGCCTTAAGATATTCTGCCTTAAACAAGGATCAGCCATCCTGCCAAATGCATAAAACTCACTTTACCCAAACACTTAAAATTTGGAGTAAAGCAGAGAGAAAAATAACTTATTTAATTGCTTATAATTCTTAGTGAATTTTTACCTTTTTTTTTTTTTTTTTTTTTTGTGCATGTGATGAGAAACCTTTTTATGTGTGCTTCTGCTTCTGGAGCTTTTCAGAGCCTTATATTTTATTTTTTTTTTTTATTTATTTTTTTTGCCAGTGGTAATGCCCCTGCTGGGAGTTCTTATGATTGTTGCATTCATTTGAGCTTGCTTACACAGACAAAACTCACTCAAGCAAAATCACTGCTGATCACTCTGCAAGTGGGAATGATGATGAGGTGACAGTTATATGGGCTCAGTTTCATGGACATAAACCATCTTCATTGGCTGGAAAAGCTGCCTCGGGAGGAGTTCAACCTTCCTGTGTTTGTTTCAAGCGCTTGGGAAGAAAGGCAGCAATTACAGAACGTGGCTTTAGGTCACTTTAAGTCACCCAGTGATGAACATTTATGCCACATATTACCAGCTTTATAAACTGCACTGTTCTGTGCCAGTGGTTACCCACTGTATAGGTAATTGTAAAACAAACTCCATATTCCAATTGACACCCTTTCTAATTACATCTCACCTTCATTAGGCTATTAAAGTGATAAATGCTAGCAATTACTTTGAACTCCAGTGAAAACCCTCTGAATGCGGTGTGCCCTGACTGTGGTGTGAATGATTTGCCCAGGAGCCTGGCAGAATTCTACCAGTGGAGCAAAGCTGTGAACAAAACAACCCCAAAAAAGCAAAAAAACATATTTCTGAAAACCAGTTCAGCTGGTTAGATAGCATTTGTCACCAAAGTCCATGCCCAGCATGGAACAGCACGGCTGGCAGGGGCTGATCCACCAGCCACAAATGGCAGCTTCTTCTCATTTTAATTAGATCTCTGCAGGAGGGTGAAGAGTGAGTGGATCTGGCATGTGCTTCAACATGGCATAAGGTGTTCTCATTCAGCACTGGTGGCTGTTCTGTGGTTGTCCTTTGCACATTTTGGCCCTCCTGTGTTCTTGCCCAGGAGATCTCCCTTACATGAAGGGCCAGGATTCCTGGGATAGGCATGGATGGGTATCTTTGCCCTGTGTGTGTGCAGGATTTAAATGTGCATGGTCACCTGGTGTTCTCTCCTGCATGAGCCACACACGGGTGGGAAGATGAAAATCTGCTTTCTGTCACAAGGATGAGATGTAGTGCAGCTCTGGATGGTGGGGGAAGCCACAAGGAGAATTCCCAGATGTTGAGCTGCCCTGTGGCAGGGGTGCCCTGGCCTGCCTTCCTCCCTGGCAGCCCCTTCTAGACAGCCAGGGAAAAGAGCTAGTGATTTTTGGGGTTTGGCTTTCTCACTGTTGAGTGATTTGGGGGAGCAGAGGAGACAGGGAAGGAGCTTTTTTGCTCCAGTGCCTGCAGCACCTCCTTCCAGCCCTTTGGGGAGACACCAAAATGGGAGCCTTTCTGTGGGGTCAGGAGGTGGGACAGAGGGTTTGGGGTCACCATGTAGGTCTACCTGGTTTCCATCTCATAGCAAATTTAATTTTAAATCCTCACAATGCTCTGCTACAGCTACACATGGATTTCAGTGGAGACAGCAGTGAGCCACTGCAGGAGCAGATGTTTCTTTTCCTGAAGGGTAGAGCCAACTACAGGGATGGAGTGACAGAGATTTCTTTTTTTAATAAACATGATAACTTCTGAAGCCTTTTTCCTGAGGGTTCCTGCAAGGCAGCTGCTATTACTGCCAAGAGCATACCCTGAGCTGGACACAGGCTTGCCCAGCTCCTCAGGGATGGGTTCCTGGGGGCCAGAAAACTGGGCCTTCCTATGAGTAACATATTTGCCAGAGAAGGACAGCCAAAGCCACCTCCTCTTATCATTTCTGATCTTTGTGTGGACAGATTGAGGGCTTCTCAAATGCAGTTGCTGTCTGAAATTATTTGCTGAATGTGGCCATTAGTCATTTCTGATATATGAATTTTTCAGTCTGTGAGCACCTCGAAGTGAGGTATTTGAGATTCAAAATCCTGGCTGTGCTAATGTGTTGATTAGCTGGTCTGACTGCATTGAGGTACTTGATGTGTTTCTATTTTGTGACTGAGTGTGACTTTAAAATATTTTGTCCTACTAGAAATAATAAGCCATTAAAATCCATAGTAGCTGGCCTATGCCTTAAGAATATTATCCAGAGCTGGGAAGGAACAAATGTGGGCTGCTTACTGACAAATGATAGCAGTGAACTTTCCCCCAGCTTCTTTTGACAGGATTGCTTTTTGATCTGTACATTTCCTTGCCATATCTGAGTATCTTGCAGAAAAACCTTGAGTAAAGCTATCAGCATATGTTTTATTATTTCTTCCATTATACCAAAAAAAGACACGGGTGAAAGGGGATGATTTGTTTTGGTATGAATGCCTTCTCTAATAAGGACTGTTCCTAGCAAAGCTTTCTGCATTTCATTAGCTACACACTGGACATTGCACTAGTCTGTTGATGTGAAAATTTTGTGAGTTTTCACTCAAATGATAGAAATTCCATCTATTTTTGGTGACTCGTGCAACACAATGTGTAATCTGTTTGCTGTGACTATTTTTTGCAACTAAAATATTTTCTTAGCATACTATTTTTGAATATATTATTGCCAGTAAAATTATTTCAAGTGCATTTGTAGAAAAGTAACTTGAATTTAGCAGGAAGAAAAAAAAAAACAAAAACAAAAGAAAGCGAGCCTTTTAAAAAGAGGAAAGATAATTTCTCAGAAAAAAACAATACAGGTATTATAAGCCTCTTCCATTGAATACCAGCCCAGTGACCTCAATCAAGAATGTACACAGCCTTCCTGAGCTACCCTGCCTTTCTGAAAGGCACTGACTGCCACCATGCAGTGGGGATGAGTTCTCTGGGTCACTGGGGCAAGAGAGAGAGAAAAACCAATGGGAGAGGCCAGGTTATGTGCAAGGATGAAGTTCATACCTGGTGTAACTTTCTTTGAAACCAAAGGTGCTGGTGTGTGAGTCTGAGGCAGAGCAGACAGGGGTGGTTGAGGGTGTTTGTGAGTGGTTCACTCAGTCAAGAATGAACAGATGTGTGTGTGAGTCAAATCTCCAGCCTCAGACAATGACAGCAGCACGACTCAACAGATTGTGTTCCTGAGTTTTGGTGACACCCAACCTGCTGCCCACGAGGAGCCCAACCCCAAGTAATAGTCAGCAGGTGGAGTCAGTGGACCTGGTCATTGCAAATATTTACTTTTCAAGCACTTTTGACACAAATTTTAATAAATGCCCCTGCACAGATGAGGGTGTGGCATAGCATCCTGTGTTTAAACTATCAACATGGATTCATGTGAAAAGAACCTGGGAAATGTTCAGGTATATGGGCTTTTCTTCAAGTCTGAAAATAACCCCAAAAGGCTGCTTTTGCTGGCTAGCAAAGCAGCACTGTTGTTGATTTACCAGATGGCAGTTTGCAGATGCCCATCCCCTCCAGCCTGGATCAGATGCCTTCTTTAGGGCAGAAAATAAGTTTGTGGTATGGACACGTGGCTCTTGGCCTCAGGGGCAGACAGGCCACTGGCATCTCCTGTGGTATTCAGCAGTAGGGGTGAAACCTCAGTGCTTGTGGCTTGTTCCTGATGTGGCCAGTGACCCCAGGCAGGGCTAGGGTGCTGCAGTCTTACCTCAGAAGATGTGCTCCAGGCTACACTGAAATTATTGGATTATTCTGTCAAAGTCAGACAGAAAACCCAAAGTGGCCTTTGGGTTAGATCCTGTAGCCAGCAGGCACCTGGGCATGGTTTTATTCAGAAACCCCAGCCTAATCCCTGATTAGAGAAACAAGATTTTTCAGGTGTGATTCTGAGATGGACTCTTGAATTATAAATAGGAATTAATTTTCCAACTAAATGGTTTCTGATTTCACTTTAGATTGTCTCTCGGTGAATGTTTCACCAGCAAAATTTTTTCTCTTCCTTCTCCCTGTTGATTGAGTGGGTCTAAGCTGCCTCTAGACTGCCACCAGAGGTAGGGGCAAAAAAAGGTGAAGGTGTGTACTTAAAAGGAGGGGGAGTTAAAAAAATTGACTGTATCTGCACCAGAGCTCTGTGGCCTGTGTTGCTGACCAGGTAACACAAGCAGAACCAAGGCACAGAAATCTTCATAATACATAATTTTTATTATAATCACTTGGCTTCTCCGCAGGTTATGGTTTTTTAACCGTGCTTGTTAACAAAACACCCAGAGATTTATGAAGTCTGTTAAAAAAAATAAAAATTAAAGATTAACTATTTTGAAATGTCCTTGTGTTTTTATACACCCAATAGTTAAAACACAGTAAAATGATTTTAATCATTCCTCATCCTGACACGGAATAATTGTTTGTTCATACTGTTTGGATTGCAGAGGTCCTTGAAGATCCAAAGGATCAAAGTCTTACTGTGTGAGGCACTGGACACACATCATAAATCTGTAGCCCCAAAGAAGCAGCAGAATGGGTTATTTTTCAGTTTTTGTCTCCCAGCAATGCGGTGATGTCTTTTCCCTTTCTCTGACACTCCAGTTATTAAGTGCAAAACCCATCTTTGTGATTTTCTCCAGAGATGCTGCAATGCTCTGCGTAGCCCGTAGTTAATAGGACCATCCCCAGTGCTTTGGCAGGAGGATATAAAGGGAGTGGAGAAGAGGAAGGTAATTCTTTGTTCTAGGAATCCGATCCATCACAGCCCGTGGTATTTCCTGCTCAATACCATTCTCTGTCACTCACTGGGGCATACATTGGGTCAAACACATTATAGTTTGATTCTCCAGCTAATGGCTACCAAGGCCTGGTCTCAGTACGCTGCAACAAGCACGGTAATTGAAATTCACACTGCAGGAGAGAAAAGGCTTAGTCTTCGTTTTAGCACATCACCCACTTGCTTATACAGAGTTCTCCTGGATGCAGTAAGCAAGGGGCTTGATTCAGTGTTGCCCCAAGGTCTTATCCCATGTTAGTGAAAAAAATATGACAGTACATAGACATTCCAGCAGTGATTGTTTTCAGGTTCAAAGTGTCTCATCTTTTTGCTCTGGAGAACAAACTTGATGGTTCACTGTGGCAGAGCCAAGGTCCCTGATTAGCTCCTGGGAGTTGCAAGATTCATGTTGCCTTTTCCATTAGTGAGTCAGGAGAGCTGCTTCATTCAGCTCTGCTCTACTCTCACTCCCCTTCTGCATCTCCCTGTGGGTCACCAGCATCAGAGTAGCTGGAGGAAATCAGATGTCTGGGAGAGGAAAAAGACTCTTCTCACCAGGTGAGCTGAGAGGGGGATGGGGCTGCTTCTCATTCAGCTCTTGCTCCACCTTAAACCCTCTCTTATATGAGTGTTGATATAATGAGATTAGTGATTTGGTCTGGGATTTTCTAATAAGCTCACCAAATTTAAAATTAACAAGTTCTGTTTCAGAAAAAGTTAAAATGCACCAGGAATCCAGGCACTATCATGTTGCTTTCCAGTCTATCTTTACTCTCCTGGGTGCTTCCCAGCATGGTATTGTGCCAGTTCTTCTTGCCTCAATGGGAAGCAGTCATTTCCAAGTCTGTCTCACCCTACGGCTGGTCTTGCTGGGTCTTGTCCTCTCCTGGTGTCCCTCTTCCCTTTCAGGCATTGCCTTGCATTTTACACTTTTTTTACTGCATGGAATAATTTTCACAGAAGTCATCCCCTGTCAGTTACCTGAGACTCTGCCCTTCTTTTTACAGTCTTGTATATTTTGGCCCCATTTCCACCCTGTGACTGTTACCCATAGCCTCCTGTGTTTGACCATGGAATTAGGGAGTTTAGTTCTTCTCTTCCTCCTCCCCCAAGAAGAAGGAAGCATTTCGAAATGCAGTGCAGCTTGGCTGGACAAGTGAAAGGCGGTGTCTGATGTGCTTCCTTAATACATTGCAGAATATAAATAATCAGTGAAGAACATTAGTTGAAATGTCAATGAAAAGTGACAGAAGCATTCGCTAGGGTCCACATGCTGTTCCCTGCACTGACATCTCACTCTCCATACCTGGCTCTGAGCCCTAGCTAAGTGCCTTATCTAGCTATTTAAAGTATTTAATTATTACCTCAGATAGAGTACCAATCCTCATTTTTCCATGTACTGATAGAGCAGAGCAAAGAGAGCAGCCCTGTTATCAAAGCACACTGTGCAGCTCTGAGAGGAGCCTTTCATCCTGCCAAAAGAGCCCAGGGCTGGAGCTGCTCTGAAGCAGGAAAAGGGAACCTGCTGCCAGCACAGTGTGGGGACAGAGGTCACAGAGCAGGGTCAGCCTGGGAAAGGTTGTGCCAGCCGCCACGCCCGAGCTCCGAAGGTGTGTGGCAACCCGGTGGAAAAGGAGAGCAGAACACACAAACCCTTTCTTTTCAAGGGAGCTGCTGTGATGTGCTGCTCTGTTAGTCCATGCAGGTCACAGCTGGCCCCCCACAGCTCTGGGGAAGCAGAATTTGGGGAGGGCAGCTTTCTCCATCAGGGATTTGTATGTTTGAACTCAGGCTGAGTCCTGATCCTGTGATGCTCAGGATGACTGCCCTCCCAGAGGGCATTGCTGGGCCCTGTGCCTCAGATTTTCCACTTGTACTCTACAATTTCACCACTTGAACTTTGCTTCTCTTTCAGCTTGGATGGGATTCAGTCTTTCACATGTCCTAGAGTACCCACCATTCTGTAAAGGGACAAACTCTCTCATTCCAAGTGTGTACCGTTATTACAGTTCATCCTGGTAAACCCCTAAACTCTTTCTATACAAGACCTTCTTGTTGCTTTTTTTCCTTCCTCTCTTGGCAGCAGGCCTCAGCAGCACAACTGTCTCAATTACTGGAGGAGACCACTTCTGACTGGAGTTTTTCTCCATGGATTTGCCACCCTTCCTATGCCTTTCAAATCAGAGGTCATATTCTCCTTTGGTTTTGGGCTGAATAAATAGTGTCCAGACTGAGCTGAACAGCTTTCTTTATGGGCAGTGCTTTGCTTTTTACTTGTGTCAGGCAGATGAGCAAGCTCAGATGCATCTGGCTACAAAGTCATCAGGATGAGAAAACTCAGGCTGGTGATGTTCTAGGTTCTTTGAGGTTTTTTTTTTACTCTCCAATCCTGTGATGCTGACAAGTGCTGATGCTGCTACAAAAGCTGTGATATGACTCTTCCCTTGGCCAAAATAATTCTTAGAGAGAGACCAAATGGGTCTCTGGTGAGTGGGGTACAAAGTGTGGACTGCTTTTTTCAGAGGAAAAGCACCTGGTTTAGGTACCCTGTGTATTCCAGGGAAACACAGGATGGTCCTGGGGCTGCAAGGAGAGCTGCCTGCTGTCCTGTCCAGATGGCAGAAAAGATCTGTACCACTCTTACCTAACAGGGTAACTGAGGTGAACACAAATTTTTTCTGACATTACCATCAGGTCTGTAGGTATCTCACCATCCTCTTTCAAGACAGCCTTTCTTTTTAAACTGCCTAGGTACCTTGCAGGTGTGTATGCTTGGGTGCTACTTCTTCAGGAGAGGTCACATCTGTTGGATCAAGAGAAGATGAAGCCATAGTAATCAAAAGCATATGATTTCTGGTTTTTCTAATATTTTAAATTTGCAGGAATTTGGTAATGGAGCTGTTAGAGTCTGAGAGATTAATTGAATTTCTCCTTCTATGCCATTATCTGTGTTTGGTGGAAGCAGTATGTTCAAACAATGGCCAACACTGTCAGCACACAGCTGACACTGTTGGGGGAGAAGCTCCACCAGCACTTCTTGGGGGACAAGGCCAGGGTGTCATGTCCATGACTTCCAGCCAACTCATGGTCTTAATTCCCCTGGGACACTGTTGGGGTTTGCCATAATTTAGCTTCAGATCCCTCTGCAGTGATTTGGATATTAACCCCATTTTCAGGTTTTGGGTCCATGCTGAAGGACATGGAATCCCAGAGGAGCTGTCTGGCTTGTCTCAAGTTGCAGCCCTTAATTTCTCCAGGTGTTGCCTGTCTTGTGGGAGCGAGGAGGAGAGGTGGACAGCAAGGAGGAAAGGTGGAATGCCAGCAGCACACCCTTGTTGGCACCTTACAAATGGCAAGATGTCAAGGAAGGGGAAGCTGTGCTGTGCAATGCATGTCAGCAGTCGGCAAAGGCGAGGGAGGACTGGGAACCTGCAATGATTTTGGTAAGGATTCTCCTTTAGAGGATGGCAGGAATGTTTCTGGAAAACAAACAAATGTGAGACTGTCACAATCTGTTCACAGCAAGACAAAAACAAAACAAAAAAAGCAAGAAATAAATTTTCTCATACCCACAGGGCCTGAGCAAGGCTGAAGGCAGAAATGCCAAATAAAGGCTAATGTGCTGATGAAAATAATAGCTTCATTTTGATGTGCCTTCCACAAAAGGCTGTCTCTGGGACCCAAAAGCTGCTTATGAAGAAGGAGATCAGGGATACCAAGGAGAGAGGAAGAACAAGTGCTCCTTGACTTACCTTTCCAAACAGTTGCTAGCAAGGTTTGGTAAAGCAAAACAGCTCTGCTGTGACCAGATGGGAGTCCCTGTTGCTTGCAAGGACAATGTCATGTTGGCTGTGTTTGAAAAATGCTCTGATGTTACTCCTGGTGATAGGATGGGCTTATTCTCAAGGAGAGTTTCGCTGCTGCCTGCTGAGGGGCCAAACTTTTGTAGAGGTTTTGTAGAGATTTAGTATTCAAAGTGCTGTCATATTCTGTTCCTCATTAAGATGAAAAACAAAGTCCAAAATTTCCTGGGAAATCACATTCTTAAAAATAACGTCAGACCAAATGCAGAGAGCTATTGCAATAACACTTGAAATCTTTTTTACATTTCAACGTTAAACCTTCTGGATAATGCAGAGATGAGCCTGAAGTGATGGGGTTTTCATAAGCAAAAATTGCAACTACTGCAAAATCAGAATGGAGCCCAATGGCATTATTGAAATGTTTGTGTCTTTCTCGTGGTGAAAATTCATTGTTAGCGTCTTTCATGTTTGACAGAATTGCATTTTTCTGAAGGAAAAATATTCCACCGGGAAATTCTAGTGCTAATATGGGTGTCAGTAGCAGGCTGCCTATTTTTTTATTTTTATTTTTATTCTCAAAGAATTCCCACTGTGATTCTGAAGTCGGTGAATATTTCTTCTGAAAACAGGGCTCTGGAGAGAGATATTTTTCAAACCAAGTCCCCCCTCCCCCAAGTGGCAGTAGGATCTAGCTCTGTGGATTCATTATGTACTGTTAAGCAGCTGCCACATTTCACTCCAGCAACAGTTGTACTTCATTTATGAGCAAAATGATTCATATGTGAATATGGCAAAAGTGCTGCAGCTCGTGGTGAATTTGCACTGAGGAGCAGCTCGTGGGTGAGGATTGGGTAAAAACAGATGCTGAAGTAGGACTTTGTTACTTGCCTGATAGTTTTTGCAGTCATAAAAGTTTATGTTTTAGAAGGGCAGGTCCTGCCAGAAATAGGAGTGCATAAACACAGAGCAAAGGAGCTTGTTTATGACTAATATTAATCATAGCTTCCCTGCATTTGTGTAAGAGAAGCAAATAAATGGTAACACTTGACCTATATACAAAATTATGAATGAGGAAATGAAATGGATTGATAGTATTCTTACATTAGTCCCATAATGCAAAAACAGTGGGATGCCCAATCACTGCAACAAATGTGACAATGATTGAAGGATGATTCCTCTTTTACACAAAACCTATTTGTGTTCACTACCCTGGAAAATTTCCCAGCCTGTTTCCTTTATTTACCATGGTGTAAATTAGGAGCCTTTCTGCTAAAAAGAGTGTGATCTTCACAGGGGTAAGAGCAGCAGAAGTAAGAAATTAAGGCATATGTCTGAAGCGTTGCAAAAAAATAACAGTCTTCATACTTCAGTGCAGAAGCTCTGTGGGTGGAGTGAGGAGAGTTCCCTTCCTTAAGGCCAAAGCTTCCACTAGTACTTGGGCAAAGTTGTGCAGTTCCTCCCAGACAGCCTTGGAAGATGATGCCAAACTCTCCACTTCAGACATACTGCTGGCTACTGTGCTGCTTTCAGCCCATCTTTACAGTGGCTGGTGTGGGGCTATAGTTTGGATTTGTGCTGAAACCAGTGTTGATAGCAGAGAGATGTTTTTGTTATTGTTCAGCAGTGCTTGCACACAGTCCAGGCCTTTTCTGCTCCTCACCCCAGCCAGCAGTGAGGGGCTGGGGGTGCACAAGGAGCTGGGAGGGGACAGAGCCAGGACAGCTGACCCCCACTGACCAAAGGGACATTCCACACCACAGGCAGTCACGTTCAGCATATAAAGCTGGGGGAAGAAGGAGGAAGGGGGGGATATTTGGAGTTTCTGATTTCCCCAGTAAATGCTATGTGTGATGGAGCCTCTCTTTCCAGGAGGTGGCTGAACACCTGCCTGCCCTTGGGAAGCAGGGAATTGATTCCTTGTTTTGCCTTCCTTGTGCACATGGCTTTTCCTCTGCCTTTTGAGGTGTCTTGTGCTCAACCCATGAGTTTTTTCACTTTTACTGTTCCAGTTCTATTCCTGATCTCGTGGTGGGGGAGTGAGTGAGCTGACAGCTGCAGACCATGACGTCCATCCAGAACAGTCTACCTTCAGGAAAGCCAGGCAAAGAGGACATACATGTGTTTAGTTTAAAATCTGTTTTAAAAGAGCCCCTGTGTGGTGCAAATTTTTGTGTGTTTTTATCCCAGAGTAGAGAGGAATAAAGATTCAATAAATTCAAAACATCTGTGATGCCAAAAATCTGTGGTGCCAGCTGAGACCCCACAAATCATGTTGGCTTCACAGAAAACCTGGGTTCAACAGCACTTTTTGGTATTTGCCCTCTGGTGCCAGTACCCAGTGAAAGAGGAGCTCTTAAGTAATGGTGCCCTCCTTTATTTGGGCTTTACCAGCCCTGAAGTGGTGACCCCAGCACAGAAGCAGTTTTGATTTTTCAGTGATCCTTTAGCATCTTTTGTTCAGGAGTAGATTAAACTGCACACCTACCCTTAGATGGATTCATATCCCTACTCTGCAAAAGCAAACTTTAAGTCAGGGGAATTGTTGGCAATTGTTGCCACGACAGTGGTACCTCACAGGGTACCACTGGAAGAAAATACCCCTGCTCTCCTGATGCACAGCCCTGTGCTTTTTACTCAAATCCTTCTCCTTTTTAATTTCCTTTTTTTTTTTTCTTGCAGGTTTCCACAGACACTTAGGATAGGAAATAATCCCAAGGCTCATTACTACATATAAATCCCTCAGCCTTCTGGGTTTCCTTCTCTGGAGCCACTGTGAAAATGGACACATCAATACAGCCTTCTGCAGAAAAGCTGACAATCTCAAAATGGGCTCATGCTGCAAAAACTGAAATCTCCTGCCAGGCTGGTGATGGGGCTTTCTAATCAACTTTGCAATGAATATTTCTTAAATCATGTTAATCCACCATTTAAGCAGAGATATCAGTTCCAGACAATGAATCTCCATACCTGGAGGGGGATATACCTGCAGTTTCCCCAGAGAGGAGGCGATTAACAGCCGCGTGCTGTCAGATGAGCCAGCAGCTATGGCATTTATCACCTCACAGCTCCTTTGCTGCAATGAAGGAAATCTTTGCTCCCTGCTTCTGGTGCAATCAGCTTTTATTTATGTAGTGGTTAGGGAAAACAGCTCTTAAAGGAAAACTGCACCTGTTTTGCCCTCTGAGGCAGCGTTTGCTCTAATTTACATGGATGTGTTTCCTATTAGAGCTTGCTAAATGCTGGGATCTCGTGAGGAAATGAAAGCCCGTAAATACAAGCAGGCAGAGTGTAGTACCCAGCTTTCAGACCCACAGAACTATAGTAAACACTGATGAAGATGAGCTGTCTTTTTCATGAGCACTTTTATGTTCTCATTTCCCATAGCTCCTAGGAGCCAGCTGCTATGTGAACTGTTAACATCCCAGCTCAAAGAGACTGCAGACCAAACAGAAAGTCTTGTTTGGGGAAATTCTTGAGCCCAAGTGATTGGAGGATTACTTTGGATAAGTAAAGAACTCTGGATTGGTAAATTTTGCTGTTAATCCCCAAGGTAAACTTCATGAACATTCACTGCAGAGTTACTTTACTTTTCATGAACAAGCTGTGGTAACTAGAAAAAGAGAGGGTAATTTCTTGAGTCTTTGTGTTCCACTCCAGCTCAAAGCAGACTGACTTCTGAGTTAGGTCATGCTGCTTATGTCCTTGTCCACGTGAGTATCTCCAAGGGTGGAGACGCTCCAGGCTCCCTGGGCACCTGTGCCTGGCCTGAGCCACTCTGCAGATCCTTTTTGTCTCCAGCCATGTGTAATTTTTCTTGCTGCTCCTTGTGCCTCTTGCCTCTGTCCATCTGCTGTGCACCTTCAAGAACAGCCTGTCTCTACCTGCTCCAGAACTTTTTGGATAGTGGGAGGGTGCAATTAGGTGTCCCTCCTGGCTGAGCAGACAAACTCTCTTGCTCTCTTCTCTCACACCCTGTGCTCCAGCCCCCTGACCATCCTGGTGGGTTTCTGCTGGACTTGCTGCACTTTCAGTGCCCTTCTTACACTGTGCAGCCCCAGATTTGGTATAGCTCTGCAGATATCATCCCAAAAGTACTGTGCAAACGGGAAGGGTCCCCTGCCTTGACCCACTGTGCTGCAACTCGTATGGCCCAGGGTGCTGTTGGTTTGCTTTATTGCAAGGTTGCATCGTTGTCTTGTCAAACACATGTTTCCAGGCTGTAGAAATACACTTAGGATTGCTTCCAGGGAATGTGTCCCTGAGAACATGCTGCCCACATTCCCTTGAATTTTGGGCCTCTTTAGGCTATCTCAGTTTTGTCTCCCAAAAATAAACATTTCCATATTTTTGCTAGATACTGTTTAATTATTTGTCTTTGGGCTCTCGGATAATGGAGGTCAGTCCCCTCCTAAATAAAAGGTTAAGTTCTACTTCCTCAGGCAGTCCTGGAGGAAATGAGCTGCCCAAGTGAACTGATGTGGAATTTAAGTAAGAGCCCAGCATAAATGCTAACAGGCATTGGCCTAAAAATATCTGCTGCTTTTACTGCTGCAGAAAGAATGACACGCACCTCCGATAACTTGTCTTGTGGTGAGTCCTGCCAGGCTGTGCCTGGATCCACAATGATTACTGCATTTCCTGGTGGTTTGGGGGGGAGGAAAACAGATGAGAGGTGCAAATAAACCTGTTTTCCCCTAAGAATAACTGCAGCTAGCTGGCCACAGGACGCTGTCCACAAACGTAGGTGGAGAGACAATTCACGGTACATGGCTAATAGAAACGTGTGCATATCTTTATCTATATATGTGTATCTTCATGGTGTGATATCTGTATGAAACTATTACAGCCAAGCCAGATTGGTTGTTGAACTTCAATTTGGTTACGTTTACTCAAGGCGTGGCAAGAGCCTCCCTATAAAGGAGAGCAGGGACAGTGCCAGCCCCTGTGTCTCTGTTGGTGCTGGCTGGAGTTACGCTGGAGGCACTGCAGGTAAAAACCACCCCTTTGCTGCTTTATTTAGCACAAGATGAAGCAGGTGAAATACGAGTTAATAGGGCTGGAAAAGCACCACAGACACATTGAGAGGGATTTGCCTTGGAGAGACAGAATAAATTAAGAGTCCCTATCCTTAATGTTACCTGGAGGGAAAGAAAAGACGAATTTGCCATCCTAGAAAGAGCCTCCTTTGTAAAACGGTAAGTTGTCAGAAGTAATTGGATCAAGTGGGAGCAGAGATTCTAAGATGAGGAGGACGCTATAGTTACTGTAGGCTGCTGTTAAATGAGGTAGAAAAAAGGTATCTGGAACTGTCCTATGCTGTGTATGCAAAACGAGAAGAAAATTGACTTAATAAATAGCCAGAAGGGAGTACTTCACAGGCTGTTTGGAGCAGAAGGTCGTGCAAGATGCCACTGGAAAAGTAATCTCCTGGAGGGTTGCCAGAGTGCCTGGCTTTGGTTTTGATTTTCTGTGGTACTCAAGGCTTTTGCACATGGTGTGTACAAGGAGCTGCTGTCCATCTGGGGTTTGGGATGCCCACATTCTGGTCCCTGCACTGCCTCCTCAGCTTGCTGTCTCTGCAGGAGGCTGCTGACTCTCATTTGTTTTGTCCTCTGAATGCTAGGAGAGATAATACACTCACACTTTCCTTCATTATAAGATAATCCTGAAACTGACTCCCTGAAGTTTTTAAAATGCTTGAAGTATGTGAATGACAGGATCTTAGAGGAAAGAGTGCTGGCGTTACTGTAGCATATATTGAATATTATGGGGAGATGAAATAAATGTAGCTTGATAGTTTGGAATGTTTGAGAGGAATGTTTGAGAGGAAGAAGGGCTGCTGGCTTTTTGACTCTTCTGGTACTCTTTGTTGTGTTTGAGAAAATTAGTTGCTCTTTCTAAAGTATAGAAATTCACCTAAGCCAATATATAATAGAAATGTTTTGAGAAAATCAGTGGAGAAGAGAAGGTTCAGCTATGAAGTACACGTGGTTTCTAATTGCCTATTTCTACTTTCTACTCCATGAAAAATACCAAAGCCATTGAAGGAAATGATGTCTGTACTGTGACATAAATCTTTATGTGAAGTGTAATTAGCTGTCAGTAGCATTTGCCACCATTGAGGACCTGATTATAGTCGTGGCTTGACGTCTTTCCTGAATGAGAGCTGGAGGGAGACAGGACACACCTTCACTGCTGCCTTTTAAGCTGTTCAGTGCAGAGAACGGTGGCTGCTTGGGGTTCCCTCATGGATTTCTGCAGGAGTCATCAACCTTTTTGCCCTGCTGTGCTCAGAGACTCCTCTTTCCTTCCCATCCCTTCCAACGGCATCACTTGATCTCTTTTTATCCTTCTCCACATAGATTTTCCTCTGCTTACCTTCTCTCCCTCCTTCTTTGCTGTTTGTCCCTTCCTCAGGGACAGACAACACGGATGTCCCTCTGCTGAGAAGGAAAAGGAACCAATAAAGAGCAGCAGGTACAAAGTTGGGTGTGATTCCCTTCTCCATTTCAGATAAGTAAGAGTGTTGAAGGAGATAGCAGGATTAAGTAAATGTTTGTTTAGCCCCTCCTGAATGTTTACCCCCTTCTGAGTAATAATTTCTTTCCTTAGTTGAGTGGCAGCCTCTTTGCTTTTCTTTAGAGTTTGACAATATGTCTGAACCAGCTTTTGTGAGCGTTTGAAATCCCTCCCTCTTCTCCTTGCATCTTGTGGCAGGGAGCAGTCCAAGGGAAACAAATCCAGTATCATTCCATTGTAACTCTGTCCCTTGAAAGCCTTTCTGGCTCTTGAGACCAGTAGCAGCAAGAAGCTCCCCAACCAAGCAGGTAATACTCAGATTTAACAACTTTTGTGATCTTTGCTGCTGCTGACAGACCCGTGAGAGCCACGTGGGAGAGCTGTGGCCAGGGTTCAGGATGCTGCTCCAAAAGAAGTGGCCATCCGAGCGTGTTGGAGCAGCCAGGGCACTGCTAGCCAGGTCCTGACCCCATGGGCTGCCTGCAGAGGGGCATGGGTGGGTGTAGAACTCATGTGTCTGTGCTGATGAAGATATTCCTGCAAGGGAATAGTATTTAAGTGTGTTATTTTCCTCAGTCTGGTAGCTAATTTAATCCCGATACGTTAAACAACGTAATTAAACACACACACACACACACGCTAAAAACTCTTGTTCTCTGTCAGAAGAGAGGGAACGCGTGTCAGACCCAGCCTTCAAGCTCTGTTAATTTTAATTTGAGTTTTGGAATTAGTAATCAGTTTTGCTGGAACACTGTTTCAAGAAATAGATCTTAGCATGCACGGAGCCTGGGCACAGTTTCAAATGAGTATTTGTTAAGAAGCCATTCCCTTGTCGTGTTATGGTACATTAAAAGAGATTTATTTCCATTGTATTAAAAAATGCAAACCCAAGGGGAATGCTCTCTCTTCTTGTTGGCCGAGGGTGGTTTTGGATTTTTTTTTTGTGGGGCTTTTAATTAAAACAATGAAATGCAAAAGCACTTATTTGTTTAGGCTGTTGTTACCATGCCAGGAGGCTAAGTGACTTGAAGCACCAAGAAAGGTGATGAGACTGAGTAAAAAGGGTGTAGGGAGGGAAGTGGGGGGCTCACACCTGAAGGTGTCACACCTTCATTGTGGCCAAACTGTGTTTTTGACATGTGGGAAGAATTCACAATAAAAACCTGAGGCTTTGCTCTTACTGGAGCCATCTGCTTTATTTATGCAGTATCAGGGACATCTCAGATCTACAGACAAGTTTGTTTGGTAGAAAAGAGCCCTTTTGTCTACAAAAAAATTGAGCAACAACAACAAAAAAATCAAACAAGCAAACCAAACCAACCAACCAGAAGAACTATGGCATCCGGTTACTGCAAAGTGAAACTAGGTGACTTCAGGCTAGAAAACAGCACAGCAAAATTAATTAACTGTAGATGAGGCTTTCCCAGGGCATGTGGTGGATTTTCCAGTGCTAGTTTATGAGAAGGTACATCTTATGTGGAAGCCAGGAAGTGGGGGCAGGAATCCCTGGATCAAGTGTGGTGGCATCTATAAAGGAAGATGTCAGAAGAGGATCACAGCGGATTCTTCCTTTAAAAGTCTGCTGATAAGGGGCTTCTCTTTTCATAAGGAAAGAGGCAAAAGGGGAAATATATCTCAGGATAGTTAGTATTTCGGTTTTGTGAGGGAAAATGGGAATGAAGAATGTAAACTGCTGTGGACCCTGAATCACATTTTTATCCAGCAACATGTAATTTTTTGTGACAATAGGAGCTGAAGGACCCAGGAGCCAAGGCAGGCTGCACGACCTTCCTGCTACATCTCTGAACCTTGAAACCACAACAGAACCTTTCAGCTGAAGGGAGATCCCCAGGAAGTGCTGCCCAGGTGTCTGTACATCCATGTGGCTCTAGGGAGCACACCTCAAAACTTGTGCTCTGGTTGGACAGAACAAATTGCTTTCTTTAAGCTCCAGTGCCACTAGCCCCTCCAAATGTGCAGCTTTCCATCTTTATTTTGCCCTTCTCCCACTCCTGTCCTCAAAACTCGCACATCTCACAGTCCAGTGTCTCCATGGAAGATGAACTTACCTCCCTTTGGAACAAAAGTAGATCTTTGATGGCAGGAATCCTCCTGTAGTTTTTGACACCTGTAAAGGGACAAAGCCCTCAACAGGAGATGTTGGCCCCTGCATCCATCCCTAGCTGTGCCAGCAGGTGTGTTAACACGTCTGTTCAGTCCAGGGTTTCACTGCATGTATGAAATGTTCATTTTCTTAATTAAAGTGCCCCTTTCTGTTGGACACACTAACAGAGAGGGGTTCAGCCATGCTTTGGACTGGAATGTCATGCAATGACTTCCCAGTTTAAACAGCAACTTGAAATCCTGTGCCCTGGGCACAGCTGTGATACCTGACCAGAAGAGTCCTGTGGGCATTGTCCCTGCTCACACTCACACTCCCACTCCCCTGCAGCTCCTGTTGCCTCCCCTGTGCTCGTTTTTATTGCAGCTGTACCTCAGTGCTCACACAGCAGCTCACTAACAGCTTTGCTCTGTCCTCAGGGAAGACTCCAAATTGAATTTGTAGCACTGACAGCACTGGTTTAAGATAAACCAGTTGGGATTTGACGACTGCTCTTTCCCCATGCATTTCCAGCTAATAAGGATTTTGTCACTGTGGCTGCCCTCAGTTTTGCAAGCTGCTGCTCCCCAGTCCTGCTGGTGGGAGGGGGAGGTGTTGTCCCACACACTCCTGAAGCACCACTGTGCATCGGGAGACTGATGGGAGTCCCTGTCTCCCTCTCACAGGAAAGGGGCACGATGCTCGCCCCCAGCTCCGCTCCGATCCCAGAGCAGGGCTGGCAAACCACAGGAGCAATGGGAAGCCTCCAGAACCTGAAGAAATTTAACAGCCAGGACTTCAAAGAGCTGCGAGCCCTGTGCCTGAGCCAGGGGCTGCTCTTTGAGGATGCCACCTTCCCCGCTCACATCAGCTCCATCGGTCCCAGCCTGCTCCCGGAGGAGAAGCTCTGGCAAATACAATGGAAGAGGCCAACGGTGAGTTCCAGCAGCTGGGGTGTTTTGTGGCACTGCTGCTGAGTGGGAGCACTGATGGCCAGTGGTTGAAGGCCTCCACTCTGGGGTGGGAGGTCTGTGTTGAGCAGGAAAGCAGACATCACGGGGAACACTGGAAGCACACTTGCAAGGAAGGATGCTTGCTGTGGGATGTGTGGAGGGAAGATAACCTCTGCAACATTAATGATTTCATTAGGTACATTTCTGTAGGAAGTTTGCTTCCACCTGTGAATCTAACTAGAGCTGCTGTTCCCACTTTGATCTGCTTCCAGAGGATTTTGTGCAAACCTGAAAAGTTGTTAAATTCTATTGAAGATCTCTGATTTCTGTGATCCAAGTGACTGACTCAGCAATACCTATTTTAAAGTAATTGGGACAAGGCAGGAGATGAAGTACGTTTGTGTGCTGATTCCCAGTTGCAATTTAATAGGCAGTTATCATCTGGCATATGGAAGTTTAGAATGGGAGGTGGAATCACATGCTCAGCTCTTTTATCCTAGGACCTAATTTAGGAAATCTTCCTGTGGTCCAACAGCTCTGCATAGCACTGCTGTGTACCATTTGCTGCTGGTGCAGCTCCTGGATGAGCCACGTGCTGCCCTTTTTCTGGGTTTTGCTGAGCACACCGCTACTGCCTGGGGCCTTTGGCTTCCCTGGGCTGGGACAAACCAGCTCATCTCCCTGGAGGCAATGCCTCAGAGCATAGAGACAGTGACTGTGAGACTGTAAAGAGCCAGCACAAAAACCAGGAAAATATTTATATGGATGGCAGATGCATTAGGGCAGTGAGGGTGTGCTGGACCTTGGCAGAGTGGTGGCCTTGGCACAGCAGCAGCAGCAGAGGATGCAGCCAGTGTGGATGTTGAAACTCAGGGATCCCAGAAGGGAAGCAGAGTAGCCAGGACAGCCTGCAGAGCTGCTAAATGTGGATGCCCACATGGAAAGGCTGGAAACACAGCACATGGATTGGTAGGTGTGTGAGGTGCTGGGTGCAGATATTTGGGTGTCCTCTGTGCAGGTGCCATGAGGAGATCATTCTCTTCTGCAGAAGCTGCTCCTACCACAGGCTGAATGTCTGGGCTTCTCCTTAGGCAGTTTTCCTTCAAAGTGTGTGTCTGGTGAGGGTGCAGCTGGTGCTGTGTTTTTTACACCAGCACACTGCTTATGGGTTCACAGCAGGTGGGAATAATCTCTCTTGAAAGTTGGTTGTATTAGGAAAGTAACTAAAAATGCAAGGGAGAGGAGTTAGTTGCCTCTGTTTCCAGTCTGAGAGAGGAAAAAATAGGATAACTAAGCATTAGACTCACAAAAGACAAACACAGATATTAAAAAGGACTCTCCAGGGGCATTTTAAAGTTGAATAAAGTGGAATAAAATGTTATGATACAGTTGTCTTAAGTACTAACGCCCCTGTGCTTTTGCAGCACAGAAGTGTAGGACTTCAAAAGCATACAAAGTGACTTAGAAACCCAAATACCACTGATTTTGAGGTGCTGTGCTGTGGAATGAACATCTATCCTACTCTAATATCCTGAGAGTTATTTCATGTGCAAAGGGACTGATGAACCTTGCCAAAAGCAGAATCTGCTGCTGCTAGTGCTTGAAGTTTGTCAGGTGAGGCAGGTATTGGAGAATTCCCTTTTATTTTGATGAATCCATGAATACTAAGGTTGTGAGTAAAAGTTTTCGTGCAATTTGTTTCAAAAATTTGCCTATGTCCTTTCCATCCCAGCACTTTCCTTTTGAGGAATTTTTTTACAGCAGTCAACAATTTTCCAGAGTGTTTTTTCAGAAAGGAGCAGGATCAAAATCCTTGGCTTTTGATCTCTCCTTCAGGAGGCTTCAGAGCTCTCCTTCAAAAAATTAAACCATATGCTTATGGCCCAGGGTTCATGATGTGAACATTGAAAAGCCTTTTGTTCTTTTATAGAGGCTAAAACAGCATCACCAGCTGCTCTTCTATGACAAGGGACAAAAGTTGAAATTGCTGACTCAACTGGGTCATCTGGAACAGAAACTCAAGGTTCCAGTGCTGAAGAAGGCCCCAATTTTTAATTTTTTTTCCTCAGTTTATTCAAAATTTTCACCTGTAGATGTCTCCCAGCCATGCAGGCTTCACCTTGCCAGACAAGATGCAAGATAAAGGGCAGTGGCATCAGCTGCCTGAGGAGACCAACTAGAAATTCTCAAACACCACCACAGCAGCCATCATGCTGTGTCATGGTGACATCCAAGTGTGGCCTCACTTTCCTGACAGAATGAAGCAGGGGTAGAAGAAGTTTCTGAATTGCAGTGTTTTCTTTTAGTTTATAGAGCTGCAGATGTTTTGAGTGAGGGGTCAGGAAGCAAATAAAGCTGTGTTTGCATTTCATAAGTCCTGAAAGGCCAATGCTGTGAGCAGTTGCCTCTGGGAGTTGGTCCCCTAGGAGGAAGAGGAGGAGGTAGTGGTGCTCCAAACATGAAGTTTGTCATTTGGACACCTTTCACCCATGCAGAAATGTTTTTACAATCTTTGTTTGTAGGCCACTGCAGTGCTAACTCTAAGGATATGTGATCCCAGGTGTTTAAGCTACCTAAACAACTCAGCCAAGAGATACCTATAATTTCCCCAAGAGAGACTGTTTCCTACCTGAATACATCTCCCAGAGAGTCAGTGCAGTTGTATCCTGCTGACAAATCATGACCAATTTAACCTATATCTGTGTTTTTCTCAGCCTCCACCATTAGCCCCCTCTGACATTGAAATAAATTTGTGTGGAATTGTACCTGTGACTGGCATCTTGGTCCTAAAAATCTCTTAGCCTCCATTTACTGTCATGCAGTATCTGGTTATTTAAGTGGTAGATAGCAATTATAACTGCTGTCTTTGTTCCAGATCCAACTGAGCAGTTGAGCAACATGCTGCTTTTATTTTACCTTGTACGTTGTCAAGAGAGTTGCCAGTTACACTCAGAGTTTGGAGCCTTCATATCTGGGGGTAATGTATAAAGTGGAGAGAAAACAGCTTTATTGCAGACAGTGACAGCAGTGACAGCCAGAAACACCTTTTTGACTTGGAAACTGGTCTTGTTTAGTATGCATGCACCTGAAAAGGGAGGGAGGGTGGATCAGGAACACCAAGACAGCATTTGGCATGTCCCTTTTCCCAGCTCTGCAATAGTTACAGTTTCCCATCAGATGGGGACTGCTTCAGGCTGTGTTTGTGTCCCCAGGCCCTCAATCCATGACCATTGGAATGTGCAACCTGTAACAGGGATTTTGCTGTGGTACTGCAAGCATTACTGGAGGTCAGGCTGAAGGTACCAAATACAGTAGGACCTCACAATTAACTATTCCTTTGGCTCACCAACAGTTTTGAGAAATGGAAAAGAAGTTCTATTTTAGACTGAATAAAGTATTTTCTATAGCTAGGCTTTTCTTAAGATCAATAAAAGGGAAATTCTCCGTGAAGAATTATGTCAGATTTTAAAAACTGACATGCTCTTTTTAATATGTTCAGACCAATTCTTTTTCATTGCTTGCTGATTTTCCTTCACACAAGCTATTGATTGGAACTGAGGAAGCCATGAAATGATTAACTGCTGTGGAATATGCATTTTTATTCAATTAATGTTTAGGATAAAGATTTCTCTCTGTTCTGATCATAGTGCATAATACTGTGCAGATGCAAAAAGAGATTGAAGGAGGATGGTCCAGACGATCTGAATTGTGGTGATGCTAAATGTGGAATGCTTTACTTCTGCTAACATTGGTTATATTTTCAGATATGATATGTGTGAGGGGAGAGAGATTACCACCTGTGCAGCAGTGCCTTGGCCCTGCACTGGGGATAGCACTGTGCTCAGTATGGTGCCCACTGTAAATGTGAAGGATAGTCCGTGATCTTCAGTGATCTTTATGCTTTAAAAGAAGGCTAAAATGGGCACAGGGTGAAGTTGCTGAAGGCTTTTCTGAAGGATCTTCAAGGTTGCAGACTGCTGCTCCTGCCCTGCTCTTGGGGACCCTGTAGCTCCCTTATGGAATGAGGGGATGCTGGCAATAAGAAGATCTGTCCTTTGCTTAGCATGGACAGTTACATGTGGGGGCAGCTGGAAGAAAAGCTGCAATGTGGCCAGTGGAAGTTTGAGGATCAGCACGGGAGGAATCCCTGAGTGCCTCTAATGTGACTTGTGGGGATGTGCATGGTGACAGGACTGTCTGAAAGAGCTGACATGGGCTCTGTCTGCACCATCGGTCTCTTCAGAGCATCAGGGCACGGACTCCTCGGGTGTTGTCCCAGGTGTCTGGGGTCAGCTGATGACAAAGGTGGTGTTCAAAAGAATTCCTTGGATGGAAGGTGCAGGAAGAAGCAGTGTGAACTCAGGCAAGGAATACACCTTGTTGTGATACCAGAGCCCTGTGCTACTGCACTCAGCACCTAAAAATCATAATTTAAATTTAACACATTAAACAATTATTTAGAAATTTAACACAGAAAATGTTAAACAGAGAAAATTAAACACATTGAGCCAATGTCTGTTAGCTGGGAAAAGTGTTCCATCATTTGAATCACTCACTTTGTAAAAGGGCTTGCTCATGTTTTTAATTCCCTTCCTCTGTCCCTTCCCAAGGAAAACTTAACCACCTTTCAGGAGCAGAATATCTATTTTTATCCTCCATAACTTTTGGTGATTATTTATTCCTTTGCCTATTATTTATTTCCCAGAAATTTACAAGAATTAGCATCAGCATTAAGGAATTTTGAATCCAGCAACTAACTTTAAAAAATGGACCCTTTAAATATTATTTTGAAGTTAGCATCTTTCTAGACAGATAAGCTGAGCTGGATTTCCTACTGCCTTAGCCTTGGCCTGTCTGTAGCTGGAGGGGACAAAACCCCAGATTTCATTCAGGCAAGAATTCAGACAGCAATTTGAAGTTAACCCAAAATCTTGTCTCTAATAGAAGAGGAGAAAAAGGAAGAAAAACCTACAAAAAGCAAACAGGAGAGGAAAAAGAAATGCAGGTTGTCACACGAGCTGCTTTAATGAAGCAAGTTATGGGAGATGTGTGGCAGCAAGGGATAGTGATGTCCTGCAGGTCTGTCACTCCAGGGCCAGTCCCTGGCATGAGCCAAAGCTGCTCACCAGCTGTTTGTGGTGGAGTTTGCAGCTCCAGTCTTCTCCAGGGGCCAGGAGGCTCTTGGATCCTGTTCAGTGTTTCTCCGTGATGAAAATCAAAATCAATTCGCCCTGTTCTGTCTGAGTGTGCGTGTGCAATCAGTGTAATTGAAGGGGAGCAGCATCCCCAGGCTGCCATTGTCTCAGCCCTTGCCTACTCAGCTGATTGCACCTGACCTCGACTCAGAGTTCATCCCTGTGGGCTGGGGAAGCTGCAGTGCATCACCAGCCATCACATCTGTCCTTCTGGAAGATGGAAAATGTTTATTTGCATAGCATTTCCTGACTCCACTGGATAGAGCTGATTGTGAGGGGGAATTTGTGCATCCTAGATGGATTGGAAAGCAGCGCTGCTGTGATGGTCTGTTGACTGCCCTGCTTCCCTGTTTCTCAGGCTGGGGGGTCTCAGGCAGGATTATATGGCTGTGTTGGCTGGAGGGTAGCTGCTAACACCGTGGCACTTTCAGCTTTTACTGTATGATCCCAGGGAGAGGTTCCAAGACCTCTAAGGAAACTGCCTCTCAAAGGCTCCAGGTACACAGGGCTGCTTCCCTTGTTCACCTCCTTTGTCTTTGCCTTCTTTGTTTTAGTAATGAGCCACACAAAGCAAACGGGTTTCAGGTAAAATCTGAGCTAGTTTCTGGTTTTGTCTGGTTGTTGACATCAGTCCAGCCTCCAGCAGGACTTAGCTTTCATATTTGTGGGCTCCACACCTGTGTGAACTCATTCTTCCAATGCAAAACAGAGCTGGAGCAGAAGATGGCTTTAATAAGCAACTAGTGCATTTGTATTGAAATCAGGCAATTAAGAATTGAGCTATTCTGCTGTAAAGCAAGGAATTGAGTTCTGTCAGTGCAAGCAAACCCCTTGAGAGTAGTCTGATTTTTCCTATTAATTTTGGCTTGCTCAGTTATCCTCTCCCTCTCTGATCTCTCGGAGACAAGTCATTGCATGTCAGACCTTTGGTGTGGCCCAGCACAGCTTGTATTGTGTGAGTTGGAAAAGACCTTTAAAATCATAGAGTCCAGCCATTAACCCAGCACTGCCAAGCCACTATGTCCCCCAGTTCCACGTCTACGTGTCTTTTAAATACCTCCATGGAGGTGACTCTACCACCTCTGTGGGCAGCCTGTTCCAATGCTTGGCCACCTTTTCAGTGAATGAATTTTTCCTAATATCCAAGATAAACCTGCCCTGGCACAACCTGAAGCCATCTCCTCTTCTGCAGCTTATTACCTGGGAGCAGAGACTCTGTAGCTCCTGGCTACCACCCCCTTTTTAGACAGATGTAGAGAGTCACCCCTCTGAGCCTCCTTTTCTTCAGGCTAAAAAACCCCAGCTCACTCATCCACTTCTCACAAGACCCTCCACTAACTTTTCCCTTTGTTCTGCCCTCCCTTGTTATTCCAACTGTCTTATTTCCTGAGGTTATGGGATGTATGACAGTGGTGTGAGTGACCCCTCCTCAGCACACTGCTGGGTAGGGCCTTCAGCCCAGGGAACTGTAGTACCATGTTTATTTCTTAATCCACAGCAACACTATTACAGGCACAGCAGTGCAGCTGAATTAACATTTGTCCAGCTGAGAACAGTTTGGCTCTCAATAAATAGAAGCCTTTTTATTTGTCATAACTTTGTGTGTGTGTTGAGCAGGGAGCACCATGACTCACGATGGCAGGATCATCTGTAAGGGTGGCAGAGCTGCAGCAGTGGGGAGCAACACAAGTGTAGCTGAAGGGAAGGATGAGGACCTGTAGCAGGACCAGAAACAGGGCTGGGATTTTATTTTAGGGTTAAGGTGAAATGACCAGGCGGTGGTTCTGCAAACAGTCAGCTCCAGCCTCTTAACCCTCAGTGGCCTTGTTCCTGCACTAAGGATCATGCTGGGCCAGTGGGAAAATGTGTGGGAAAGTGGCCAGCGCCCAACCAGAGCAGCCTGCAGCCAGACTGGCTTACACTGCCCAGGAAATCCCACCTCAGGCTTCCAATTTTTCACAGAACTGTTTGACTGTGTCCTTTGCATGTCTGCACATGATCTACATCTACACTACTCACCTCCAGCTCCTTCTGGGGACTTGTTCTTCCCTAAAAGTTTCAAGCAATTATAAAAAGAGATTTAGAGACAAATGCATGTATAGGACACTTTCCTTCCACCTCTCAGATTAATTCTCTGTCTTGCTCTTTAGATGAACAGCACTTCTGTGGTAAGACCATGCTCTAGAGGATGGACCGGTTTGAACTTGAACTCTTTTCTCTTGAATACATAATGAAGCCTTCAGTGGGCCAGGGAAAGCGAGTGGTGAGAGCTTTGTCCTGTGGGATGAGTTCAGGCAGAGTGCTTGACTTGTAGCCCATATGGTTGCCTTCACTGCTGGGCTCATAGATTCTCTGAGAAGAGACCACATATGCCTCCCTGAGCTCCCTCTTCTTTCCCCCTCCAGCTAAAACTGAAAAGTCTCGGTGAAAATGCCACAGAACCTCATTATTTCTCAGTGAAACAGGGCACTGCTTCTGGACAAGACTTAGAGCTAAAGCTGTGGTTTCTCTCTTTGTCATGCAATTCGAGCAGTAGGAAATAGTGAGGCTTGCACATTTTGTGTAGCAGTAACTACGTGTTTAGCTGTGCTTTGCAATAATGGACAATATGGTGTTTTATGACTGCTGTATTCTTGCCTTTGAAGGAAGAGGAGCTAATTGGAGACTTCCTTTTCTCCTGGTTGAAAAGGTCCAGATTTCCAGAGCACTGCACCCATCACAACTGGGTTCTCTCCCTGCTCTGTCAGAAGCCCTCTGTGGGTTCAGACAGCTGCTGAGCAGTCCCTTCCCCTGGCTAGTGGAAACAACACACTCTGTACTGTGTCTCAGTTACTGTCCTGGAATCAGTGGGGAGTGCAAACTCCTGGAAGCAGCTCTCCATGTGCTGTGGGTGGTGGGGAACACAGCCCTGGAGTGTTCCCTCTGACAGCCACAGAGATGTCTGTGTGCACAGTTGAGGCGTGCTGGCTGGGGCTGACTTCAGATTATGTCTTTTCTGGTTTTAGACTAAGTTGCCAGTTTGTCTCAGCAAGGAACCTGCTTAATGACTCAGCTCATCCCTGTTTGCTCACTGGGGAGTCAAAAAGCTTGGTGGGCAATAGAATATTTGGTGAGGCGTCTAATGGGCTGAATTTTCAGCCAGTTCCCACAACAGGCTAGCAGGATCCACAGTGCACTTATGAGCTTTAGCATCCTGGCACATCGGCCTTTTCCTTGGGGATCCCATAAAGACACAGCTGCCTTCCCATTTGTTTCAGGCTCGTGCTTCTGGATGGTGCTTACCCCTGTGGCAGCTATGCACTGTAGCCCAGCCACCCTGCTTCTGGCAACTCAGACTTCAAAACCCTCAGAAATGATGAGTGAAACAAAAATACCCATTCCTTTATGCTGTTGGTTTTTTGGGATGACTACTAGCAAGTCAGACACACAGACAAGGACGGGCAAGTTCAAAGCCTTGCCATGCAGTTTAATCTTTCCTGCCTGTGGAAAGTTTTGAGTTCACCCAGGTGAGGGGCACAAACTGCTATGGGAAATGGAGGGAGGGAGAGGATAAAGCTGGGATGGATAAAGATAAAGATAAGATGATAAAGACCAGAAGGGAGAAGGGCTCAGTGCTGCTTCTTCCTTATACAGTGAGCAACCACTGCTGCTGGTGGCCACATGTCTTAGGCCTGCTCCCATGCCATGGGTAAATCTCTTGCTGGAAATCCCCAGAGTCCTGGTGGGGATGGCTGTAGGAAAGCATTTCTCAAGGAATTTTCCTGCCAAAGCTGCTTTCCCCACATCAGCAGCACCGTGGGAGCATGATCTGCCCACCAGCCTGGAGCAGTGACATTGCATTGCATCTTTTCCTGACAGGGAAACTTTTTAGAGGAGTTTGATCACTGTGAAGCCATTTCAGAAAGCTGACAGCATTTGCTAATGCTGAGCTCACGCAGCCGTGCAAGTCATGAGTCACATTGTAAGCTGGTCGCATTTTTGTGCACCATGTCGGATCATCTGGGGAGAAGAAATGCCAGGGCCTGTTCAGGGAAGGGCTGCTGTATTATTTTTCTTACCAGGACTTTTTTTTCCTCCTTTTATCTCTTTGTTTTCTTACCTTTGTGATGACTTGCCTATTTCAGGCTGATTGCTCTTTCAAAACAGAGCCTTAGATGATGGAGAGTGCCAAGGGTTACTGATGGGGGATGCTGAGGCCATTCCTTCCTGAGCGCTCAGGTATCCCAGGCCAATAGCAGACACAGCTGGGAAAATGGTTCACATTTCTGTGTGCAAAGCCAAGCTCTGAAGTGCTTCCCCCTTCACTGCCCAAGCAAGACTCTCAAGGAAAATTCTCCCTGAATCAAAAATGTCAGCCAGGCCTATGGGATTTTGCAGACAGAGATTAAGCTCTCTTTCTATATCTTCCTCACCAGAGTGAAGAAAAGCAGCCCAGGATGACCTGTATTAGACCTGAATGGAAACACAAAAGGCTCAGAGTGTAAAATGCTCCCAGACCCACTGCTGAGCTGAAGTACAGACTCTGTTCCACTTTGCTTGGAGACCTGTTTCTCTGCCCTGCTGTGCCCCAGGAAACTGCATGATTTTACTGCCAAGCTCAGAGCTCTCTCTGAAAGATGTCAGTAGCATTAGAGAAACCCAAATGAAAACTCAGGGAGCACGACCCCCAAGTCCCCAACCCTAGGAATATCTGAGCAGATTAAAGAAAAGATGACTGAGTATCTCCTCTGATTTTGATGGTGGCAGGCAGCAAAACACCAGAGCTCAAGAAAAGCAGTTTTCAGATGTGAAAAAGATAAGCAAGGTCTTCAAGGGGCAAAACCACACTGCTGGCAAAAACTGGGTACTCACACTGTTCTTTGCATTTTCTTTCCTCCAGGAACTTCAGAGAAATCCTCATTTGATCATGGATGGAGTTAGCAGATTTGATATCATGCAAGGAGAAATAGGTAAGGTGATATTCTTGATTTGGAAGAGATCTGCACAGAGTAATAATCTGTGAGTGCTTTGCCACATTCCAAGTGCTCATTGGGAAGATGTGGACCATGGTAGCTGCAGTAAACAATCAGTGCAGGTCAATCTAGACTGGCACAAGTCCACACACAACTTATTGCAGATATTTAACAGGATTCCCAAATGCAGCAGCTCAAATCTTTGTTACTTTGGTCTGGCATCTGCCTTCTGTCTGTGTAAGGCCAAGTTTAGAAATGGAGATCCAGCAGAGATGAGGCAGAGGCTTCAAGTACAAGGGTCAAACACAGCTAAGTGTAAGCAGGAACAGCTCCAATAGGTATAGGACTGAATTTTTCTTTCCATCCTAATGTATTCATTCGACTGTCAGTGTTTTCTTTCCTGTAGAACTTTCTGTTCAACTCCTCTGATACTTACCCAGTATCAGAGTATGTATCTGCACCCTGTGTTGGTTCCATCTTGAACTCCTGGACCATGTTTGTCTTTGGAGCCAGCTCTGCTCCCACGTAGGAAGAAATTCCTTCCCATTTCCCACTTCACTGGGAAGTTTGAAGGTTTCCTAAAGAGTGCTCTGGACAGCAAGTCTCAACATGACTGCAAAAGATAGGAGCAGCCTGAAAGTAGAAAAGGATGGCTGGGTGGCAGCAGGGTTCCCAGTGCACATTGCTGGTGAATCCTGGGTAGTGCTTCAGCATTTTGGAGGGGGAAAAGGAGACAGAAGAATGTTGATTGCTTTTAGCAAAGTGGTTCTTAGATGTTGCAGCCCATTCTCTTTCTAAAGAGTCAGCTGTGATCCAGAACAGCAAGTAACTGACTGAATGCGCTGGATTCTTCCCTCCCCTGAGGTGACTGCTGGATGCTGGCTGCTCTGGGCTCCCTGACACTGAGAAAACAATTTTTGGAAAATGTTTTACCAAAGGACCAAGGATTCCAGGATGATTATGCTGGGATTTTTCATTTCCGGGTACGTATTCTCTGTGGTATTGGTACCACTTGAGCTTGGCTGGTTGGACTGCAAAGAGGTCCAGGCTGCAGCCCCACATCTCAACATCCTTGAATGCTTTGGTTCTTCAGTGCTGACTCCCAATTTGGAACTTCGCAGAAAATCTTGCATTTTTTAATGATTCCTTGTGTTCCAGGTGGTGCAATTGCAATTCAGGGATTTTGATGCCCTCTTCTGAAAGTTATGACTGCAAAGGCAGCTCTACCAGCTGTTCAGATCTATTTGTGTACATATATGTTTTAGATGGCATTCTGGTGGCTGCTTTGATTTGGGCAGCCTGTTATGTCTGTCATCTCACCTGCACTATCTATTTGGGCTCATTTTCTGTTTCCCCACTTCACCTTGCCCTTTTAGCTCATTGAAATGGCTGGAAATTACAAATCCTCAGAGGCAGATCAGAGGAACAGGCTTTTGATATTTTGAAAAGAGATTTGTTTCAGAGAGAGGAGCAAGGCTTTTTAGTAAATCTCACTTTCTACCAACTCCTAAAATTGTCTGAATCTCCCAGGAGGGTGACTCGGGTAGCAACTGGCAGGCTCTGCTTGCTTGTATCTGAGTCAAACAAATATCTGGTGGGATTAGAAGAGCTTGCAGCACCATTAAACTCCAGAAGCTAAACTGGATGTGGAGAAAATCAGGATAAACTCAGCCATTCCTCATCCCCCCTTATTTCACAGATCTCTTTTGTTTTATGCAGTTCAGCACCAAACAGAACTCTGGCAGTGAAACTTCTTTGACCTCCTAGGCTCTTGTGGAGCAGCACCAGGAGGATTATCTTGTGGACAGTCTGAATTTTGTTCTGTTCCTTTGCTCCTTAGAATACCAGATGTTTCTATCTTGGCCCATTTCCAGCATACAGTGCCACACTATATGAGATAATGCAGCTGAAGGGACACCAGTCTGCTTAAAACACATTAAAAGAGGATGCAAGCTGGATTGTCTTTCATGGAAGCTTTGAAAAGATTAGTTAGGCACAATCCTTAAATCTTAAGCAGTATAAATACCTTACAGTATTTGAAAATGTTTTCCCTGTCATCTCATCTGCAAATCAATGCAACTGTTTCTGGCTTTCCTTGAGCAATAAACCCCTGAGAAAGCTCCTCTGAATGGAAATGCTTCTCTGCAATGCCTTTCAATTATTCTATCAAAGATATTTTACTGCCATCCACAGGCTAAGCCACCAGTGCTCAGTTCAGTGGAGAATCGCAAACAAGGCATATCGTATGCTAATATAAAAATTTAACTTATAACTTTTTTCCCCACCATTTTGGAACTGGAACATGTTGCCTCTCAGGAACACAAGGGGCTGCTCCAGTGCTCCTGTACAGCATGAGCTGTTCAGCTGCAAGAGTCAAGGGTGTTAAGCACTTCATCAGCTGTAGTAAAGATGAGCAATGCTTTTATCTAGGAAATAATTACAGTGATGGTATTTCCCCAGGGATTAAGTTAGTCCCATGTTTGTACAGGAATCCCTTTCTCTGCCACAGAAACTGTGGTGCCTATGAGGCAGTGTGTCACTCATTGTGACAGTGAGGAGCAGCACCTCGACTTGGGAAAATAAAACAAAAGTATTCTCTGGGGGACTGCAGGGGGTTATTGCACAGTCCATCAACTCACAACTGGAGGGATCTGCCCTGAGTGCTAATGTCCCTGCTCTCAGAAAGAAACGAATGAAATCTTTAAAGACCATAAATGGTCAAGACCTCAGTTTCAGGAAACATCTAAAAAGTGCTTTTTAACACCATGCAAAAGGCTGGTGATAGTTGGTTGACATGCAATTTTCTCTTTACTTGATTCCAGAACTGAATTTTTCCAAGATCCCTGTCCAGGAAGGGAAAAAGGAGGCAAAATAACCACACAGTATTCTCCTTTTGACCATCAGGACCTTAGATATCTTGTTGTGACCTTGGGACTATCCATTTTTTTTTCCTTCTCTTAAGCCCAGGAAAATAAACTCCTGGTTTAAAAGGCTTATTATAAACCTGAAAGTGAAGAACTTCCCTCTTTGCATCCTGCCTAAATAGCAATTCTTGGTTTTATTTACTACCACATTCACAGCTGCAGTACTTAAATCCCATAAAGGGATATAAAAAAATTTCATGAAGCCAGAATCAAGCCCAAAAGTGATCTTCTCTGAAAGCAGAACAGCTTCTCCCGTACCACTCTTGTACTTCCAGAGCACTCTAGGACTTCCCATGAAGTTTCTCTTTCCCTCTGCAGCTTTTTCTGTCTTTTTGAGCTCGGATGAGACCACCATCTGAAAGTCTGTGACAGTCAGGACAAAGCAGCTGTCTTTATGCAGCTGAAGAAAAGCACAGTGCTGCATTCAGACAGCCTCCAAGCTTGAGCTCCCTACCAAACATGGCCAAGGAACTTGACTTTTGGAAAAACATCACTCAGTGGGTTTGGACTGCAGTAATCCCCACAGCAAGTTCTGTACATTCTCCTTGTTTACCTGCTGTGTTTGCACATGAAGCACTGTGGGGAGGTGTGGCTGGATGTCACACCTTTTCTCAACACAGACCTGCTCCTAGGTGTTGCCTGATGACAGAAGGGCTCCTTGGGTGACTGAAAGGACAGCTCCTTTTGGACAGTCCTTTTGCCTGTCCCTCCTTTGGGCAGAGGACAGCCAGTGGAAGCCTTTTCCTCAAGCCCCTTCCAGCCAAAATCAAGCAGAACCTTCAGATCTCTCCTGGAGCTCAGCTTAGAGGTTCCAACCTTGCCACCTCCTGCCACCACTAATGCAGCAAGGGAGAGGCCTGGGTGAGGCAGAGCACAAGTAGGATCAGACCTGCTTTCAGCTGAGCAGTCTATAAGCTGCTTTGCTGCTGGGCAGATCTGGTCTTGTGCTTTTCTAGCAGAACAGCTCATTTTGGGTTTTTCATTGACCAAAGCTGTTGAAATAAAATCATGCTAGACTAAATCTATTGCTGGCATACTTCCACTAGAGTCCTTAGCATTACTGCAAATAAGAGCTTGGCCTCTTATGATTTCGAATCATGCTAAGCTACATTAATCTGCTAATGACTCTGGAAATGGCTCCTTTAGTTCATCCCAGCAGATCTCTATTCCTGTCTTTTCCCTTGAAAAGTTTCATCAGCTGGATCAGCTGGAGAAACACCTGCTCTGTCCACATGCTGGAGAGACTGCCTGTGTCCTTCTCATCCATCAAGGAGATGGATAACACCTCAAAACACTCTTTAGTCACTACACTGTCTCTGTCCATGACAGCGTGTCAGAGTCTTAATTGAAATACAGAAGAAAGAAAATTTAGAGGCTGGATCTTGACAGAGGCTCTCTGGCCAAGAGCTGTGCAGGGAAAATCCAAGTGTGGCTGAGGAGTGAGGCTCATGGAATCCACCTGTGTGATTGTTCTTTATCTTCTTGAAATCTTTCTATCACCCAAAAATGTTAGCATATTCCCTGTGTTGAATCTTTCCTCCTACTGATTGCAGGACTAGCTATGCTCCCCAAGGACTTTCCCTAGCACTGAGAAATCCAGCCAGTTGGTAACTTGATTAACAATGGGAACCATTAGCCTGAGGCAGTTCAGGAGAAAACTTACCCATATCCGTGCTTTAGATTAATTCCTGTGCTAATTCAGGAAGCTTTTTCTTTGCATGGGCATTAGTGCTTGAAAGAGGCTTGTTATTTTATTTACTCTCTTTTTAAGCTATATTTTTATTTTATTTATTTCCAGTTCTGGCAATATGGAGAATGGGTGGATGTAGTGATAGATGACCGGCTGCCATTCCTAAATGGAAGATACCTGTCTGTACATCCCCGAACTTCAAATGAATTCTGGCCATCCTTGCTGGAAAAAGCATATGCCAAGTAAATATGCCTGGTCTGTTCTTCCACCTAGTGCTGAATGCTTTCTGTGGTTGGTTTCACCCTCTGCTTTGTGCAAAGCACACAGGAAGGAGTTCAGGCTGACAGCTGCCTATGTGGTCCTGTCATTTATGCAAGGAGCTGTGGCTGCAGCCAACACAAACTGGAGATGTCGGCCTCGGGTTAGACCTAACTGTACCCAGCCCTAAAGGTAGCCAGCCCTAAATCTACGCAGTTCAGCTCTGGGATATTAATGCCTGAGAAGCAAAATTAGCAGGGCAATGGTTGGTGACACAAAAGGGCCTGGAATCTTCTTATTTTAGGCAAACTTCTTTGTCTCTGTTTTTCTTTCCACGTTATCCTGTTTAAGACTGCAGAGTCTAAGTAGGGATTACCTGTGTTTACAGTCACTAATCAGAAATCATGTGGACATTTGGAGCAGGCAATGAGAGGAAGCATGACTGAAGAACATGCCCAGGCACAGCACATGCACTCCTAGGACTCTCTGATCAGCTCTTACTTCACAAAGAGCTCTGACTCTTATCTGAGGCCCCTGGAGTATGCAGGGTAAATAATGCCTGATAAAGAGATAACAATTTTTAAAAATCCTCTGGAGAGGGAAGGGATCAGACTGTGGTCCCTTGATGTTTGCCCATTTCCCATTATTAAAAATGCTGAAGAAAAAGTCCTGTGTTATGGGTGGTATGAAGGGCTGGAACTTGGTACGTGATGCTGGTGTAACATCTGCAGTGCAGTGAAGTGGAGATGAAGAAAAGAGGAAATTTTGGCAGATTTGGTCAGGAATAAGGAAATGTTAAAGCAGCATGAGAGCAAATCAGGAAGAGAATGCATTTTGCCCTGAGATATCTCAGAAAAGTTGACTCAGGATTCAGTATCAATTTGCTGCATAAGGTTTTAATTACAATGCATACCAAACCTCTATTAAATTAAAGTTGCAAGCAATGCCGTTTATGAGATTCCCATTTGAGAAGTTATTCCCCAGCGCCCAAGACAAATTCTTTTCATCAGTGTAGGACAAGGACAACTCTTCAAAATACAATTAGCTGCAGACTTCATTTGATTACATTCATTAAATACAGCGTCTATGGTGGGGTTTAACAGCATGCTCTACCTGCTCTAAGTACGGCATGTTCCAGCTTATTTGCTGTCTCAATAAAAACCACACGATAAAAACAACAAGGACTGTGTTGGCAATATTAAATTATTATCCTATTATTGTGCTCTAGCAGAGTGAACTGGGAACAGTGCTGAGAACTCGTTTCTGCCTTGTCCTGGAAGCATGGGTAAATACCTTCACCTCTCTTTTCCTTTTTCTCATTTGCAAAAGGAATACTGGCCATTTTTGTGAAGAGTCCTGTATAACTATGATGCAGAAACTAACAGTTCAGCTTCATTTGACCTGAAACATCCGTTTGAACTAGTCACCCTTGGCTCCCTTCCTGCTCAGAAAAAAACCAAACCTGGATGCTTCAAGATGAGATGCAGCTCATCTTCCTAAAATGCTTGTGCTGGCATGAGATGCACCTTATTATTTTCCACTGTCTGTAAATGGCTCTGGACAGCTGCCTCAGATGGGGATGAATACATAGAAAAAGCTTTCCCTTTGTCTCATTCCTTCCACAAGACCTGTGCTGTGCCTGGCCAAGTATTTCGATCACGTTTCCTTTCATTACCTGGCCACAATGTCTGCACACCCCGGGCTCCCCTGGGCTCACCACCTCAATGCACACGCTCATTTTTAAAGCAAGCACTGTGCATTGTTTATGAAAACAGTGTAAGGACTAATTAACTCTCTCTTTTTTTTTTTTTCCTTTTTTCTTTTTGTTTTTTTTTTGATATTTTAAAATTTTTCCATAGGCTGCGGGGCTCCTACCAGAACCTGAATGGAGGCTACCTTTCAGATGCTTTAGTAGACCTCACAGGTGGAGTCCAAGTGCAGTTTTCATTGAAGGATCCGCCTCCTGATCTGGAGGAGATCCTGAAAGCAGCTGACAAATCTCGGTGCCTCATGGGGTGCAGCACCTCAGGCCAGGTGAGTCACAGGGCTGGTCACATGCCTGTCTCATTTACTGTGTTGGCACAAAGGTGGCTCTTTGGAGGGGAAAAGGAAGTCCATAACCACTCTGTAAAATTTATGGGTTTATGGGTTTATGGGTGCCTGAAGGGATCTTGGCAGCAGAAAGTAACGAAGGTTTTCCGGTAAGGAATGTAAAGGCATTTGGTCAGATGTAGATGTACTGGTCTGATGGAGAGGGGGCTGTGGCATCTCTCCTGGCTAATTCCACTGCAATAGAATGGTGTCCTCTTGCAGCAGGCCTGATTTCAGCCTCATAACTTTGTGATCAACACTGGCAAGGCCAAAACACACCTCTCTTCTGATGTAATGATTTCATTGTGGCTTGCAGGTTTACTGGTATTAATGAAGGGAAATTGCAAAAGGCTTTGTGATAGCGAGTACCTTTGATAAAATGTCTCCAAGGCTTCCCTTACAGCATGTGACATGTGACTGCAAAGTGTGTGACACTGCTCCTGTGGTGCCTACTTCCTCAGGACAGGAAGCTTCACTGCTGCAAACAAGCCAAGGACTATTCCCTTGGCTCAGGGAATAGGCTGAGAGTGGCAGGAAAATTTGGCAGTCCCCCAGTCTGACAGCAAGCCACCCAGACCAGGTCATTCTGCAGTTGCAGCAGCTCTGGACCATAGAAGAATTTGCAAAGATGTGTAGATTTGTTAAATTTCCTGCTTTGCTGATGGCTGCAGTGGGAACAGTCACATTCCTGTGGAGTATCTCAGTATCTCACAGCAGTGCTGCTGTGAGGCTTTGTTTAGTGCCGTGGTGAGTGACAGTGCTGGGAGCTGCTGACTATGTCCTTACAGTGTGGCAGAGAGCTAAAAGCTGTGCTTTCTCCCTTCTGCAGTCAAGGAGAAACATAGAGCTGAGGAATGGGATTGTACAGGGTCATGCCTACACTGTCACAGGAGCTGTGAAGGTAAGATCAGAGACTTGTTCCTGCCTGGACATCTTGGACTGACCATCCACAACAGGGAAGTTGTGCTGCTGTTCCAGTCAGAGTGATTTGAATTAGCTTCACACTTAGGGGGCATTGTTGAAAAGCACATAGTTCAAATTCCAAGAGATGTAAGGACTCTGGCACAAAGAAAGGAGGGAGGATATCCGAATCCATATTGTTTTCTAATGGAAAATGCAACTTTAATTTACGTTTGTTTTGGGACACTTCAGCAGAAAATACAACGTTTCTGGAGATTTTCATTCCATGCTGACTCTTAAAAAATGTGCTTTTGTGTTTCAAATGTAAGGAGAAGCACTGCCTGAAATAGTGGCATTTGTCACGTGATGCAAATCTACATTTGTTCAGCTCAATCACAAGCTGCCAAAAATCACTGTGTGAAAAGTAAATCGCTGGTTCAAGAACAGCGTTTCTCCATCTTTTAAAGCTGCTGTACTCATGCAGAACTGCTCCTGGCTGAATATTAATACTGATGATCTGAGAACCAATTTATCACATGGATCAAAAGAAATTAAGGATTTTTTACAGCCAGAAGTCAGAACATGGCTTAGCCCAGTAAGCTGTAGTGCACACAGGGAGAGTTAGCACTGAAGAGGGAAACCAAACAATAGCTATGCTGTCAAGCAAGATAGCTATGAAACATTTGAATCTTGGAACCTAAAGTACTTTGGAAAGGGGATGTTGCTTTCCCTAAGGTATTTTCTCCCTTATCCCTCTCTCTCTCTGTTGGTTTTCTCTATGAGCTTGGCTTTGGTTCATATCCCCTCATGCCATGGCATGCTTGGTGCTATCATCACAGCCAGTGTGCTGCTACTTGGAGAACACATTCTTATAGCCAAGGGGCTACTAAATGGAAAGATGGGGGTTGCCAAGCTCCAGAAAAGGCCCCAGCTGTCTCTTTGCAGGGCAGGGGCAGAAGGGTCCCTAATTCTGTTGGAGGAGAAGGCAGGCTGTTCCAGCCTCCTGCTGCTCCTGGTGTGTGCAGAGAGGAGGAACAGTCTTTGTCCCACTTAAAGAAGTGCCAAGACATCCGAGGCATTGTGCTAAGGGGAAATTATTAGAAGCTGGGCCTTTGCCTGGGAAGAGACTGCCATAGTATTGTTTCCAACACTGCCTGTGTGCATAAGGAGAGCCCAAAAACAAAGGTCTGCTTCTCCTTTCCACTTCCACCATTTTGGCTTCATTGGCAAGAGTTAGTTGCTTCTGACTTAAATCAGTGGCAGCAAAAGGAGGAAAGCACCAGACACCCCAGCTGTTGCAAACCACAGTATTGTAGCCACAGACCCACAGATTCTGTTTATTGTCAGCTCTCTGTGCTGACTGTTGGCTTTCACTCCAGGTAGTCTGGTGACCTCGTTCCTCAAAGTCTCTGCCTTTGCTGACTCACAGCATCAGATGTGCAGAATTAGGCACTGGAATTTCCCAAGGCTGTTGAATTCATGCAGTGTGACAGGAATGCTACTGCTTCTCCCTGTGTCAGCTATTCACTATCCTCAGGAAAGCAAAATGGGCACAGTTTTCTCTCACACATCATTCCTTTGCAATGTAGCAGAAGGCACTGATTTTTCGCTGCTGGGAAAATGAGATCAGATGTTAAATCTAGTCTCTAAGTGTAGAGGAAGTTCCATTTTCTTACCCTTCTCTTCACTGAATATCACAATTGTGAAAAACTCTGACTGGGTTTGTTTTTCTTTCCTCTTTACAGATCCCCTACAAGAATGGCTGGAAGCATATCATCAGGATCTGGAATCCATGGGGCCATGGGGAGTGGAAGGGGCCCTGGAGTGATGAGTAGGGTCTTAAAGATTTAATGTCATAGGAAATCAATCTTTTATAAGAACCTCTGCCCCACACCCATTTTCACAAAACAGATATTTCCAAATCAGCATTATTTCCATCTGCATAGCAGCTGCTTGCAGAAATACAACCCAGGGAACACTAATGCAGCTTTGCTAGGCTCAGGTGTTCCTTCTTGTCTGTGTATGCATTTTACCCAGTGCAAAATGCTACAGGAGTCATGGATGAAAGAGTTCTTATTTCCTGGAGTAAGCTCTGACCATGTCCTCAGATGCTGGCTGGCTGCTTCTGTGGAATTCTGCTGCAGCAATCACACATCCACCTTTCTCCTGTTTCTCCTGCTCCCATGAGTCTGACTCTGGGAAGAGGATGGTTAGATGGGTCCATGGAGCAGGGCAGAATTGAACACAGACGGACAGAAAGGCTCCTTGGTTATCCCAAAGGCAAAGTGCCAGGGAATGGCTTGAACTAATCTTTTGGATCCTTCATGCAGCTTTGGGGGGATGCAAGGACCACTTTGCTGCCTGTGTGGATAATCTAACATATTTTTCCTAAAGAAATGAATGACATAGACTGCAAGAGTGTTTTGTAAATAAATAGATTGTAGTTTTCCTTTTTGGAATTGCATCAGTGTTTCCATGATTAGAGAGATGTTCTTGCGACACTCTTAGATTATTTAATAGCATCCCAGCCCTCCCTGTTGCTAGGACCACACACAAAGCACTCTGCTGAGAAAAGTCAGGCTGGAGTGTTGTGTCTAGAAGGGTTGGTGGGTTGTGCAGACGTGTCAAAGGCTGGAATAGCTGCTCTCTGCTCTGGCAGCATCCTCCCATCCTTTTGCAAAGGTGAACTACAGTCCTAAGTGTAATTGAAATGTCAGTAGCACATTCCCAGGTAACCTGCACAGATCAATAAATTATTGATTCACGTGCTGCTTATTTATCTTAAACTCTGCAGAAAGTACAATTATCACTTAATTATAAACACTTTGCTTGGAAACAACAAGTTTGACTGGGTAATGTGCTCTCTACAGGTCAGTGTAATATCAGTGCTTCAGAGCCCTGTGCTTGGTGCCTCACTAACCTCTCCAGCATGGGGACAGGTGACCAGGACAGCGAGGAGGGTTCCCCACCCCAGGGTGGGCAGCTCAGGCATAGCACAGTCACAGAGTTTTATTTGCTGACCTTGCCTATGAAGGTATCACACAGAGTCCTGTTTCCAATGAGCAGTTTGTTTGTCCCTCCTGATCCCTCATGACCTGACAGGTTGGTTGGAGGAATAGGCTGAAAATGAAAAATTGTACCTCACATCTTGTTGATTTGTTCTTTTTTGCAGCTCTCCTCAATGGGACCGTGTTGAGCCTAAATACAGAGAAGCCCTACTCAGAAATAAGGATGATGGAGAATTCTGGTATTTCCCTATTGTTCCTTTGCCTACTGGGTTTTCTGTTTGCCTTTATTATGCAAAAAGTAATTTTGGCAGATCTCTGTTCTTGGTGGTGGCTCAAGGCACCCTGTGTTAGCTGTGTGCAAACAGCTCATTGGAGATTGTCCCGCCCCTGTGGTTTCAGAGGAAACAAGACCTGAAAAAATAGAGTTGGCCAAGATTAAGTGACAAGCTGATGAAAAAAAAATAGAAAAATGAGAGAAGTAAAAATCCAGCCCTCTGATGCCTGGTCATTTTGTCACACTGCCTTTCATAAAGTGTGTGGTTTGAACCTTGGACTGACAGATGCTGAAGGGGACAGCTGGCTAAGCAGGTCACTGAGCTTGTGCACTTGACTTCTCTGCAGGTGCTTGTGGTTTTTCACTGCCTCTGATTGCTCTCAGATACAGCTTAGCCATGCGTGGGCTGTCCCTTAGAAAAACTGATTATTCAGAAAGTGCACACGTGCCCTGTGGGGCTCTGAGGAAAGCATGGCGACAGCAGGTGGGTCTGAAATACACACTTGAGGCTTGAGTGAAGCATGAGCGTGGGACAGAACACTGGAGGTACAGAAGCTGGAGGTGGCAGGACAGGGCTCCAGCAAGATACCCCAAACATATCCTGTGGTTTGCCCTGGGCATTAGGGGCGGTTAGGGCAGCCCAAAATGCATTGAGAGCTGAGCTCTTCTGCAAGGTATAGCAGCCAGCAGAGCTGCAGGTGCCTGCAGTGCTCTCAGTAATCCCTTTTTAAAGGCATGGGGTGAATGTGGATACCTAACTGGTGTCTGCACAGAATCACAGGTCAGGCACAGGGTTGTGATGATTGTGGAATACTCCTATGAGGGACACTTCTCAACCTCTCTGGGAAACATGTTCCAGCGTGTGGTCAGTTGCACAGTAAAGAAATTCTTCCTCGTATTCAGGTGGAACTTCCTGGGCATCAGTTTCTGCCCATTGCCTCTGATTCTATTGATTGGCATCACCAAGCAGAGCTTGATCCAGCCTCTGACACCTTCCCTTCAGATGCTGACATTGATGAGGTTCCCTCTCAGGGTTGAACAACCCCAGCTCCCTCAGCCTTTTCTCAGAAGGGAGATGCTCCAGTCCCTTGATCATCTTCATAGCCCTCCACTAGACCTGCTCCAGGAGCTCTGTGTCTCTCTTGTACTCAGGAGCCCAGAGCTGGACACTCCAGATGTGCCTCTCCAGGGCTGAGCAGATGGCCAGGATCACCTCCCTCATCTCCTGGCAATTTTCTTCTGTCTTCAACTGAATGATGAGATTTTCCTCCTTCTCTGCAGGATGTCCTGTGAGAACTTCCAGGAGCAGTTTTCATGGCTGTATATATGTAACAACACCCCAACATTTCTGGACTTTGGAGATGAGCACTACACAACGTGGTCTCTGAACAGCTACACCAGCCTGTGGAGCCCAGGCCTTCCCACGAGGAGGAACCGCTATTCCCAGGGTAATGGATGCTCAGTACCCGGTCATCTCCTCCTCTCACTGATGCTTACAGTGAAACATTCACTCTGAGCACCGAATTGCAGAAGTATTGATTGCCAGTTGTTAATGCCTGCCTTTCCCCATTACAGCACTTATCAGCTAAACAGGCAGAAACAAAGAAACAGCACTGTCTGCTGAGTTAAAACGGGAGACTTGTGATTTAGGAACCCTGGACTCTTTATGTCAAAATGAGCTTGTAAATCTTCTTTCAGCCAGTTGCAGTAGGTGTTGCTGGGGACCTCATCAGAAAGTCTGGTCTTTCAAATATGGTGTTGATTTTACAGAGCAAAAAAGTACTCTGAAATTAAATGGATATGGAATGAAAAAAATGTGCTACAAAGCTCTATTTTTTAGGGTAAAAAGGTCTTTGGGCTGATAAGGCTGGTGTTTTTACTACCTGTGCAAGAACTCTTCTGGCACTGTAAGCTCCAATCAGTAGTAGTATATTTTTATCTTATCTCATCTCACTTTTTTTTTTTTTTTTTTTAGAGCTGCATCAGTATTTGGGCTTTGTGTTTTTAATCTAGGATGGTAATACCTGATCAGTGAAGAGGCTTGACTTCAAGAGCCTTGACCTAGCAGCAAACAGGTTTTGGCTTACAGATTTCAGGCCCCTGCTCCTAACCTGATCACCAGGTCTCAAGGTGTGGTAACAAAGCCATGTCTGTGCTGCTGCACACCACAGTCACTGGGACTGGGCAGGGAGATGCAGGGGCTGAACTGAGAGTGTGCAGGCAGAGCCATTTTCTTTGGAGCTGTGTTTTCCAACAGCCCTCTAGTAAAGTCCCTGTCCAAGTACAATCGTTCTAATTTGCAACTTTCAGGGCCACCCAGCACAGGGATCTGGCTTAAATTCTACTTTACTGCCATCTCAATACTTTTTTCCCAGTTTGGGTACTTCATTGTTTGTTTTTTCTTTTTTTTTAAATCAGGAATGCTTCCTGTTAATGCCTTGGCCAAAAAGCAGCTGTTTCCCTCTGGTGCTTGACATTCTGTCTGTCCATCACAAACATCAGCAGTGGGGGAGGAGAGGATAGCTTTGCACCATTTTGTCCTTTTCTGTGTGTTTAATCTCAAAGCCACAGTCCTTTTCAGCTCAGCCTCTGGGTCAGGTGCCTGACTGTGAGCCACTGCTTTTCTGCTGCTGGGAAAGTGTGCCATGCAGGTGAAGCAGATGGGGGGTCTGAGAAATCCACACGACTTCTGTGACTTTGCCAGAGATTTCTAAAATGACAAATGTGCAATTAGTTTACCTCCAGATGCCTCAGCTTCTGGTGCTAGTGTGGAGACTCGAGTGCTCTGTTGTATTGAAAGGATCTTGGAGCAGTGACTGCCTGTTCCTCTGGGTCCACACAAGCAAGATTTTACACAATAGGCTGGAACATCTCTGTGCCTGCTGTTAACCTATTAACACTTTCTCAGCAGGTGCAGCTTCAACAAACCCTCAGTATTTTTTCAGAGTTCTAGATCACAACCCAAAAACCTATAATGTAGCGATTTCACTCATGCAAAAACACGGTGAGCATGTGCAGGATGAAAAAAACCTGAAGATTGGCTTCTTCATCACCACGGTAAGCACAATCAGATGTCATGTAGGCACTGTTGTTCTCTGTGTGGTTTATTTTACCTGTATGTGGGAGTGAAAGACTGAATTGCCTTTTGGTCTTTTTAAAAGTCAGTATGTGGTGTGAATTTCTGGGTGCCTTCCATTGTAGAAACTCTGAGTAAAAATAGAGTTTAGCAGGCTTAGTTTCTTTTATTCATGTCTTAAGGAACAAAGGTGGCACATTTATTTCTGTAGCACCCCAGAACAGCCCTGGGAAACTCAGGGAGTCCCTGGGTTAGAAGATGTGCCAGGGCAATATCCTCTGTACAGCAGTACTGGTGACATGCCATGCTGGCTGGGCACAAGGCATGACAGCCAGCACTAGCCACAGCCCTCGAGCAGCATTCCAGCTACAGTAGGGAAGCAGATGGTCTCTCGTCCCCCAAAGTGGGCCTGTCTTACTCATCCTCCTGTTTTCTATCTGAAAAGCTTTGTAGAAACATTTACAAAACACATGAGAGCCTTTGCTTGAGACCAGTGTAGAGGAAATCCACTCAGATACCTGGGACCTGCACTACAATTTCTCTGGGCTTTTGTCTTGGTGGCTGTCCAGAGAGGTGCCTTTTCAAGCTGTTCTCAGAGCATTGCCAGGCTCACTGAAAGCACAGTTACTAGTGTGGATGGATGCTAACCCTTCCCAAAGTATTTTTGTTGTTGGCTGATGACTGTGGGAGGCTATTGTTTTAATCCCAAAGACTAAAAAGGAAGCAGGGATTGCTATAACCCTAATTTCTCCTCATTCTCTTCATTACTGGAGAGGTTTGTTCTAGTCCCAGACTTTAAATAATTGATGCTGTGAGTTTAACAGCTCCTCATAAAGGGAGAGCATGGCTTTGTAGCTCATAAAAAAAGTGTGTCTGAGAAATAAAAGATGTCATTAAAAGGGCATCCCTCCAGCAAGTGGAGCTCACTATCCCTATGGGAAGATATCCTCTGCCCCGTGCGGGTATCAAGCCTGCAGGAGTCCATTGGGCCAGCTGTGCCACTGAGAAAGAGTTCCTGCTCCTGGTAAACAGGGAATTTCTTCTTCCAGCATCCCCAAAAGTCACCAGATATGGAGGTCTCTGTGTGCACATGCATGATACACGTCCACCTTGATTAGTTACTCATTTTAGGAGAAGTGACCTTCACTGGGAGGTGATGATTTAGGTCTTGGTTCCCTCAAAAAAGGGGTTATTTAATCAGGAAGCAGACTAGGAGACAGATTTTCTCTATTCTTTCTTCATATTTAAAATTTTTCTTCCCCTCCAGTTGATGGTCAGGTGTGTTTTCTCTCTCTTGGTATGAGATGGACCAAGGATGGATGACCCTCAATAATGAGTTTGTCCAGCCTGGATGAGATGGCCTCTGTGGCTGTCAGCCCATAGCTCACCTCAGGCTCCCTCTGGGCTCAGGTCACTTGGGTTTCTGACCTTAGGAGTGATCTCCTACACAGGAGCTGAAGGGCAGGGCCAGAACAGAGCATTACTGGAGCCACCAGGATTACTGGAGCACCTTGGCAGTGAGGGCAAGGGAACAGTTAGGCTGCTCTGTCACACCATAGCTTTTATTAATAGAAACAATATTATACAGGTGCATATTCACACAGAGGACTATACAGACAACATTCCCTCATAGACACACACGAAGTATTTTAATATGAGAGCTGCTCTACCAGCTCCTCACAGCCAGCCTGGTGTCCTGTCCTGGTAGAAGCAAAAGCCAAGTCCAGGAGCTAAAACCAGAGTGGGTGTGCGTGCCATTCCTTCCCTTTATTTCCCAGTGTTCAGCCTCAGTGCCTGAGGGCAGTCAGAGCATCTGTGGGTAAAAGTTTACAGGGGGTTTCTTTGCACAGGGATAGTGCAGTTGGCAAGATTCATGTGGCTTCACTCTTCCTCCCTGATCCTCTTTCTCTGCCATGATTCATTAGCAGCATCATCCTGGCTGTTCGGTACCTTTTGAGACACATCAAATTGTTGCTGTGAAGTAAAAGGAGTATTACCCCTTGGCAGGATGAGAGCAGAACGCAGTGCAGGCAAGGATGCAAACCAGAATGGACATATCTGATAGCTCTAGGAAGCCTTTGATTAAATATAGACGTGGAACACTAATACATGGCTGTGAGGGAAGTTTAATGTTGTGTGATAGAGCTGAGAAATGTATAGAGGCTGATTCTTATCTCACACCGGTTTTGATTCTGTTGAGATATTAATCTGCTTCTGCTTTTTACCAGAAGGAATGTGGAATAAGGCTCAAAAGTGGAGGAAGAAAAGTATTACACCATTTATTTCTTTGCAGCACTTCTCATTTCTATCTGCTCAAGATCTGACCCATAATACTTGGCAGTCTGTGTACCTCCCAGCCGTCTGTAACAGTAGTCATCCTATTTTTTTTTTCCTTCCAAAATAGCAGTTTTATGTTATTGTCTCCCAAAGGCATGGCTCATAAATAACTCTGCCACGCTGTATAACCATTCTAAATGGAATTTATACACGCTGATATATTTTGGGGAATATGTTAAGGAAGGGTTTTTTATTATGCTATCTTTACATGTCATCATAGTAATAGCTGTTGCATTATATTTGTTTCATCTCAGCAAAAAAATATACTGGAATATAGGATGAAAGATCAGAAGACTTTGTTTTCTTGTGACACTTGCTGGTTTGGATTTGGGTTCTTGAAGCATTGTCATTTGGGTGACGTGCTTAGAGGACTCTCTGACCTCTTTGAGCACAGAAGATCTCAGGGAAATTTTTAGTAATAGTATTCATCCTTGATTCCTTTGTGAACTCTGCTTAATGTTAATTGAAGTTCTCTTCAAATCTCCTTACACTCATTTTGGCTTCTGCTTCTTTCAGTTCCTCCACCTTTGAGCAACTTTGATACGTCCTTGAAAAAAGTCTGTCCCCTGGATGGGCTTTTTGGGCCACTGGGGAGGTTGAGGCGTGATAGATGCAGTGTGCATTCAGAGGGGTGTGGGAATGGAAGGCTGCTGGGAGTGTGCTTTCTGATTTACTCTGGTTCCTAGCAGGAAGACAGACAGCTGTATTTTTCTTTCAGGAGAACTCCAGAGTTCTGAAGCAAATCTTTATCCGGACCCGAGATGTGACCGGCTACTTTATCTTGAGCCCGGGAACCTACGCCATTGTTCCTGCTGCAACAGCGGAGCAGGAATTCAAATTTCTCTTACGAATTTTCATAAAGAGTCAAGACTACAATGAGTAAGATGATGCACACTCCTTAAAGGCCCCTGACTCACAGCCTGCCAGGAATTAACTATTTAATGTCAAGATAACTGATGTGGCAATTTGCTTTTAGTATATGCTTGGAGGGTGGGGAAGGCACAGAGGAGTGTAAAGCACCTGTTGAGGGGGATCAGTCCTGCACTGCAGAGCAGGGCAGGAGCTCATCTGCAGCCACTGAGGGTCTCAGCTTTGGTACAAAGAGCCACACAAGGGAGCCATAATTGTCAGATATGTCCTCGAACCCTGATTGTGGGAACATTTCTCTTTGCTGAAAGGAGGATTGGGAGCTTGATTTCCCTAATTCTTGACAGCTGTTCATTAGTTTCTTATGTTCTGCTGGCTGGATGCCAGATGGACCACGTCCCATTCTGCTCAGAGTGGGACCTGGAGAGGCCAAGAGCAAAGAAAGGCCTCGATCCTTTCACTCAGCCACCCCATAGACAGGCAGGGCTCCCTGTAGGCATGAGAGCAGCCTTGAAGATAAGTTCAGTGGAAAAATGGTATCTGAGTTCATGCAAAAGCAGCTATTACCACACACACACATTGACATTACCACATGAATATTTGGGTGTGGTTTACTCCAGGTAAGCAAGCTTTGAGTCCCAGCATTCACCAAATGACCTGCGAGCATCAGCTGTGCAGTGCCTTCAGCAAGCTTTAGAGTAGATGTGATTGCAGCTCTTACCTCACTGGCCCATATCTTAATAATGAGATTGCTTTCCAGGCTTTGGCCCCTGGCAAAAATAGCCCAGAACCAACTGAGGCAACTCCTGAGTTATGGAGAGCAAACACAAGGAGTCCGTGCTGTGGGCTGGACTGCCTTCAGCAGGGTGAGTCATTTATGAGACAGCTCAGCCCTGGAACTGAGTTTTCAGGAGAGCCTCTGACCCTCACAGACCTTCCTGAGCTAGGCCAGGTGTGGATGTGACCTTCCAGTGGGTCTTTGCAGCACTTACCTATACAGATGTTATAAAAATAGAACCTGGCTTGTCTAATTTCTCTGCCACAAGCAAAACTCAAGTACCGAATGTGGCTGACAAGTGTGCCTTAGAAACAGTGACCCTGGCCCAGTTTCAGGCAGTCTGGAAACATTTAGATGTTGCCTTTTAATAGCTCAAATGCTGTTTTTGATTCCTGACTGTTAAGCTGGGCAAAGAGAAAGGAGGTGAAAAATCTCTGTGGCTGAAGGCAGGGCAGCTCTGTATTCTGCATGGAGGTTAGTCCTGGCATGCTCAGGGTGAGACAAGCTACCCTTTCTCTGCTTTTAGTGCCAACAGAGCTGGCTTGGGGAAGGCAGTGACCCCAGAGCAGCTGGAGACTCAGACCTGTCTGTGCCTGTTTGCACAGAGAGACCCAGGAGTGGTGCAGCAGCCTTGTCTGAGCTGGGCCAGGCTGGGCCATGGGTGCTGAGCATCTTGTGGGGCTGTGGGCTGGCTGAGTGCTGCTGGTGGTGCCTGCCTTCTGCCACAGCTGCAAATCAGTGCTCTGGAAAGGCCTCTTTTCTCCCTGTTTGATTCTTGTAACTCTTCTAGGAACTCAAACTCCACGACCGGCCCAGTGCTGCCAATGGTAAGAGTCTGAAAACTGGTGAAGGTGCTGATGGTGATCATTTGGTCACCCTTTACTGACTCCTCTTCACCTGTTTTTTTCTCCCTTTACCACCCACTACTGTCCCAGAGTTTGACTCTGGCACCCTGCAACTTTGCTGGCCACCTCTCTAGAGAGATGGGAGTGACAACAAAGCCCTTCCTCTTCTCATATCTTTTTCAGAGCCTGATTTTTGAGGAAACAGGTCTTATACAGTCCCTTTGTCAGCCTGTCCATCTGTCCTTTTCACCTCACCATCTTTAACACTTTGACAAACCAAATAAATATAGGAGGGGAGAGAGCACTTAAAACCTTCTAAATTCTTTCAGTGTCTGTAAGATGGGTATATATCTATGGGGGAGAGAGACAAACTTAATTCCTGTGAGTGGAATTGGACATGCCTTCTCCATGGGAATGATGTAATTTAAGTGCTTGGACCTTATAAAGCACAGGAGTCTATAGGGATGAAACTCAAATCAGATTTCTGCTTATTTTCATCAGGATGAAAGAGACAGAGACATAAAGCAAACTGCACTTTGAAACTGGCTGCATCTCTAGTTCAACCCACATATTTTCCTCTCCAGTCCAGCTACTGTGGGTTTTTTGACTTGCTGTGAGCTGTGCACATCGCCAGGGCTGGTCCAGTCTTGCTAGTCCCACCAGCAAAACCCTGACACTGAGAGGCTGCTATTTACAGCCTTCAGAGACACAGATCTTTGAAGCCAGGGGTGAGAAGCTGCTTCTGGAGAGCAGAGAACAGCCCTTTCCTTGTGACTCATTTTCCAGCACACAATTAAGCCCCATTAGAGGGGTAGTGTAAATGGTGACTTTTTATCTCTTTCCACTGACAGGCTGTCAGTTTACCTGACTTTAGTCCTTAGTCAATGTTTTGACTTTGATGAATTGTAGTACCCACAGTTTCTGCTCCTGTTCAGGTATTTGGGCTTCTTTGGTATGAAGTATCTCACACAGAGACGAAGACATTGGGTCTTGGGCTTGGAGTTTTTTTTCTGAAAACTTTATAATGTTAAGGATAATTCCCCTTAATGCCAGGTGGATCGTTTCACTGGAAGGTTGAAAAAAATCACATAACCATTGAATTGCAATTGCTCAGATATAGTCCAAGCTTATCCTGGGGTTGAGAAGGTACAAGAGAAAGGAAAAGTCAACTCATGCTCTATTTTCTTGGTTCCCATGAATCTCCATGTGCCCTGAGCAGTGGTCCCAACCAAGGTCTGCTAATAAGGATCAGGCCTTGTGTCTTTATACTGAGGTACTGACTTGCTGAATTCCACCCTGGATGTGTTCTGTCATCTTCCTGAGGCACTGAACTGCTCCTTCCTGGTTGTACTAACTGCTGACATCTGAAATATGTTGCTTCTTTCATTGCAGTAGCAGTTGCTCACTCCTAGTCAACTTTATTTTGGGGGTGTGAAAACTGCAGCCTGTGCTGTACATTCCCTGCCCCTCTAAAGTGTTGCTTGGATTGGCAGACTTTTGTCTCCAGTTGTTTTGTAGCTGAATTATTTATGTCTGCTCTTTGTTTTTGATGCAGGATGTATCAAGACAGAACCAGGACAGCTCCTATAAGGCTCTTTTCCTAAGATATGCTAAGCAGGTACCCTCTCTAAAACATATTGTTGAAAAAAAAATAATAAAAATATGACATCTGGACTTGAAAAAAGAAAAACTGATCTATGGTGTTGATACAAATCCATTTAGAATTTTTTTTTTTTTTTTTTTTTGGAAATGTAGCTTCATCCTCAAGTGGATACCCTGAAAATGGTATTGATTGACCTGCCAAAACCCCCAGAAATATGGGACATTCAGCTGGGATAGATTGTCTAGTGCTATATATCAGTGGACTATTGGAGATTTATAGTTATGCTGGTGATAGGCTTGCATGTGTACTTTCTTTTTCTTTTTTTTTTATTATATTTTCATTTGGTTTGTTTTTTTTGCTGAAAGCAATTAGAAAGTCTTGGGCAGTCCCCCCCTCTCATCAGCATCATTTTCCATTTGCCTTCTCAGCACTTGGGAACCAGACATCAGTCAGCGTTTGAGTAATTGATTCCTGCTCTTTCAGAGCCAAGCTCTGTGCTCACAGGAGATGCTTTTAATGGTTTAATAAACTGTTATAAAGAACTCCTTGACTAAGTCAAGAGGAAAAAAATCACTGTCAAAAGTCTCTGCACAATGAACCTCTTGCAGTTAATGGTTATATCAATGCGTGAAGGTGAAAATGAGCACGGGCTGCCACGCCGGGTGGCCCGGGGGTGGCTCGGGGGGGAGGCAGGGATCACTGATGGGCAGCTCCGGGGGAAGCAGCTCCTGTTCTCCCAGCCCACCTGCACAGCTGCCTGCTGTGCTGCCCATCCCTGCAGAACAAAGCCCACGGTGATGGCAGTGCCTGTACTGTGTATAAGTAAAGCCTTACGAAAGAAAAGCCTTGTTGCCCTTATAGAACCATAACTCAAGCCTACTACTTCAGCTAAGTAGAAGAAAACTATAAGAGAGTGACTCAACTAAAATAAGAGTTAAAAAACCGTAAAAAGACATAAGAAATGTGCTACAGAATCTGCTACATATCCACATTGTAGTGTACAGTGATTAACAGTAGTTAACAGTAGTAGTTACAGTTAGTTAACATAAGCTTATTGTGCCTTAAAACTACGTAAAGTAATAACCAGCTAGCTACTGAAAAAGCCTAACTTTTACAATTACCACCATCTTCAACATCAATCTTGTGTCCACCATTGTGCCTGTAACTCCTCTGCAGCTGTAGGGAAGAACTTGGAGTGGCTTGGCAGTGTAGAGGGCCTTGTTATGCTCCAGAGAGGATGCTGCTGCTCCTTTGGTACATAAACAGGGGTTCTTAGTTGCCACAGTGCCTGAGAAAAAAAAGCTTTTGGGCAAAATTGACACAGGAGAAAACTTTATGCTCACAGATCTCTCTTTGTGTTTTATTTTGTGTTAGGGCTCAACTATTGATGCCTTGCAGCTGCAACAACTGCTTAATGAAGTGATCTTGCAAGGTAAAGCTTTTACAGCCCAACTAATGTTTTTGGTGCTTGCCTATCCTTAGACTAGAGTAAATTGACATAGGATGTAATGGTGTCCTGATGGTCATTAAAAAATCCTCACTGTGGCTTGCTGCACTGTGGGATCAGAGCATGAGAGGGGCACAGCTGGAGGGCTGGAGCCAACTCAGCCATGCACAAGGCACAAAGTGCTCTTAAGGACTTGCTAAATCAGCATAAGTGGCCTTTCTTGTCACTGTCATTTCCCTTATCCTTATTTCAAGAGGGGAGAGTTTCCATCTGTGGGCAAGGACTGTGCACAGTGAGCCCAAAGAGGGCACCTGTCCTTGGGGAAGGTAGAGATGTCCGAGATGTGCAGATTCCCTCAGCTTGGCACAGAACCCTTCCTGCTGTTTGAGAACCTGAACCAGGAGCTTTTCAGCTGTGTGAACCTTCAGCTTGGTGTCCACCTTCCCTCAGAACGGTGTCCTGATGCCTGTCACAGCCCTTGCTCTTGCTAATGCCTTCTGTTTTGTCAATCCTTGCAGATGAAATGACCAGCCTGGGAGGGAGATTCAGCTTTGATTCATGCAGAGGCATTTTAGCTCTGATGGATGTATCCTTTCAGCAGAAGCAATAAACTTCCCTGGTGCTGCCCATCCTTGCCTTGAGTTATGGCTGAGCTGAGCATCCCAGTGTGAGAACCTGCAAGCAAATATTAGCCCCAGTCCCCAGTAAATAACTGTCCCATAGTCCGTGCAGGACTCTGCTGTGTGTGCCCTGGCTCTGGTGTGTCTGCTGAGAGGTGAGGATCAACCTTCTGCTACCAGCTGACTCTTTGCTCTCATTTTGCCCTCTCTGGGGTTTGGCTAAGCTTTACCCTTGGGTGGGGGTCTCAGGCAGAGGTGAGACAAGGAGGCAGGACAGAGTTTAGGTGTAGCTCAGCTGTTCTGTGGTGGTTGCACCATGCTGGGGTGGCACTTTCATTAGGTTGCCAGCAATGCTGGTGTCTGGGGCAGAAACACTGTCGCTGCTGAACCCCAGGCACATGCCTGGCAGGCCATCCCAGAGTATCTTTCCAGTGTGTCTTTCCTATTTAGCTGAATCACTCAGTCTTTTTACTGCTAACAAGACAATACAAGAAATACATTTCTGGCCATTGTAGAACAAGAGAGCTCCTTGATGAAAACATCCATTCTCCCATAAATGTGTTTTCCCCCTTGCTTGCTCATTGTCTCTTTTCCTCCATGTCTTGAAAAAGCTTTGAGACATTTTCAGACCTTTAAAAACTGCCAGAGGATGAATAAAAATGACCAGAAGTCCCTCTCTCTTTCCAGCCTGTCCTGGGATAAGCAGGCTCTGTGAATGCATGGCACGTGCAAAGAGCTGACAAAGCCTCTGCTCTGCTGTAATTCAGGATGGATTTTTAATTCTCTGGCCTGCAGATAACCCATGTACAGTGTGACCTATCCTGGCCTGCAAAGCCAGGATCAGCTTTTTTCACTCAGGTTCCACTACAGTGGCACTTGTCTGCTTGTATTTCACTGGTGATGAGTTTTCCTTCTGGGGAGGTTTCACCATGCTGCATTGGGGTGGGTACTGTGTGTCTGCCTGGGACTCCTGGAGGGGAGCAAGCCCACTGACACAGCCCTTCATGCACTCCTGGGGAGTGTCTGCCTCAAAGGCTGCTGCTGCTGCCTGACTGAAGGCATCTGGATCATCTCCTTGTGCTCAGTGCCTGTTCTGGAGGCTCCAGGAAGAGCAGGTCCTGTGGTGCCTCATGCAGAGGCAAGGCCACAGGGCCATGTTCACTCACAGGGCATCCGTGCTCCGGGGTTAAATGTCACTGCAGCTTCCCCTGCGGTTAAAGTTTTATATTTATAAAAATAGAAACCTTTTGTGGACTGTGAGCACAGGCATGAGCAGCTGTACAATGTGTCAAAGAAGGTGGATTTAAACACGACAAAGCTCTTGGCTTTCTCAGCACGAAGACAGGAGAGGCTGCATCTCGTGTGTTTAAGTTCAGTGGAGGCAGCATCCTCAGCAGCAAAGACAGCCAGGTTTAGATCTCATTAAGTGCTCGATTCTTAACTAAATGCACAGCTCAACTCGAATGGAAGACTCACCCTGCAGGAGTTCGGGAGCCTCTGGCGAAGTCTCACTAAGTACATGGTACGGGGTGGGGGGTGGCTCTCTCTGGGCTGTGTGTACTCTGGATTCTGTGGATTCTGCGGATTCTGCACCCCAGGGCTTTCCAGCAGTGGGGAGCAGATGCTCTGTGCTCTCGCAGCGCTGCGGGGGGAAGCCTTGCCAAGGTTGCTTGCTTAGCGGGTCAGAGTTCCCTCCTCTCACGCAAGGCAGGCAGTGGTGTGTGTAAAGTGCTCCAAATGAGCAGCCCAGGCTTTTCCAGCAGACAACATTGAGGGAAAATGTAGGAAGGCCAGTTAGGCTCAGAATCTGATGGAAATCTCCATGTCTGTGACACCACTGACAATTTCTTTTTATTTATTTTTTTTTAAAAAATGGCTTTCTAAGCTGAAATGAGTTCTTAAACAGAATCGTCTGAAAAATGTCATTTCCTCATTTCTTCAGTTTCTAGTGGAAATGTGTAGGATCTAATGAAAGCTTGTCTGGGAGAAATGTTTCTGCTTCAGGATAAGCACTGGAAGCAGTGACATAGTATTTAGGGTCCCACCTAAATTCTTCAGAGCATGCATGGCAGCTTCTCTGTGTCAGGTCCTGCTCCCTCAGTCGTGGTGCAGGACAGGAGGGCTTCCTCAAGGATGAGGTTTGGGTGGGCTCCGATTTATCCCAGCCCTCTTGAGATGGTCTGAGACCGCCTAGTTCCCTATCTGGATAGGGCTGCTCTTCCCACTGACAGCACCTCAAATGTGGCTTGTGGTGTGTTAGGAAAGCAAAAAGTCTTCTGTCCACCCCAAACTGTGGGATTTCTTACACAGTAACATTCTGTCAGAGCCTTCTGAAAAAAGGTCTCCCTTGTCACGACCACCCCATCTCACCTGCTGAATTTCCTTGCAGCCTATTTATTAAGGGAGGAGAACTTACATAACTCATTGCAGTAGTAAATATGGGGAATGGTGGCAAGAGCTTGAAATCTGCCTTTGCACTGTATTTTAGGATATCTTCAGCAAGGAAGACAGAAACCGTTCTGGATTTCTTGATGTTGCTGAACTGAAGAATGCGATACAGGCAGCAGGTACGCCCAGAGGTGCTGAGCAGCTCCGTTTCCTCTGCCTGTGGCAGTGAAGGAAAGGATGAAAAAGGAAGAGGAAAGAAAAAAGACCTTTGTGGGGAAAGTGGCTTGGACTTCACAGAGATACCAGTAAGATCACAGCTCTGCTGAGAGATCTGTGCTGGGGAGACAGCAGAGATGCAGGGAAGTGCAGCACCGGGCAGAGAGGCTTCTAGGTCATGGATGGAACATCCAGTGGAGGAAAGGAGAAGGGAAGAGTGGATTCTTGCACTTGCCTCAGTTCCTGCAGTTTCTCTCCAGGGCAGTGACTAAGTCTGGAAGGGAAAGCCACACCGACAGACATTTATTTAGTTTGCACTGACCTCTGTTGGCTACTGGGTGCTGAAACTCTCAGTGAGTGCACGAGTGAAGCATTTTAGCTGAGTCGTCTCAACGGAGACTGTGTGTGAAGTACATCTCTGACAAACTGTACAGCAGAGAAGCTCCCATTTGGCTGCCTGGAGCTCGGAGGGTGCTGTCCCAGGATTGCTGTCCCTGGAAGCCATCAGCTGGGGCATGCATGAATAATTGTTTTGCTGCTGAGAGCTGGGCAAAGCATCAGCATCTGCCTGAGAAGTGCAGCACTGATGTGCCAAATGCCAAAGGAGGAGTTGCCAGGGCCATTCTGTGAGAAAGATGCTAACGTGTAAAACTGGGAGGAAAATTGTACGTGGAAAAGTCCTGTCAGCCAAAACAATGCAGCACTTTGAAGGGATGAAAGACACTGTTAAATGGCAATTCAATACATGTTTGGCTGCAAGTAGTTCTGAGTGGGGAAGAAAATTACAAGCTCATTCTTGCTGCCCTCTGAGCCAGACATCTGCATTTGAATCTGGCTTGGCAATGGGATGATGCCTGTCCTGGCTTTTGAGCAGGAACCCCAGAAGGCATTTGGGGGCTTGGTGCTACCTCTGGGAATAATATTAATGTATCTAGATCCAGCTCCTAGCCATCTGTTCCCTGAAGAGTTCAGTGCTTTCCCAAACAAAACACTGCAGTGTGTGCTTAATTTTCACTGTTTTCCTAATGCTTCCAGTAATAATAATAATGGATCAGAGTAAAGCAGGCCAGCTGCATTAACAGCAGTGCTGCCCTGAAATGCAGCAGTATTGGCCAGATGTATTTAAAAACTCCTCTTCGGCAATGGTAAATGATTCAAAATAATTTTTATAATTAGGAAAATGTCAAGTCAGTAATTAAAAGCTTGGCTAAAACCAGAGGATAAAAGTAGATGAAAGGTTTGGGGAGTAGTCTTACAAATCATCTGAAAAGTCTTGGGAACAGAGAGAACTGGCCCTTCAGTCTTGTTGAAGAGGTTAATTGAGAGGCATTGCCAAGTGAGCAGATTTCAGAGCAAGTGTATCCCAGACTGACCAGGCCAAATTGTTGGTGTTTTAAGATTTGCTTGCAGCATCCCATAAGCGATATTTGCTGGAATCTGCTCTCTGGAGAGAGCTTGATTGAATTCCCACTGTCTTCAAAAAGGTTAAAAATGGAATTCATTGCTCACTGCTACAGTGGTTTAACACCAGAGTCAAAGAAGACGTTTCATTAATTAGATTTATTTTTAATTACTATCTTTATCTCCTTTGAAAAGAATATAAAATCAGGTTTGCCTTAATTTGAAATGTATCTTAGGCCCAAATGTATTTCCATTCTTTAATTGCTCAGCATTGTGTATTGGATTCCTGCTGGAGACCTCCAACTAGGCTCATGCAACCAGAGTTTGTCAGTGGTGGTACTAAACCACTCCCAACAGCTCTCTCTCCCTACACAGGTGTAGAGAAGCCATTTCTTTTATTTCTGTTTTTTCAACTAATTTAGCTCCATGATGAGTTCATTTAAAACTGAAAAGTTTAGAGCTGGTTGAAAAAGCAGGGAAGTTACTTCACATCCAGCTGAGCTACTAAAACCTGGAGTGAGAAAATGAGACTTTTCTGAAGTCTCAGAGAAGGCATTAAACCAAAGCTATCAGTCCAGCTCTCTGCAGAAAATTTCCCTTTTGTTTTGCAAATCAGTTTTTAGTGCAAAATATATTTAAATCACTCCTCTTATATTGCCAGCACACTTAGGGTAGTTTTATTTAACTAATAAAAGAATCATTCTAAAAAGCAATTTTTGTTCATTCAATTGAATACCAATTTCCATCCAAACAGACTGCGACACAAATACTGAATAATCAGCTAATAAAAAAGAAATGCATCCTTCACCATTTTCTAATAGAAGAGAAAATATAAAAATTAAGAATCCCAGGCATGCTATGTAGCATAATAGCCTGAGCATGCAGCATCTGCCTCTTTAGCAGAAAGAGCCAGTGGTATTGGAAATGCTACACTCAGACTTCTACAGTCATGAGCCAAAGAAAATCACCCTTTCTTATAGAAAATAAAAGCTAAAAGGGGAAGATAACACTGGGTTAGTTAGCTCAGTGTTTGCAGCTTGCTGACTTAAGCCACAATGGGAGTCAGTAAGGCGACTTTGGTTTTCCATTGCCCCACCCCGACTCTTTGGCACGAGGTGGGGGAAAAGGCTGTCCAGGAGTGTATGACAGGGCGAGGGGCTGAGGGTGTCCCCAGCTTGTTGGCAGGCTGCAGGAGAGCATCAGAGCTGGTCCATCCCCTCCCAGTGTGTCTTCCCTCGGCAGGTCTGGCCACCAGCGGGCAGCTGCTGCGCCTGATGACGCTGCGCTACGGCGATGCCGTCGGCAGAGTTGGCTTCTCCGACTTCGTGTGCTGCATGCTGCGCCTGGACACCATGAGCCGTGAGTGCCAGCACCCGCCAGGGCACGGGCAGCAGGGCAGCCTGCAGAGCCAGCCTGAGAGCCAGGGACACGACACCAGGCTTAGCAATACATGTCTGACAGCGTGGCTTGGAAGTGATGCGCCTGGCCCAAGTCCAGGCATGGCCCAGGCAGCTCTTTGGGCAGCCTGTTTGCCAGGAGCCTGGTTCATCTCCTGTCCTCTGGAGCAACTGGCTGCTAGAGAGCAGTTCAGTGTTCAGTAAAGTTCTCTCAGTTTTGTGGTAAGGAGAAAGTCTGGTATCCCCTGTGGATAAACAAACCCATTCCCTGTCTTGCGTCCAGCTATTGCAAGGAAGGAGTGTCTGTAAAAGAGCTTTTGCCTGAATGGAAATGCAATTCTGTTTCACAAAACTGTGATTTTTGCTACTCTGATAATAAGCATTTTGACTGGAAATACTGGTAGTTAAACAAAGTCAGCAACTGTGACCCCAGTGCTAGAACATCGCTACAGCAATTTATTCCATCTTTGGAATGAGCTGGGCTTCAACGGTGCGTGGAAAGGAGCGTTCATTTTCTCCCATGTGTTTTCAGCACTGATGTTTAATGGGCCAATAGTGGTCAGCAGACCTGCTTGGATGACACTGCCTAAAATCCCATTTCAAGGGAGTACAGCAGAAGCAGCTCTGAAACTGTTTCAAAGTCAGAGCATGTCTTGATTTTAATGCTTTCATTTAAAAAAAAAAAAAAAGCTTGTAAACACCCGTTTTTTATGATTATACTTGTCACTTGCTGTAGATGAAAGTTTTTATGCCTAAATTAGTGCCATAGTATTTTTTTTCATTTAAAAAAATCCTTTTACATTTTAAGTGCTAATGTAAAGACAAATCCTTTGCATCCATGTGGAAAGGAGTCTCTAAAAGTTTCATTGCTGTCTGTAATGAGAATCTTAAAATGCTCTCCACTCTTTCAGTTATCACTTTACAGAGGTTTTAATGTAGAATACATTTCTCAAACTTTTTAGACCATTGTGAATAAGTTTGTTACAGGAGAGGATAAGGGTGCCAAGTGGGAATAAAAGGCAGTCAACCTTTATGAGGATGTGAATGCAGCAGGGAAGATAAAATCTGTCCCATTAAATCATTACTCATCCTTTCAAGATAGCCAGAGATGAGACCCAAACCAAAAGCAGCAGCTTCTTTGCAAATTCTATTTAACTGGAATTAATGAAGCAGTAAAGAGGCACTTTACCTCTGCCCAGAGGAGGTAATTTCAGCACTGCCACTTTTTCCTAAAAAGACTGCTGGGTGCAGGCCCAGCCCTGCAAATACAGCCTTGGACTGGGCACAACACCAGGGTTTCCTTGCTCTGTGCCTTTTTTCAGAGCAGTGTAGGATGTGCCACCTTTCCTCCCTGCCCTGGGCCACGCAGGAAGCTCTGGTGCCCTCCTAAGGGGCAGATGAGCAAGGAGCCCTTGTGCCCTGTTCCTACCCTCTCCCAGCAGCCTTTTTGCTAAGGCTGGGAAGGTTTCAAAACATCTGTAATCGTACAAAGTCTTTTTCATTCAGGGTGGGAAACTCCAGGCTGCCAGAGAAATGTGTCATTCAAGGATAGACAGACTTAAATTTGTTTCAACTTTTTATTACTGTTTATAACGGCACATTTCTCAGAGAAAAGTAATTTCAAAATAAATAAAAACCCTCAAAATACTGTGTTTTGAGTTTATCCAAACACTTGGTTTGAAGGCTTCTCCTAGACATACTGCAATATAAATATGCACATAGAATAACAATATTTGAATGGATTTAAATTTTCTGATGGCAAAGTGTTCTGTCAAAAAAAATTTCAGCAATGTTAATTTCAAACTCTATCTGAATAACAGCAGCATCTGCATTTATATTCCCTGCAAAAAGCTTGCAAGGCATACTAATGACTTCAAGAGAACCACTTTCTTCAGGGCAGACTGTGATCACTCACTGCCAGGGAGGATGGAGAGGGACCAACAGAAAGTTTCCCTGTGGGAAGATGTGTTTCATTAGCTCACCGTCCTTCTGTCAGTCTTCAGGCAGGAAAACAATTGAAACAAATTATGAGAGGAGATGAAAGCAGCCGCATTGAGCACTGCCTGTCCCGACACTTCTGCCAAATTTTGGCCCCAAAATTGGGATGTCTTCCCAGGCTGTGATCCGAGAGCCAAGGCAGAAGGGGTACCCAGCACAGAAATGAGATGTGGCCAGGCAGGACACCTGAGCCAGGCAGAGCATCCCAGCACAGGGATTGCAGTTCTGCTCCTCAGCTGCCACAGCCTTGTCTCTGCATTGTATTCTTGCTTCTTCCTCATGAAATAAGTTTTTTTTTTGTTCTGCCCTTAGATGCATTCCAAAACTTAGCAGAGGGTGGATCACAAATTTCAATGACAGCAATGGAGGTAAGAATGCTCCTTCCTTCTCTTCTCCCCAGCTCCAAAGTGGGAGCACATGTTAGCAGAAGGGTGAAGTTAAAGATGATGTGTGATGTATGTTGCTAGGCTTTTGTCCTAGCAAATAGTGGTGGAGGTTTTGCCTGGCTGGAAGTAGATGCTGTGTGGGAGGTATTTCCCTGGAGTTCCCCACGGGTGCACTGCTCAGAGGTGGCCATCCCTGGGCAAGGCATGGAGCCTTCCCTTACTGACACCAGCCCGTCATTGCTGGAAGCATTGCTCAAAGTGACTTTGAGGAAGTGACCAAAAAAAAAACCCAAAAAAACCCCCAAAAACACCAACAAAAAAACATGCCCTCATTTCTTACTGCCCCATCTGTTAATCCTGAGTTGCAAAACATCTTGGTTTTAAGAAAGAAACAGCAGACAAATGCTTGCTGCTGCTGTTTGTCTTAAAAGCACAGCCTGAAGGATAGCTCTCTGAATGGGGATACATCAGGCTTTTTATCAGCTAGTCTGAAGCAAAAATCCTGCTGTGCTCTATGGTGATATGCCTGAGTACTGCATTTTATCAGTCTGGGGACTGTTATTTGACAACCCAGTATTTAAAAAGATTTTTTTAAAAAGCCTTTTGCAATCTCACCGGCTCCCGTTTATACTCTGTGGTTAGTGCAAGCCTCATTGTTCATTAAATCTGTTTTGCACCAAGGGCAGAGAACAGTTTGCAAGCACAGGACCTGAACCTGTTTTATAGGGGAGTCTGTAGGACAGCCAGGTTCCCAGAAGTCGCTATCTCTTCCACTTGCAATCAGGCAGGTGCCATCCTTTCCCTCCAATTGCTCCTGCTGCAGCTGCTGCAATAATTTATCATGGAAAACAACATATGGAAAGAGTTTCTGGGTCTGAATTGTAATAAGGGAAAGAGGCAGTTCCAAAATCCCTTAACTATCCTGTGCAGTACAAAAGGACTACAGTCACTGGGTCACTCCTGAAGGCCCTGAGACAAGCCTGAACACAGTGGTGTACCATCACTGTCTAAATGCACCTTTTCTTCTCCTTTTTCCAGTGGCTGACCCTTGTCATGTACACCTAGAGAGATGCCAGAAGTCATGGTAAGAAATCCCCTCAGTGCTGACAAGAGAGGGTGGTGGAGCCCTTGCAGGAAGCTCAGCCTGGGGTTATGGGGGATTTTGGGACAAGAAGCTGTGAGAGGAAGAGGGAAAAAGGTGAGACCTGCAGCAAGAGAAGGGCTACAAAGGGAATTGGACTTTGCACTGTTTTTTCTGGGGAATTGCTGATGGCCTCACCAGTCAAGCAGACCACCAATGGCTCAGCTAGAAACTTGTCCCCACCTGAAATAATAGATGAATGAGCAGAACTTACTTTTTTGTCCTCTGAGGGGTGCAATTACTTCTGCATATCTTACACAGCAGCAAATGTTAAATAGTTAAATAGAGGGTGGGTATACGAAGTAACTTAGATTTCTTGGTCAGTCTGATTTCACATTTTTAACAGCATTACGTGATTTGGCTTACATTTCAACAACAGTCCCTACCTTGTGCTTCTTTTGATGTTTGTTCCTTTCATGCCAGGCCTAGAGGGACTTTTTTCCCTTGGACTTTCCAATTTTGCTGCTTGATTCTTGTGAAAGACTCTGCCTTTTCCTGCAAAACTCAAGCTGTTTATACATCCGAGGACCATCTTGGCCGTCGTGCTTCTGCTAACTCTCTGTGATGCTGCTGTTAAACTGTTGGTGCTGCAGTGTTAAACTGTTGGTGCTGGTTCCAAACATTTGTCACTGAGGAGAAAGCAGGGAGGAAACCACATCCTTAGGAAAACATGCCCTGGAAGGGCAGTTGACCCCAGGAATTTGTGGAGCATCCTTGGGCAAAGTCAGACACTCCTTATCAACCCAGTCCAAAAATGGAGTAAAAAACCCAAACCCATGACATTCTTTGAAATCCATGAACTGCATCCAGATAAGCCTTAGATAGACAGGAATTACAACAATAAATAATACATGAACAGCATCTCTGGTGTCTCACACTCTGTTTCTGAAGGCAGTTTGTATTGGATGCCAGCTTTGCTGAGAAGTTGGAAGGGCAAATGTATAACTGGGGTTTAAATTACACTCCCCCAGGGAGAAAGCATGGTAGGTTCAGAGCCAAGGCAGGGATGGCTCCATGTTTTTCACCTTGACTCCAGGAAAACAGCTCCTCCCTCTTGGCACCTGCTTACATCCAGTGTGTCCAGCTGTGGCAGCAGCCAGGCTTCAGCACTCAGCACTGTGATGCCTTCCCCCCCTGAGCTCTGCTTGCAAACAGTTGTTTGTTTGAAAGTCTGCTCTTTGCATTCAGAGCTGTGGACAGTGCAAACCTGCATTTTGATGTGTGGAAACAGAATACTCACAACACTGCACCCAGCACTTGCAGACTGTCATTAGGTAAATATGAGAAGGACCTCACCTTTGGAGATGAAGTTGCTTAAATTATTGCTTGCAAATTATATTCACAGTCTATTTAGTTGTCTCTTTTTTTTTTTTTTTCTTCATGAATCATTCATAAACTGATCATAACTTCTGGGAATATATAATTAATCATAATTTTCACTTACTGGTTCGGAATGAAATCCTGCCTGTAGGGTGTTTGTAAGCAGTTCACTTGAGCAATTTAGCAGACACTTGCAGCTAGAGCCTGGGCAGTTGTGGCACAGGACCCTCAGAGGAACAGAACTGTTAAAACTGGAGTCTAACAAACTGTGATTGATGTGGGAAAACACACTTGGCATTCACAGAAAAAATTTTCTTGGCAAAAATATTCCCATTAGTGATTCCTAAAGGCTGACTTGAAGCTGGCTGTGTTCTGAGTGAGTCTCTTTACCTCTGTTTTAGGTGACTTCTCGTCCTCCTCAGTAGAACAGTGCCCAGGCCACCCCACACAAAAGCCATGGATGGAGTCCTTGAAAAACCACTGTGAAGGAGTGAAGCCAGGTGTGTCCTTATGCTTCGTGGTACTCAGATGTTGGGATGAGAAGTCCTTTCCAGGCAAACTGGAGGTGCCTTGGAGAGAGAAGAATTGCTAATGAAAGCACTCCATGGGCAAGCTGGTAGTACTTAATGGTCTGGGCAAGCTGGAAGTGTTGCCTGTAAACTCCTCTCATCTTACTATAAGTACAGAAGTCAGGAACGGCTCCATTAACTGTGAAAAAGAGCAGACCTTTTGTGTGAAAGGCATGTATAAGATATAGGTTACAAAAACAATCAAGACACAGTTTTATTTGAGTTATTTCTTAATTTTCTTGTGTGCCGTTTGTAAGTGCCAGAAAATGATTGAAGAAATAGTCATAATTCATACATAACACCAGAAGCTTTTTGATTTTCTTTATACTTTTTATTAATAAATTAAGAAAAAAATAACTCTTAGGCATTTTTGAGTTCATCAACTATAGTGATTCCATTTTATTTGCTACAGCAATGGGGTGGCATATTACAGATATAGAACAGATTGTTCGGTGCATTTTTTTCTGACTTCTAGAATCTATATTGGGACTGTCTGGGAATAGAAAAGTTTATCTTAACTGCATTCTCTTCCTCTGTCCTGATATCTTTAAAAATGAAGGACTTCTTCAGACATAATTCCTGGTCAAAAATTTAACTTAAACCTGCAAAGTAACCGTAACCTTTTTGTCCCCACACATGAACTTCATTTTCATACTTTTTTATCATGGTGTTCAGAAAAAAATTAGTGATCTATCCCACTTAGCTATTGGGAACAAAAAAAAAAATAAAATCTTTGAAGACTCTATTTGTGAAAATGCCAAAAAAGGATGCAAATATCAATGGATGAAAGAAATCCAGGGTTGCCATGGCAGCATAATTCACACCATGCCTCACCCAGACCCTCTGCACAGGTTTCCATTGAGGCATCCACACGTTAGCAACAGATTTACCCATTTGGCAAGGAGATGTCACACACTGGAGCAAGAACTAAATCACAAGATAAAGATGAAGCCCAGATCTTTGTTATCATGAGGTCAGCCTGTGTTGTGTCACTGCCTTGTTCAGCAGCTTGGAGAGCATTACTCTTACAGGTAGGTCCTAGGCAAGAGGGGCCACTGAACCCACTCTTCCACTGAAAATTAGAGCAAGGGGAAATCAGTAAAATTAGACTATTTTAATATTTTTTTTTCAGTAATTTTTGAACAAACTGATTCCTTCTCCAAAGCGGGACTTACACGTCCCACCTGAAATCGTTAATCACTAATTAAGCCCTCTGCAAATGTTGGCAAAGAGAGAAGATAAAAGGGGGCCATGGAAAAATAAATATACTTTGCTAAAAAGGTATATTAGTGGAGGCATTTCAGAAAAAGGTTTATGTAGCTTAGCCTGGGAATTCAAAAAGGATAATTAGAAAACTTCAAGTATTCCTGGATGACTTCCACCACACAGTTCAGCAGTGCTCAGGATGGCCCAGACCTGCTGGGAACAAGCTCTTTGTAGCTACAGAGAAGTCATCTCTCTTAAAGTTGCAAAATTCAGTTCAAGTCAACTGGTTTAAATACATTCTTGTTCTGTGATAGCCTTATCTATAAAAATACCAAGCCATTAAGATGAATCTTAAAAACCTTAATTTGTGGCCAATGTATTACTTGTCCTTTTGTTGCGATGTGTAGCTGCCTTTCTGTGGAAGGCAGTTCTGCCTGTCAGGAGACAGAGATCCTTGTCTCATAACTCAGCCTGGCCACAGACTGAAATGTCTCCTCTTCATTAAAAAGCACCCCTGGTGAGAAACATCACCTATCTATGAGCTGTCTCCCTGTGAGCTGGGGGTGATGCTCTGGGGAGTGTCCCAGGCACAGAGCCCCTGCAGATCCCACCTCCAGCTCCATCCCAGATGCCCTTCATCCAGCTGTGTGTGGCTCTGTGCACACCAGCACTCTCAGGGACCAACCCATGGCCCCTCTGGCTTTGCAGGCTGGTGCCTGCAGGCTGATCCTGCACTGGGGCAGAGTAATAACTCACTGCTGTCAAGCTGAGCATGGCTGCCTGTCTGTGGCATTGGAAGAATTGGTATTCCACTTGATTTATACCTCCAACAGAGCTAATTAAGCAACAGTTCAGGAGGAATCCATCATTGTGACAGACTTGTTGATTAACCATCCCACGAACAAAGTCAAGGGTGTTTGGTAGCCTGAAAAAAAAGGTCAATAAGGGAGGAAAGCAATGATTTGGCCATAATACAGTGGTGACTATTATTTCCAAAAGCAACAAGAAGCTTAATACATTTCACAAATACTAGGGCCAACACTGGAAACAAAGGCAGCTCAGATCAGTGGGGTGTTAGATAAAGAGAGAAAACTTCTACATTTCATCTTTGTGTGATTATGCTGTGAAGGCAAACTTTATGGGGATGGTGCCCCTATTAAAACCTTCAGGCCCCTTCATCTGTGTTTGCCAGCTCTGAAATGTGAGTGTGGTCCCCATGAGGTTTCTGGCACTTGTGAAGGCTCTGAGAGATTCATCCAATTATGATAATATCATCTCTAATTTTTTTATTAAAATCAGTTCCTAGTCCTCAGGGACACAAGTCTGAAAAGCCCTAAGAGAATCTGCTGTTAGGAATTGAAGAGAAGGAGCTCAAACAAATGCTCTATTTTTAAATCTTCATGAGGCTAAAGCCCTCAAGGGGGCAAGAAGCAGGCTGAAGCAGATGAGATTAGTGATGCTGAGCTCCCCAGCACAGGAGATGGGATATAGAGCTGATGAAATTAGGTAGGATCTAAGCCAGCCATTAGCTCTAGAGGGACTTTGGTGCAGAGTGGTAACAGCTGACCCTGCAAGAGTAATCTCTGGATGTAATCTTGGAGTCCTGTTGTTTACTGCCCTTCCCCTGAGACCTAAAAGTCCCATGTCTTACATCTGCCTGGCAAAGGCTGTGCCCAAGTCATGTCAAGATGGACAGAGGAGGAAGTTCTCACGTCTTACCTACAGGGTCTGTTTCCTGAGCATGCAGCCTGGATCAAGGATTTCCCAGGAACCTTGGAGGCTGTGCTTTGATGCCCACACCTCAGTGAACACATCTTGCTGCTGTGGCATGGGAGACTGGGGGTGTCCATGGCCAGCTTTGGAGCAGCTGAACCTCCCTCTCTACCTTTGGCTGTGCCTCATGTCTCTCACAGAGAAGCTGCAGCTGCAATTTATACAGAATGACTATAACATTTTTCAAGGGAAAAAAAAAAAACAACCAAAAAAGGCTTATTATTCCATAACCACATGCATGGCTGGAGAGGGGAAGGCTGGGTGAGACCCTGGCTGTGAGCAGCCCAGTGGCCCGTGCACTTCATGGTGTGCACTAATGATTTTTATTTTTGTTTCTTAATGCAATGCATTTCTCAAAGCAGGGGACAGCTGTGCCCTGCCACAGCAAATGTCCTGACCATGGGCTGCAGAGCCACAAGCCTCTCACAAGCAGGGGTGCAGCAGTGAGGGATTGCTATTCCAGTGGAGGAATAGCAGCCTGGAGGGGTGCCTGGGGACACTCAGGTCTGGCTGCTGCCCTCAGCGAGATGGTGACCCTTTCTCAAAAGAGGTACTTGTCCTTCTCTGAGTAGGAAGCAGATGGAAGTTCTGTCAGGAGAGACCCCTCCCCATGTTCAGGTGGCTCAGCAGGGGCACAGACAAATATTGGGATCATTTCTCTGTTGGGGGGTGCCAGCTCTATTTGGCATTATCACGCTTAGCCTTAGCACCTCTCTTTAGGATCTCTTTGCTGCAGGGCTGCAGCTGAAACATTTCACTCTTACCTGGCAATTCCTTACACAAAATACCTCAACCTACAACTTCTGGCTGCACTCCTGGCACCTGGTTCCACCCTGCAATAGCTGCACCTTTTCAGCCCTGGGGAGGAGAATGTCCAAAGCACAGCAGCCTCTTCAGAGCCGGTTTCCCAGTGCCCCCACCAGGCTGGCCATTGTCACCCTGTGTCCCTGCCACCAGTTGTGCCCCCAGTTGTGCCTGGGCCGGGTGTCCCCAGCCCGCTGTGGCTCTGGGGTCCATTTCTGCTGCCTGGCAGTGACATCTAGAGGCTCCCTGGCCTGAGCTCCCGTATCACTGCTCACAGCTCTTGGCACACAGAAACCTGCTCCTCACAAAGCCCCTGGGAAGGGCTGAAGTACTGCAATGCTTAAATCCAAGTCCTTCCCTTACCCCTCCTTCCCTAAGCCATCATGAGAAGGATCTTAGTTGTAGCACCCCAAGAAAATTTGACATTGTTTCTGGGATACCAAAGGTCTGGGAGAGCCAGCCCACGTCCCTTCCCTGAGAGAAGAACTGGTCCACGTAAGGCTGGTGCTGGTTAAATAATACATACAGCTTTGCACTTGAGGAAATATTATTTCCTTGCTTTACATGCCATCCATTAGATTTGATGCCATCCAGCATCAAAGGTAAAGCTGCCACAGAAATACCTCTGTATCATGGCTGGCTGTGCAAGATGAAAGATTATTGTGCAAACAGTATTACGCACTTAAAAGCAATGCATTCAAGAAAAGGGGAAGAAATATATCATCTCCATAGGCTGAATTATTCAGCCAGATGATGAATGCATCTCCTGAAGCATTCCCAGGGTTTGAGCTGAAACACCTACCATGGGGAGAGAGAGGAATACTATTGCCTATATGAAAGGTACTTGGTATTCAAGAGAATGTGTGTTCTCTAGGGTGATATCCCATAGGCATTTTGAGTCAGCAGAGCAGATTGCAAACAATCTTCTGGCTTGAAATCAAAGAAAAAGCAGCTTAGTGGAATAGAGCTTTCTCACAATAAAAATTTTGTAGGAATATTGCAGTCAAAAGTGTGAGGAATGGCTCTTGCCCATCCTGTGTCTTATATCCACCCTCCTCTCCTCTTTACTTATTTTGTCTGCCTGATGCTGAGGAGCTGGACTGTAATGATGGTTGCCAGCTCCACACAGAGAGAAATGCCAAGACAAGGTGGGAGGCACAGCTGTGGGGTGACCCTTCTCCATCACCCTTGGATTTCACGGCCTAAAACCCCTTCTCCTTACCTCCTAGGGACACATCTCCCTCCATGGAGCAGGAAGGTGCTTTGCTTACCAGCACTGTGATGATTTTCAAGACCTAAACACAGTCATTAACCTGTAGAAATGTTAATGTGTCTAGTTCTTTGGGGTTTTGGTTTTTGGTTGTTTGTTGTTTTGTTTTTTTTTTTCAAACCAGCATTCCATGTGCTCTAGAACTCTAGAACTCAGAGGTGATAGGAGATATTAAATAAAACTGAGATTGTCAGGCTGTCTTGATTTTACTGGATTGAAGAAAGAATGCTTAAAAGAAAATTGTACCTGTGAGTGCCAGATTTTTCTTTTTCTGATACTTTTTCCCCCCTCCCTAGACACTGGCATAAAATATTATAATTATAATATCAAATGAATATTTGATTCCATGAAACAAAGGATTTTTTTTCTCCCAATGGAATAAAAGAAACAGTTTCAAGTTTTTAGGGTGATCAGTGAAGTCCAGCACAATGTTTAATCAGATTTAGAAGATGAATTGGACACCTTACCCATAGCTCCTAGATATCATTAGTTACCACAGAAGTGCCTTGGACAAAGCCTTCCACATCAGGCTGAAGATTTTAGGAAGCCAAAAGGAGCAATGTGCTGTGATGGAGCTGGACATTTTCTTCTGGGCCCTGGCAAAATTCTCACTGAAGGCAGCAGGAGGGAATTCTGGACTTCTAAATGGCCTTTGTAACACTCAGCATTTCAAACTCCTCATTTGGGTGTTGGCTCTGGCCTGGGGAGGGGTTGACATCATTCCTCCTCGCCAAAAGGAGGCATCAGAAACTCCCTGCACTTTGATGGGGCAAGAGGACACCAGGTGGCCTGGCTGGAATAGAGAAAGAGGAGCAGTGGGTATGAGGTTGGGCATGGATAGGCCTGGGTACAGGGAAGCAAAGGCAGCACTTTCTGTGCCACTGCAGAAGTTTCCTGGTGCAAGCACCAACCCCTCCAGCAAGTGCCTGTGCCAGAGGTGAATGCAGAGATGTTCTGGGAAGGTTTCTGTGTTTTAGTGCCCTGGAAAAATCATGGGGCCTGGGAAAGGCACTCCAGGCAAACTAGGAGATGTTGGCATACTCCTGTGTGCAGGTCTGGGTACCACACCCATGGCAAAGCCTGTTTCCTACAGGCTCTGCCGCCGCTCCTGGCGCTGACAGGGGTGACCTTCCGAGGACTTACAAACCCTGTGTCCCCCCAGGCACCAGCACAAAGCTTACCTGACAGCTCCATGCTTTCACATGCTGGGAAACAGCACCTCTGGCTCAGCTCTTGGAGCAGGTGGCGGATCCAGCTCTCCTACTTAATGTTCACTTCATGTTCACAAGTCCTAGGAGAGGCAGACATCTGCAATCACTGAAACACCAAGGCATGGCTTTGCAGGCACTTCTTAGATAGCGGGCTGGGTTTAAAGCCAAAATCAGAATATGGAGTAGAAGAAACCTTTTCACATTAAACCATTTGTAAAAATAATTTCTGGGCTTTTACCCTTGTACAGTTTCACTTCAAGGCCTTATTACTCTCCTGGCCCCTGAGGTTGGAAGAGGGTCATGCTGTTGGACAGCAGTCACATCCAAGAGGCAGCAGGCAAACAGCTTTTCTTTGTCGTGCTGGAAGTGCCAAACTGAGGAAGGCAAGGGCCAGAAGCTGCTTGTAAAGCTGCTGAAAGGCTCTGGGAGCTGTGGTATCATCACTGAGCCATCAGGGCTGTGCCCCAGGATGTGCCCTCTGTGCTGCCAGGCTGGTGGTGGATTGACACACATTCCCACTGACCTACATTAGAGGGATTCATGAGTCACACATAAAATAAAAATCATTTCTCTAATGAACAGACTGCTGCTACTGAGATGGGAATTTTGTGTGAGATACTAAGCAAGAGCCCTTGATTATTTGAACATAATGATGTACTTCTAACACAGCTTTAACAAAGAAGTAACTGGCATTAGGCTTTTATGCAGACATTCATGGCTTTCAAGACACTTTATGGATGAATTGATTCTGTTCAATCAGCCCAGGCGTAGAAGAATTATTTCCTTCTCTAGCTCCAGAATGAGTCAATAAAAAAGGGGACAGGATTTCCAAAACTCCCTATTACTTTTGACTGAACAATGGGAGAGCTTTTAGAGAGGCCTGAGACCCAAGTGTACCCAGTGGTAGAAAGTCAGAGGCAGAAATTTTTAGGTCAGGAACAGATTGTTTCTCTTCTTTTGATGAGATACGGTGTGATTTAATGAAGACTTCATTAATCCAGGGATGTGCCATGTCATGCATAATACAGGAGTTCAGATGGAGGAGCACAGTGTTCTCCTCCAGCACAGGGATCTGAAGTGAGATCTGGATGGGGATTATGACAGCTCCCAGGGTTAAGCTGGGATCCAGCTGGGGGTGGCTCAGAGGGATATGCCTGAAGAGGAATTGGTTTGGTGGCAGGGCATTGCTCTTTAAGACCCAAATCATTCTCTGATTTAATGAAAAAAGCACTGAAGGCACACAAAGCTTTGGCAAGTTGGAATTTCCTGGGAAAAGTATTTGAACAAACATTTTTTTTTCTCATTGAAATGGATAGGTTGTGTAAGAACTTCTGGGAAACAACATGGCTAAAAGCCCCCTGTACTGCTGATAAGCAGACTTTCCCCTGAGGCTAATCTCATCTTAATTTGTCATTACTTAATCATTCGATAAAAGACTTCATCTCATTTACAGTATATTCACTCCCCTTCAAGCCCTGTTTCTCCTGTTCTTACCTCCGGGAATTTTAACCCCAGAAGCTCCAGCTGGGAGGTTATTTAAAGGCGGGGTTATTGCCCAGCCGCATGCCAGCTGTGCCGTGGGGCAGGAGATGCTGCCGCAGTTCCAGGCGGGAGCTGCAGATGGCAGGATTGAACTGCGGACTCCGCTCCGACCCGCTCTGCTCTCCCAGCCAGCGGCACCGAGGAACCCGCAACATTCCCGGCTACGTGAGACCGGGAATACCATGCTCAAAGCCTGCTTTGGAGGTGGTAAGCCCCTCCCGAAAAAAGGTTCTTTTCCTCCGGAAACACAGAGAAAGTGTTGGTACCACAGGGGTTGCCCTGAACTTGCTGCATCCACCTCCTTCCACACACAGAAGGTAAAAAAATGTACAGAGAAGGGCACCGAAGGTAAACAAAGTCTTCTGAGCAGCTTCTGGTTGAGGAATCATTAAATGTACAAGGTTATCTTAGTCTGGAGAAGAGCTTCTCACAATGATGGTAGAGAGCAGGTGCATAAAAAAAGACCATTCATTGTCCTGGAATAGAAGAACCAGGAGCAGCAGATAAATCACTTGCTGGTGATAGGCCAGGTGAGGTACTGCTTTCCATGGCCTGGGATGGTAGAGCTCATCTCTGTGGGGTGCTGGGGCTGCCAAACCTTTGCAGAGCTTTGAAAAGTGATTGGGCAGCTTCATAAAGAGGAATCAATCAGGAGTACCACACTCAAAGACATCCCCTCCTGTTCATGAGGAAATTTGTTCCAGGCACTCAGCCCTTCCCAGGGTCTGCTCTTGGAGTCAGGAGACTTTCAGCTGGCCTGATCCAGCACTTTGGTGGCCCTGGCCTGGGGATCCAACTTAGGGGATGCTGTGAGCTGCTCAGCTTTCAATTTCAGAAGTCCTTTCCCAGGACAAAATTCGAACTGTGACCCTGGTACATTGCATGAGCTCTGAGGCTAGAAGATCAGAAAATGTACTTCTAAAAAAAAACTAAAAATCTCTCTTTGACCTCTAAATGGGTTTTGAAGGGGGAGGAAGGTGGGATTCCTGAGTCAGGGTTTCCAAAGGCATGGGATGGCAGCATTGCACTGTGTCCTTAAGCCTCTTTGCATTGAACCAGTAGGGAAAGGCAGGGTGAGTCCCTGGGGTTGGGACTGTTGAGCTGTAAAGTACCACAGAATTGTAGAAAGTTTAGGGTCATTTAGGTTGAAAAGGACCTTTAAGGTCTTTGAGTCCAAGGTTAACCCAGTACTGCCGCTCCATATCCCTAAGTGCCACATTTACATGTCTTTAAATACCCCCAGGGATGGTGACTCCACCACCTTCCTGGGCAACCTGTTCCAGTGCCTGGCAACCCTTTTGGTAAAGAAATTTTCCCTAACATCCTTGTCATGTTGCTTGTTACTTGGGAGAAGACACCAACCCCCAGCTCAGTACAAACTCCTTCCAGGTAGTTGCAGAGAACAATAAAATCCGCTCTGAGTCTCCTTTTCACCCTTGTCAGTATTTGGTAGGCAGAACTTGGGCCTGTTGCTCACCCACAGATGATGCATTGGCCAGGCTGGATCTCTTCCATGGTCTGTGTCCCAGAGTGCAACCCCAGCAGCTGAGGAGCCCTTGGCTATCCGAATGCAGAGCAAGGCTGGAGCGAGCAAACCCTGGATTCAGCATGGCTTTCCTACCAAAAGGTCTAGTTAATGGGTCTGGATCTGTGTGAGAAGGAGGAGGAGCAGCAGGAGAAAAGTAAGAATCAGACCAACAACATCTGAGTTATGCCTTTCTCAAAACCTGTTTTCTCTTTGAGGAAAAAACAACCCTGTTCCCATTTTAGTTAGGCTCAGTTGGCAATATGGGAACAGCCCTAATTCGTAGTCATTTCCTGGCAGGGTTGGATTTAGTGCAGCATGGTGGGGATGGTGGCAGCAGCACCTTTAAAGCCAACAGAGGAGAGTAGCAGGCTCTCAGTACTAAACCCTGGAAGTGTGATGCCCCAGAGTTAACAACTAGACAATAGGAAATGATGATCAACAGCTGCTCAGGTCCATTGACTGGCTTCTTGGCTTCAGCCAAGAGACCTTTTATGCTCTTCCTGACTAGACTTGATATTCAGGCTCTTTAGCTTTCTGTCTCATCTGGTTGGACTAGAGGGCTCAGTGTTCCTGTCTGTAGTCAGATTTCCAGTGTTATAAGGTTATGAAATCTGCTAGAACCAGGGAAAATAGCCTCAAGTTGCACCAAGGGAGGTTTAGGTTGAATGTTAGGAAGAAAGTTGCATGGACAGGTTTGCCAAGCATTGGAACTGACTGCCCAGGGAAGTGGTGGGGTCACCATCCCTGCAAGTATTTAAAAGGCAGGTGCAGTGGTGAGAGTTTTATTTTAGAGTTTTAGAGACATTACAAGGGAGCATGTGCTGATGTGAGATCATTTGCAAGATTGTTTGGAATCTTTTATTTTTTTGACTGGCCAATGAACAAGACTGTCAAGGTGGAAAAATCTGGTTTTGTTTGCTTGTAACTGTGAAAAATGAATAGTCCATGTTTCTGATCATGCTTGGTGCTTGGTGAAGTTAAGCTGGCAGAATGAGCTCTTTCTTGCCTTTTGTAGCTAAATGAAGAAAAGTCACTTGGTTACTGACAGGCCAGAAAGAAGAACAAATCTGATCTTTGCTTATGCCCTGCCCTGGCTTGCTGCAGTGGCAGGGAACAGGGAGAAGGCACCTACCTCAATGCTGGCCTTGGCTTTCCACACTGGAAAAGGGTCAGCCTGGCCCAAAGCAGCATCCAGGCAAGCACTGACCAGTGCATGTAAGGATGTTGGGATTGTTTCCTCAGCAGCATGCACTGTCCTGTTTCCAGATCCTTGGTAATCTCCATGTCCCGTGCCCGATTCCCCCTTACCCTAAATTTACTCAAGGCCTGGCTGGAATCCTTTGCTGGGATATCATTGATTCTATTTATTGATTCTCTTTATTGGACTACTTTTCCATAATTGCATTTGCCTGTGGTTAGCCCTTTAATCTGCCTTTTCCCAAACCTCATGCAATGATGCTGGAATCCATTTATGGCTGCATGTGCATGTGCAGGGAGGGCCCTGAGGAGGCAGCTGGCACACGTGTGTGTGTGTGTGTGTGTGTGTGTGTCCATGCACACGTGTCCAGTGGTGAAAGCACAGCTCTTGGCATGGCATGTCCTGGGCAGTGGCTGCCTCCAGCCCTCTCTGGGCTGAGCTTTGCCTCTGCATGACAGTGGCTCCCGTCCCAAGTAATTTAGTGGAGCTGCTGTGTGCCAGAGTCATCTGTTCTGCTTCAGAAAAAGGCTGAGCAAAGGGCTTTCTCCACTGTTTGTTCAGACTTACCTCATATGGCGAGGTAAACCAGCAGGAGAAGAGGCAAGGCCTGCTGCTGGTTGTGACCTGGGCTGTTCTCTACTGCTCCATCACAGCAGAGCCACTGCCACACTGACAGGACCCACCTCCAGGAGCTTCCTGCTCCAGGAAAGGATACAGCCATTTGGCTTCATCACTTTCAGCAGGAAGGCTTTGCAGCTGTGAAGTCAAGCTGTGGCTTGGGAATCTCTGCCCCTTGCCCTGCCCTCATGTGCGACAGCCTCCTGCCTCCTGCGACATCCCTGTGACAGGGATGCTCAGCTGTGTGAGCTGAGTGGCTGCTCCAGGCTGGTGGGCATCCCACTCCCAGATTAGCAGTGCTTCAGGCAGGGAAGTCAGCCCAGGCAAGCTCCTCAGGGGGTTCTTTTTCCTGGGAGGTCTCCCGTCTATTCCTGGACTAACCCCAAAGGCTTTTTGCACAATAGTACACGGCCCTTGACCGCGCAGTTTTCCCTGGATTGTGATGCTGTTGAGCAAAGATCAGTGCAGTGCTCTGCTGGTCCCCCCGCTCTGTGCCTCCCACAGGGACTGTTTCTTCCACCCTGAAGAGACCTGCTCTGCTCTCCCTCTCTATCTGCAGCCCCATCAGTCCATGAGCAAACACACCAGAAAGCTCGATGCGAACTTGCTCGCATGAACAATAACCTGCAGGGATGGGGCTTTGGCTGCTGGTACACAGTGTTTGGCTTCACAGATGCTTTTGTGGGATTTTGTTTTTTCCAGGAAAACCAGAGGAACTAGATGACATGGGAGATGAGGATCTTGGCATAAATTTTGTTAGAGACATTACAGTAAGCAGCCCTCCAGCACTTGAGCTGGATCACAAATTTTGTTTAGGGGGAAAAAAAGAAGCACAGAAAAAAAATCAGTCAGTGAAGAGGGTGTAACAACCTTTGCCCTGAAACACACTGGAGTGTTTTTGAGCAGAGTAATGAAAATCCTCCAAAGAGCAAAGCAGTGGAAGAGCCACTGTTACAGATGCCCTGAGACCCAGTTAGCTTAACTCCTTTATTGATCTTCCCTGGAAATGAAGCACTACAGCAGAGAGGTTAAGGGAAGCAGATAATAAACAGAAGAGACTTTGAACACATGAAAGCTGGGATGACAGTTTTAGGGAAAAAAATCTCAATGGAAGCACACTGCCCGACTCCCCTGGGTTTTGGCCAACAGGCGTTAGTAACCAAACACTGAACCCACTTTTCTGGCACTGAATCAAGAGGTGAAAGTCCAGCTCCTTGTCTCTGCAGCAAGGGGCACGTCAGGCATCAGTTAGAGTGGGAGGGAGGAGCTGCATGTGAGTGTCAAACAGGACAGCAAGGGCTGGACTTCAGTTCTTGGGAGTTTGGGTCATTTGCAAGGCAAACCAATTAGCTCCACACCTTCCCATTAACTCAGGTCTGTGCTAGGCTGGGACTACTTTCCTATTTGGCACCTGCCTCCAAATCCAAACTTTGAAATTCTAATGAAAATTAGAGCACCTCTGTGCTCTGCTGAGGTACCAAACTGTGCCAGTCCCAGGTCAGAGGTGTCTCCATTGCCCAGGGGAAGCAGGCAAGGAGAGACCCCAGCCTCAACACTTTCCTGTCGCTGCTCGTCCTCTGCCTCTGGGTCCCCAAGGCTTTGCTGAGGGAAGCAGTGGCATCTCTTTGCTCCAGAAGAAGTAACAATGAGATAACAGTGGCATGAAAATGTGCTGCACCTCTTTTTGAACTGCACAGCTGCAGCTTTGCATTTCTGAAGGTTTAGCACCTAGGGAATAGGAAATGTCAATATTACCATAAAGTTTTCCTTGGGTGATACAAAATCCTCCAGCTGTCAGGTTAATTTAAAGCCAAAAAGGAAATCAAGTTTAATCACAATTTTGTGATCATTTTTGCCTCTCACAGGAAAAGTTCCCCCAGCTATGCTAAAAAGATGTTCGGTGTTTCAAGGACACTGATTTGTTAGAGAAAAACTTGCATTCCTTGAGCTGAACATCTCAAGGATGAGCAAGGGAGGAGGGCATATCCCAGGATCAGCAATAAGAATCTACTTGAAATAAATGCATTTCAAGTTTCTATTTTAGATCAAGAAATTGCTCTTAGCTTTTTGGTGGCCTTCAGACAAGCTAATGAGCACTTTTGGGAAATGCACCTTTTGAAATCAGCAGCAAGCTGCCCCAGCTCCTACAGGCAGCCACCCAGCCTAGAGCAGCATCTGCCCTGGGGTGCTAGAAGCCCTCCAGAGGCACCATCACCCATCATTCCCACCACAGCTTCTCCTTTGCAGCTGGTCTGGAACCCTTGGGAACCAGCCCCAGGAAAGGGCTTTCCATTCCCCATTCCAGTTTGAAGGGGAGAGAAGGTAAAGGAGCAAGGAGATTTGGAACAAGGAGATTTGAAACAGGGGAGGGGAAGAAGATGCTTGCCAGGAGAAGAGCCAGAAGAAATTCCAAGGAGGTGTGAGATTTAGAGGGCCAAGGGCCCTGACCACCATCAGCAAGAGGAATCCAGCACACCACTGCTCAGGAGGGGAAGGGCTGTGAGTCTGCAGAGTGGAGGGCAAGGGAATGCAAAGGACTGGAGAGGACATTGATTTTCTTAGAGGAAAAAATGAGCAAGAATGACCTCAATGGAAAAATATTTTCTCTCTCTCTCCCTTTCTGTCTCACGGACAAATATAGCCCTACACGTTTTGCAAAGGCAGTGCTCAAGCATGTTTGGAATGAGCAACTTGGGAGGCAAATTGCTACCACTTGTCCTCAGTCTTGGTTTTTGGCTTTTATTTCTTTTTCTTGCTTTGTCTTCTCCCCTCCAGCGTGGTCCAGCCTTGACAGCTGCCACAAAGCCACCTCAGAGGGAGCCCCTGACTCAGGAGGACAGAGGGGTGTCCAGGGGACAGATGCCAGTCAGTTGCCACAGTGACAACCACCACTGGTGTTCACAAAATGACCTGAGAGGAAAAATGGATTGAACCAGGGCTGTGTGGGTTAAAGAAGGGAGAAATGGTTGGGTTGAATAATGGAAAGGTCTTTCCAACAGTAATGAAATGCTGGATGGTGAGCAGGTCTTTCCAACAGTAAGTAATGCCTGGAGAACTTGCCAACACCCACCCCAGGCCATCCTTAGGAACCAGTTCAGCAATAGCTGTTCAGAAGGGCACAGGCACAGGCACAGGCAGTCATTCCCCCTGACAGACTCACTCACTTCCCTATTTCTGCATAATTCCTTTCCCTTTCACTATGAACATTACAGAACATTTCTGCTGGGAGTCAAAAGGCTGCCAAGTGCCTTTAGCTGTTTCCATCATCTCCTGTTTTCCCAGCCCCAGCTGTGTTTTACCTGGAGGCTGCAGCTCCCATGGACCTGCTCTGATTCAGTGGCTTCCCCGCTGCTTGTCCTCGGTTTGCTCCTCGATGGGAGCCAGCTCCCAGGGGCTGGAGGGGCCCTGTGACCCACTCTGCCCCACAGCCAGAGCCAGCCCCAGCTCACACCAACATTCCATGGGGACAGCAGCACAGGAAACCCCCGGGGCCGCCTCTGAACAAGGCTCCCATCCTGTGGTTACCCCTGCTTGTGTTTCACTTGTGGGGCTGAAAATCTCAGCCTTCTGGTGAAACACAGGATTGCTCACAAAAAGTCCAGATGCAGGGGTGAGTGGCTGCACACCCATGGCTGCTCCAGGGGCAAGGAGAAGGAAGACCCAGGCTTGGGTGCAAAGCAGAAATCCTGCCTTACATTATCAGCAGCAACCAAAACCTGCCCTGTCCTTCTCTATGACAGATAGAAACAGCTCCTGAGCCTTGAATCCAGCTCTGCAGCCAGGCCTTGGGCTGAGCAGATCAGGACAGCACTTTTGCTACCCTCCCCTGCCCCCACAGGCCCAGGACAGAGGTGGGCTTTGCAGCCCAGGGTCTCTCAGGACAGGGAGGCAGGGCTGGGAAGATCCAGAAATAAGTTGCCAAGGGGCCCTACAAGAAAGCTGGAGAGGTTTTTTTTCACAAGGTATGCAGCAACAACACAAGGAGGAATGTCTTTCAACTAATAGAGGGTAGGTTTAAGTTAGATATTGGGAAGAAATTCTTCACTCTGAGGGAGGTGAGGCACTGCAACAGGCTACCCACAGAAGCTGTGGATGGCCCATCCCTGGAGGTGTTCAAGCAGCAATCAATTAATCAATAATCAATCAATAATAAAAGCAATAGCAATGGCAGTGTCTCCCTTCCAAAAGCCAGAATCATCCCCATGTTGCATTCATGAAAAAGAAAAAGAAATAAAAATGAAGAATTCAAACATCTTCAACCCCAAACTGTGAGATAGCTGGAAAAAGTCACAGATATCCTGAATCTCCTCAGCTCAGCCACTGTGTGAAGGAGTCACAACATCTGCAGGGCTGTCTCTAGAATATGTTGCCCTTCCCAAGAGGGAAATGGCAAGAAGTACAACCAAGGAGCTGTAGTCACCCCCATGGGCAATGCCCTGTCCAGCACAGATGGTGAGGGCTGCTGGCTTGGCAGTGCAGAGGTAAGAACAGCCTCTGCCTGCCATTGTCCCAGGATGCATTCCCTCTTTTCTAGAACAAGCTTGATTCAGAGAGCGTGGAAGAGGTCTCCTCCACAAAGCTGGTTGTGTCTGGTTTACAGGAAATCAATTAAATGGGACAAAACTAAAGCAAACAGATCAATCTGCAAACAGAGAGACTTTTCTCAGTCTTTCATAAACAAAAAATAAAAGGAACAATTTTTCCCTTCCCTCAAAAAACCCCCTGCAAATGTCATCTGCCAGCACTGTTATTTCCACTCAGGGGAGGGAGGCAGGCTGGTGCTGCTCCCACATTCTCTGTGAATGGGCTGGGAGCAAGGCAATTAGGCAGAAGATAATAAACCATTCACCCAAACACAACAGCCAGCAGAAGAGGGGCTGTAAACAAGTCAAGCTTTCTTACCTCCTTGTGGTTTCCAGCGGTTTTGTGATACACCCCCCAGGGCAGGTTTTATGCCTCGTAAGAAGCCTGAGGATGAGGTGGCATTTGCCCACCGAAGGAGTCATTTGTGTTTGTAGAATATTAAAAATACTAAAATTCCCCAAGCTTCATACAGAGTTTTTGTGGCTGTAGCCTGCAAGAATTGGTCCAATACCGGTGGCTGGCATCAAACCAGTTTGCAAACCAGTTTTTGTTTCCAGTCCTTGCTGATGCAATGCCTGCACTACTTTGGCACTGTTAAGACAAGAGGATAAGCTCCTCCTCGTGATGGCTCTGGTAACACCGACCTTCATCCCTGTTCTTACTGCAAATGTTCCCCAAACACTGTGGCTGTAGCAGGCCCGTGGTGGGAGGCAGGGAAGTCAAGGTGGATCCTGACAGGACCCAAACCCTTCCTGGTGGCCTCATGTTGGAGACCTGCTGGTGGCCTTGCAAGGAAGCAAGGAAGGCTGCAGGGACAGACCTTCCACTGCCAGATGGGTGCAGGTTTGGCCATCCAGGCACCTCCAAGGGGTTCATAAGCATCGGTACATCAGTATTTGTTACCCCAAGGGATAACAAATCTATCATGTCCTCTACCACGTTGTTTCCAGGTGTTTGAGAGTGTTGATGGAAAAGCTGCCTTTCTGACAGAAATGTCACCTCTTTGGCAACAATGAAGTCAGTTTTCAGCCAAAAATGTTGCACTGGGGAGAAAATGCTCCCATGTGAGCAATCCAAGTATCCTGACCTGAGCCATACAGCCTCAGGTCTGGGGCATCTGTGTGAGTGAAGCTGGAGGTACTGCCCCAGGTGTAACCCTTCAAAGAAATTACTTGACCAAATGGGACAGGACAGGATGGAAAAGAAATAACAAATGAAGTGTTTTTAATATGCAAAAGGAAAAGAGAACAAATTAAAAAAAAAAAAATAAAGTGAGAAAAGGAGACTCTCCATTTGTAAGTTATTGGAAAGAGAGGTGATAGGTAAGGGATGAGAGGAGGAAGAACTGTGCTGTCAAGGTCTGTGGCACTGAAGGGGCTTTTTAAAAGCCTGCCACAGCCTCTCCTAGGCATGTCTTAAAAGACAACAGTAATTTTGTTTAGTTTGGCACTTTCACAGCACATGACAAGCAGGCATCTAGGAAGGCTCTTTTGATTTTCACTCCAGAAACACAGGCTTCCCAGGAGGAAATTTCTGTGTGATGATAATCCCTGAAAAATAGCAAAAAAGCAGATTCCAGAAGGGGCTGCTTCAGGGCAAGAGTTAACTCTTTGACTGCTGGGCCTGACTGCCTGTCTGGCATCAGCCCTTGGGAACTCATGTCCGAGTGACCTGGGGAAAGGCACCACCAATTTGGTGTGCTCATTTTTCAGGTTCTGTACAATTTACTGGCTAATAAATAAAGCCTTTGTTGAAGTAATTTTTTTTTTTCCTTCTGTGAGCAAACACAGTATAAAACATGGTTTTGAGTGAAAAGCCTGAAGCCAAATAGTGATGGATTCCTTTTTTACTACCATTGATCATGTGGAAGAGCTGTTTGGAGACTGCTGTCTCTAAAAAACACCCTGCATGTTTAAGAAGTGATCTATACAGCCTTTCCATCTGTCTTTGGGATGATTAAAGCCTTCAGCTCAATCTTCTTACAGCTTTCTTCATCTGCATCTCCTGGACCCGATGATGAGAAACCTGGGAAACAAATCTCTTCTGGATCTTTTGAAGCACTTCTTTGCAGGACTGGCAGTGTCATATTGATGCAACTGACAGCAAGATTTTTTATTTATTATTTATTATGTTATTTACTTATTTATTTATCATTATTGGCCCTTCTTAAATTCTGGAATTATTGGGACATGCATGGATTTCCTGGTTGAGCCAGGGGACACTTTTCCTTTATACTCCACCTCTCCCAAATCACTGAGGGCATTGTCTGCTCATGAACAATGGCATGGATGGCATATTTTGCCGAGTGCCCACTCTTCTTATCCCACAGAGCACAAAAACATACAAGCATGAGTCTATAAGCAGGAGGCCTTTATCTCCCCCCTTCTCTCAGCAAGGGTGAGTGGCTGACTGGAGGTGGTCCTGGCCTCCCCAGGACTGCCCTCTCCCTGTCTGTTACCCTGGTAATGCAGATTCTGACCCATTAAAGGCTCGCTGCCCCTTCCCTCTTCCAGGCTGTCTCTCTCTGCTTTGCTCCTTGGGCCATATGGAGCATCACCAGAAGTATTTCATCATTTCCATTGGTCTATGCAGGGGCTAAGCAGGCAGAAATGGATAGTCCAGTAGATCTGGAAGGACTTACTGAATGATGTTGATTCCCCAGCTTTGTGCTGTTGCTCAGCTTCTCCTTCTTTGTGCTGTTGCTCTTTATTCCCAAATGGGATTCCAGCTGAAGTTCACCACAGGGGTCCACATGATTGAGAACCCACCATAGCCTTAGAAGAGATGCCAGACACAAAGCTCCCCATGTCAGCCTGGGACTCTTTCTCACCCTTACCAGGGCAATGGAGGAGCCTGAGGAGTTTTGCTTTTCCTACAAGACCCGTTCTGACTAATTTACACATGTGCTGACCAGCAGGAGTAGAGCCCTTGGACACTCCTCTCCAAGCACATTTCCCTGGCTGTTTGGTGTTGTGGCTCACAGGAGCTGCCTCCCCGTGATCTGCAACAGAGCAGAGTTGTCCAAAAGTCCAAGCACTTTGTGCTAATTGAATTAACACCTTCCACTAAGGCCACTGGCAATCAAAGTGCTAATTTGCTTCTCAGTGCTGAGGACCAGATTTTCCAAAGCAACTTTCCAAAGCAAGGAGGCAACAGATGCAACATAAGCTTTTAATGAGCTACCTTCTGCATCTTACCTGGGTCCTCACTGTCACTGAACTGAGACTCATTTAGCAGACACCTCTGGCATCTGGAGATCCTGATTTGGCCATCAGCAGAGACTGAAGCCACACCCATCACTGTAAAGATATTTTTCTGCTCCATATAAAGGAACATACCCTTAAGCCAGAAGGATGTTGTAGGCTCTTGCCATTTCACATTGTGTACAGAGATTTAGTGTGACTGTGAACAAGGATTTAGTCCTGCTGTACTGCAGATGACCCATGAAACAGCTAACAGGCCAGTCAGCTCTGCAGGTACCTGGTCTGCACAAAATCAGGCCTTACAGCTCTGATGTGCTGTCATGCTGTGAAAAAATCAGACCTGTTTACAGCTGCTTCATGCCCAAAAATATTGTACCTCTGACAAGACTAATGCAAAAATCAAGAGGGATAGCTTGAGACAAAATCACTTAAAGGCACCTTTGTGTCTCCTGAGGTCTGTATTACACAGAGCAGTTACAGTAAGTACAAGATTAAGTACTATCAAGCCCCTAAAAACAAGCTGTGCACATTAGTGCCCCTGAGCAAGACAGCTCCAGGGACGAGGGCTCTCAGAGGAGATAATCCCGATCCCTTCCCCTCTGTGCACACACAGAACAACATCCTCATCATTCTGATGTCATGGCACGTCCAACGGATGAAAAACCCCGACCAAAGGCACCACAAATCTCTCAGACACATCGGAGGAGGGCAGCCAGCAGAGGAAGCCAGCACACAGCTTACATCAGCCTGCATCAGGTTGCTACGCGACCAGGAAATCTGCACGTGTTGCCATGACGATGCCACTTCATCATCATTCCGTGCACAGCTCCGAGGAGCGCAGCCAGTCCTCCCTGCGCACATTCCGGGACACAGAAATGTGGCATCGAGCAGGAGCTCGGCACCACGGTGGGCGGGGGGGCTGCAGTCAGAGCCTCTCACTCGGGCAGGGCACGCAGGGCTGCTGGGAGAGGTCTTTAACCTTTTCCTCTTAATACTTCGTGGTTCAGCATTTTCCTCTGGCGTTTCTCAGATGATGCTATGTCTGAAATCTGTGACAGCCACGCACAGCATACAGATGGGCAACCCACTCTGGGGGAGGTGGCAGCATCCTTCTACCCTCACCAGTGCCAGGGAATGGCAGCAGCCAGGGGAAGCTCGTAAGGGAGGCTAAATACCTAAATACCCCATCTGGGAAGGGAGGGAGCTGCTGGTGTGTCACTGACAGCACATGCTGCTTCCCAGGCTCTCACAGCAATAGTATGACTACTACTGTGCATGATGCTCGTGGTGGATAGCACCAAAAATAATATGGTGACAATGTTACAGACAACTGGAATGCTGCAGGATGCCCCACTCACCCAGGAAGGATGAGCAAGCAGGAGCTTGTGTAGGTAACCTCAGCTTGGTGTCACTGTCTAGATTTGGCTTGGGATCTTTAAGGACACTTCCAACCCAAACCATTCCACGATTCTATGATCTTTCAGTGTTGGGCTCCTCAGAAATGGGAAAAGAAGAAAAGGCTTTGAAGAGAAGAGAAGGAAGGCACATTGTTAATCAAGGCCTCGATATTGAGCCCACAGGTCAGCAAAAGCCAACACCACAACCACATTGCAGTAAGAGGAAAGGAGTGCTACTGAACACAGTCTCTGCCCCACTATGGAAAATAACCACTGTGGCCATCAATCACCTTTACTGCCCTGCTCCACACTCACCTTCTGCCACGGGAACCACTGCTCATTCGCAAAAACCAGCATCAGCTGCCAGTGCCCCAAGCACTGCAGATTACAGAAAGGTTTTAGAGAGGAAAATCTTGCCAGGCAGATGGAATAGTCAGTTCTGGTCCCAAAAACACTGGAAGGATCACAACTGGTTTTTGACTACCAGGTAGATGAAATCACAGATGACCTCAAGCTGAGTTATTCACAGGTGACATGGGACCAGCCCTGACAGACAAAACAGAACAACAGAGTGGAAGAAACCCTAGATAAAAACACAGCTGGAGAGGAGGATCTGAAACAATTCACTCTGAGGAGGTGTTCAGAAATAAGAAGCCCAGTGTGATGGAAGAAGGGGCAGCTGGTGTTGAACACTGTGGGAAGTGCTCCCTGCACACTGGGATGCAAGGCAGAAGGTGGTGGGGCTGATGGTTCCTCTCTGCAATGTCAATCACCTCACTAGGGCTGGTGGACTGATTTCAAGACTGACTTTTCTGGTTGGAGCAACAAGAAGCCCTTTTCTTTCCTCTTCTCAGACAAGATCTAGGCACAGCTGAATCCAGTGTAAACTTGGCCAGATTAAAAACCAGAAACTGGGCATGCAGGAGCTTCCTATGAATTCAGGTATGAGGGCTGCCTGGATGTCTCCAGAAGCCCTGCCAGCCTCCTGCCTGCCTGCTCTGGCTGCCTGTGCCTGAGACCAACTATCAGAGTCAACAGGCACCAATACAGAGGCTTTTCAGCCAGGTTTGGACAACACCAGGCACATTTCCTTCTCTGAATGCCAAGTATCTGCTGCAGCTTGTATTCAGGGTTGAAGAGCTGAAGTGCCAAGAGTGGAAACAGAATACTCTGTTTCATATAGTCTGAATTCCAATTCTGCCCATTGCTACTCTTATCCCAGAGGAAGGTGTCCTGGCAATGAAATAGCAAATCCAGCCCTTGCTCTGTCAGTATGTGTTTTGCCTGGGTACCCAGCAAAATACTTGTTCTTTTCCTTTCCTTTTTTAAAATTTAAGTTTGCAATGCCAGACTATGTGGTAAACACGTCCATAGGAACAATACCAAGAAAATGGAAAAATTCAGATTATTTGCCAGTCTGTTCATGCTTGGAGCAGCATTCAGGGTTTGGGTTGGAAAATAACCTTTACATTTCATTTAATAACTGCTATCAAAATCCTATCTGAACCCTAATGTAATTATTTTCTCTCCTTCACATTTTCCACATCCATCTGAGAGAGGAATGACAAAATATTGTCATTATGTGTCCTTCATGTCTCTGTACAACTCTTTGTAATTTAGCTGGTATTTGACTCAGCCATTTGAAAGAGCAGATTGTACCACCGCACATCCAGGCAGCTCCTTTCTGAGTGAAAGGAAGGAAAATTGGTGGCACCACACAAAAGCTCCTGCATTTTGCTTTCCATGTATGTCCTCACCTTTGTGCTCTGTGGCTTTTCAAAATAACCAGACTCACCCAAGCAGCACAAACCTATTTTCTTTCCATTTTCTCCTCCTTCTTCTTCTCCTCTTCTTTTTTTTTTTTTTTTTTTTTTTTTCCAAGGGAGGTTGTGTTTGTGTTTCCTTCAGACACCCCCTAGGGCTGATTGTGAGGGGAGGAAAGACTTTGTTCCTCATCTGTGCCCCAAATGGCGAGCTCTACCTTTGATCCATAGAGTCACAGCTGTGGTGACACAGGTCACAGGCAGGTCCTTTTCCATAGGGAAAAGTAATGCTGCTCCTTCTTTCCTACTGTGGGGAAAGATGTGGGGGAAAGCCCCTTTTGTTTCAAGCCCAGCAGTTCAGAGTTACCTTAGAACAACATGGGCTATGCCCAGGGTGATCTTGAGAGTGATTTTATCTCGTTTCTTTTTTCACAGTCACAACAGAGATGGAAATACAGTCAATTTTTCCATCTATGGGAGGGATTGTTTTGTTCCCACACCAGGCCAGGTAGAAGCTGGTCAGAGCAAAGGTTTGCACAGCCCCCGAAAAGGGGCTCTTGGGCGAAGAATAAAATTAGGGCAAAACCACAAGGGTCTGTACTCACAAACCCTAAAATCTCCAGCAGGATGGTGTTGAGGAGCTTGGCACTAGAAAGGTTTTCTGGGCCTCCAAAGGGTCTTCTTCTGTCAGTGTGCCTGCTTTTCCCTTGGACCCTGCTTTCTTTTCTCACCACATGAAGGCCCAGCTCATGGTTGCTGTGGCCCCACAACCACAGGCAACACACAGAGCAGAGCTCCAGTTGGACAGACATGGGGAGAGCCCTGCCACATGTGACTGCTGCCACTGACCCCCCTCCCCATCTCCTGCCAGCCCCCACCCATACAGGATTCCTTCCTGACCCCGCCAGACTGGAGTGATAACTTCCTGTTTCTTTGTCATTCAGGTCCCAAGTGCTCAAGTGGGCAATCAAATGGTGACTGTGGGATGGTGGGAAAGGGCATGGAGAGGGAGCCACAGAAATGGCTTTCAACAGCTGGCAGGGAATAAAAGTAACTCTGCTGGTGCATGGCTATGCTGCACTTTGAAGGAGAAAAATTGACTCCATTACAGTCAAGTGGCTTGGTGCCTTCAGCTGTGTCTGGACACTTCTGATTCTCAAGGAAATTGTTTTGATGCCTTTTGTTGAGGTCCTTTAGCAGAGCAGTGCAGTCCATGTGCTCAGGCACCTGCTCTTCACACCACTGCCTTCTCTGTGCCCACTGGACCATGGGAGGCAGGAATAACTGCATCCAAAGTCCCCAATTTCCCTTGGTATTACTAATGCTTTCCCAGGTGCTTTTGAGCCCATGGTCCCTCCCGTCATAGAATCTTCTCTGTCTCTGGCAGCGAGAGTCTTTTGCACATGCTGGGCTGTATCTCTGACTGCCCCTGGCAGCCAGCAAAGAGCACTCCTACCAACCATTGCTGGGTTTTGGCCTCATGTCCCCACCAGAGATCCTCCTCCTCACCTCTTTCCCACACTGTGGCCCAGGGAATGCCATCCCCACTCCTCTAAGGTCTGGCAGATGTGAGATTCATGGCTCTTTGGGACAGTGCCCATGCTCCCAGCTGGGACCAGTGGTACCGTGCACCATTCTTCAGTGGAAACACTCACCTGGGTGAGGACCCTGGCATCAGCTGTGCTGCAGGGCTGTGAGTTCCATGGTGCTCTTCCCCAGTCTTGGAGCATCAGCTTCTCTGATGAGCTATGGGGACATCAGCAAGTGCCACCTCTCTCCAGTGAGCCCACACACACCCATAGCACCCCTGAGAGGCCATTGCTGGATCTGGACATGTGTGAGACAGAAAAAAAAAGAAAAATCTTTATCAGAATTTGTCAGATTGGACTTTGGATAGGGGGTTCAGCTTCCAAGGACTTTGATAAGAGCTACGTGAGTTAATTGCTGCTGAGAATTTAGCCAGGTGTTCAAGTCTCACATGAAAGCCCAGAGTTAAAAGCAATTTTTGGCTTTGAAATATCCTGTGTGTTGGCTGCCTCTGCCTCAGTAAATGACTTGTTTTGTTACAGTCACATATGCTTTAGATGTACGGGCCTTCCTGGCACAGCCGTATTCCCTGTGGGGAACCCATATGCTGATGTTCCCTGCACGGGTTCAGCCTATCAAGCTGCTAACGGGGCACAATGGGTGATGGAGAATGAAGTTTTCATCTTCATTTTGGAGCAGCAGTCCCAGCAAGCAGATGCAGCCAAGTGACGCTGACATTTAAAGCAACTCCCGAGATTACATTACGGAGATTATATTTAATATGGATGGCCAAATCTTTCAAACAAAATCAATGTTCTTTTACTTAATAATACCCATGCCACATCTTAATGAAGGCTCCTCCAGCCCAAGGCCCCATTTTTCTGCCGTCATTTGGTTGCGTGACATTGCTGACTGCATCAGATGGTACATAATGCTATTTTCATCCCTTTCTATTGGATTTTATGCGTTCCCATCCTTGGTTTGTCAATTGCCGGATCAATTAATCAAGGGACTCTTAGGGGAGAAACATTTTTATTACTGAAAAGGAAGGGGAATTCATTTAAATTCTGCATCTTCCTGCAGCATCCAACATCTATTATTAACTCTCCCCACTGGGCATGTAGACGAGGACAAAGGATCTACAGACAGATCTGTGGCCATCTGAGTTATCTGCAGAAATAAAAACTGTGCTGGGCTGATCCCAGGTCTGCCCCTTGGTTTTCACACTGGGAAAGGCACCCAGCAATACCCCTGAGCCAGGGAAGCCTGAGGGTCCTGCAGCAGGTCCAAACAGGCTGTGCTGGAGCCTGAGCTGCAGTTACAACATCTGCGGCTCAGAAGAGAGAGACACTTGTCATCCCAGTAAATTCAATTTAATTAGCGATGCCTGAAGATATTTAGTCAAGACAGGAGCTGTACTAAAACTTTGTGCAATTACAGAGCCCAGCACCAGCCTTTGTGAAAGCTGGGGGGAAAACCCAGTTCATTTATGTATCAGCTGGTGCCTGTCTCAGGGTGACGTGAACCCCAGCAGGGATTCCTGAGCATCCTTGTCAAGATGTAAATTTGCTGCAGGTCCAGCTCTAGCCTGTTCCAGAAAGCAGACTCCTGGCCCTGAACAACCACCAGTGACCACGTTTTCCCCTGTCACCTCTCTCAGGTGTGATTCCCGATTTCCCACTGCTGAGTTCTTTGGAATGTTTCACATCCGATGGGGATGAAAGGGAGTCCCTCTTTGCATGTACCAACCTTTGCATGATTTCTCCCAAAATACAGAGTGGCCTTTCCCCTGGGAGAGGCTGTAGCAAGGCTGGTGGCTGGAGAAAGCAGCTGGGAGCTAATCCCAACCAAAGCACAAGCTTCACACATCGAGTCAAACACTTCTGAAAATTCGGGCATTTAAGGACAGATCAGACTGAGGTTTGCCCTGGACAGAGAGCTGCATCAATATCCCTGCACGATCCATCTCTCCCTTCAAATCCTCTCTATCTGGGGTCAGGTTGGCACCCAAATTCCCCATGGACACTTACCTCCTCACACTCAGCTGACCAATGTCTGGTAGTCCTCCTGCTCTGGTGACATCCTCCCTCAAGGTCTGTGCTACAGAGATTAAAAATAAATTAAGAAAAAGGATTATTTAAATTGTGTCATGGAAGAGGAATATGAAATTGCACAGACCATAATCCAGTTTGCCTCTTTTCCATCTCAATAACCCCCTGTAAAGAACCATTATTATTGTTTGTCTGTATAAATTCGGGGGGGGCTGGAATAAACTCAGTCCTTGCAGCCACCTGCCCCCAGGTTGGAGTGGAAAGGCAGAAGCTCACCATTCCTTTGGGCTCCTGACAGCCCTTCTCCCTACCCCACAGGGAGGAGACCCCCCCATATTTTGAAGCCACAGGGAGCTGGGACCAGCTGTGGGCACACTGGGCATCTGGATCTCCCTTACTTTTGGGGCCTGTCAGATTCATTTGATGATCGGTGGTTATTTAATGAGGAGCTGCTGGGACTGCAGGCAAATGATAAAGGTATGGCTTTTGTGTCCCAGGGTTTAAAAATAAAAAGCAATTTTGGCAGACACTGCAGGAGAAGGATGTGCCTTGTGAGTCTGTCCAGGAGCTGTGGGGCCAGGGGAGGAGGAGCTGCTGTGGCAGCTGAGTTATCAGCAGAGAGGGAGCAGAAAAATGTACTCAAACATCTCTGCCAGGACCAACTCTTCCAAATAAATTACCTAGATCAGGAAATATGCAGTGGGCAGACGAGCCCCATGGCTGTGTTTGAATCAGTCCTTTTCCTTGTTTGCTGTGGGACAGAGCCTGATCCCAGAGAGGCCAGGGATGCTGGCCAGTGCATCCATGTGGTGGTGGCTTGGGTCACAGCCTCAGCCAGTGGCATTGCTGGGAACAAGAGGAGGTGGCACTCAGGTGCTTGACCAAGTGTGAGCCCAGAAGGACAGATCCAGTGGCTTGGGTGGACTTTGCAGTGACCACAGAGACCCCCACAGACAAGAAGTAAGAGTGTGATGGGAGCACATCCTCCTGTGGTTTGTGTTAAACGCACCAAAGTTTTACACTGATGGTAGGACTGAGACTGTGCACTGCACAGATTAATGCCTTACCTGTGCCCTGGGCCCACAGCACACATGTGACCACTGGTGTTCACCTCCTGGTCCTTCTCCAGGGGCCTGTGCTGGCCATCAGGGCTGCCAGCATCTCCAGGCGTGGGGAACAGGAGGATCCCAGCTTGTACCTGGCTGCAGAGCTGCACATGGAGCACCAACACAGTGACTGCACCTGCCTGCACTCCTCTCTCTGACCTCTTCCTGTACTGCCCCCAAGACACTGCTGCTCCTCAGGATCAGCAGGATCCTCCTCTAAAGGCTTGGTTTATAGCAGCTGGAGCAGCTGGGAAGCTGTACTGTTCCTGTAGGTAACCTCCACCCTAACTTCCATGGGGGAGAGCTGTTCCTCAGAATCACACAAAAATACCAGCGAGAGAGCACTGTCTGACCAAGCTTTTCTGAACCATAACAAAGCATGGATGCTCCAGGTGGATCAGAGGGAGCCCCTGGGAGTGCAGCATTTGAATCAAGTACCACTGCTCTGCAAACCCCACGGAGGGACATCAGTTCTGGCTGAGAGGGGTCAGTAAGTCAGTAAGCAGCTCTGATAAATATAATGGTATAGATAGTATAGAGGTGTAAATCTACCCCTCTATAGTTTCAATGTCTGCCAAGTGGTAGGCAGGGCTCAGAGCTCATCTGAATCATGAGGAACCAAGGACCAGAACATTCCTGGCAGGAATGCACAGCCACTGGGGCCATGGCCAGCCTCAGGGGACAGGCTGAGTGTCCAGGCTCTGGTCTCTGCCCTGGGCAGGCAGGTCCACCAACCTGTCTACAAGAAGGCAGAATTTGGTCCAGGGCACAGTATTCAGGATCTTAAAAAGGTAAATGACAGTGTGGACACTGCACAAACACAGCATGGGGTAAGGGCCACTGTTTGCCTACACTGCCCTAAGTAAACCAAGGCACTGAGCTGGGCTCCCCAGCACCACAGGCAAACAAATTCACTGACAATAGCAGAAAACCAAGAAAACATAGACTATCTGTTATTTCCTTCCACCCTCTCCAGTTCCCTAAAAACAACTCTCACCAGCCATCTCTCTCCATGCAAAGCAGCAGAAACACCCCTGCAGCTGCTGGCTCACCTCCGTGTCTCCAGTCTGACTGTGGGCCACTGCTGATGTGCTGCAGCTTCCTCACTGTGATGACAGCTGGGGGACTGTGGGGTGGCACAGCTGCTCCTGAAGCCTGGGCACCGAGCATGATGAAGAAGAGCCTGCTCTGAGTTTCCCCAGTGCTGAGGAGCAGGCACAAAGCTCATGTCTGACCAGCACCTACAGCAGGGCTCAGTGCACAGAGCACAGACCAGCTTCCATGTCTGGAACCAGCCAAGGACTACCCTGACCCTGAAGGAAATCAAGCATTTTTAGTGGTTCTACGCTCTAAAAAGGAGGATAGATCTCATGAGCGTGGAGGTTTCAGGCTCAGAGGGAAAATGATGTAAAATGGAAGCCGACTTTACAATACAGTGGTTATGGCATGGACTGGGGGTCTCGCTCCTCCTTTAGGCACTGCTCAACATCCAACACCACAGCCAAAGTCTGAAAGGAGTTTAGCACACAGTGGATTTTGCCTTTTCTGAGGCAATAACCACCTGAGCACAGCATCACCATGCCAGCCAGAGCTGGAAGGGCACATCAGGACCTCCTGACCTTGTCTCCCCGAGCCACTCGATGATGTCCTTCTGCAGCCGAGTCATATTTTTAGGTCCTTCTCCCTGCTGATTCATTAGTGGAGCTAATGTTCTCCAAACTGCTGGGCTTCTGACCCTCGAGGTGTGTACGCCATGCTCTCTGGATAAATATAGACCACTTCAATTACATAACCTGTCTAATAAGCAGCACCCGTCCTCCCTGCAGGCAGGCAGGGACCAGGAACAAAAATGCCTCTGCCAAGGGTGTGAATGGATGCCTTGCTCTTCATTTTATTCCCATTGTCTTCTGTTTTCAATGACTTCCTGCTGCATCATCTTAATGAGTGACTCAGTGAGGGTCGATGGCCCTGGAAGTACTCCAGGTTCAGGGTGACCTGTCTGCTCTGCCCATCACTGCTGGTGTGTGGGGCAAGGCCCCCTTTTCTAATTCTCCCCTCTGTTCAGGGAGATGTGGTAGAATGGGAGGATTAGAATTTGGAAACACTGAGCTAAAAGTTGGCTTAATTTCCTAACTGGATGTGTCAGAGCATTTGGTAGACAAGGGTTAACCAGAGGACTTTATACTGGGGGGTGCAATGGTCTTTCACTGGAAAAGGCACCTGACTTAGCTAACAGAGCAGCAAAAGCACATATCTCTGTGCTGTGTCAGGCTTGAAAAGCCCATGTGCTTGGCAATAAAGATGTCTTGGTATTACAGAGTGAGACATCAGAGGAGTCGGGCTGTGATCTTACAAGATGAATGTCTGATAACTTTAGGACTTAGATGTGACTGCAATGGCTAAGTGGCAAAATGCAGAGTAATCATTAAAAGGAGCATTACAAGTAGAGTGTGAAGCACATTATTAATAGACTTGACAAATGCATGCACAAGTGGGATGATTTCTTTTTGTGCCGTGGTTTTTAAATCCCGGCCTCTGGTTCCTTGCGGCGCTTGCAGCGAGATCCCCATGGAGAGGACCCAGGGAAAGCAGGTCTGCCCCACAGCAGGAGGTTTCTTTCCTTGAGGATGCAAGCCTTGTGTCATTTAGAGAGAGAAGGAGCTGTTCCCATCATCTGCACCCATGGCTTGGCATCGCTCAGCCAGGCTGGCTGCGAGCAGCGTCATGATGGCAGAGGGCTGTCAAAACGGCTTGAGTGATATTTATGACAAGGACCACTCTACCTATATTTGTTGTTCCTGCTGTGCCAGCATCCAGCATGTCCTGTAATAACTTTAATAGCTTTTATGCAATGGCTAGGAATGATGAAGCTAATTCAAGATGAGGTGTTTAACCTCCCTGGTTTTATTCCTGTTTTTATTTGATCTCTTGTGGTTTCCTTCATTGTTGGATTCAGGCTGAAGCAGGGCAAAAGGCTCGACCCAAAGTGGTGGGATCTGCTCTGACCTTCACATAAGCAAATTGCTCTGCTTTGGCACCCAGGCTGTGCCTCTCCTGACAGGCTGCGGCTGCCACTGGGCACCACCTGAGGAGAAGTCTCCAGTCTTGCTGAACCACCTGGGATGCAGGAGGTGTGTGACACGTGCCCCTGGGCAGTGGCAGAGCCAACAGTAGAGCCCAAGGTCTTTTCCCCAAGGTCCACATTCCCCCACAAGGGGCCACAGATCTGGGGCCTGTCCCAGCCTGCAGCAGAGGACAAGCCCCATCACTCCTTTCCTGCAGTGCCCTCCTCTGCCTCCTGTCCTTAAATGATGTAGAAAGTCTGCTAAGGACTTTCCTGCTGGAAAGTCTCAGCAGGAAGCAGCTAATGCAACCTCACTTATTCATCCACGGGACTGATGTCCAACGGGTAATAAAACCACAGGCTCCTTTCTCATTAATCCCTAATTATGCTCTCTCTCACTCACAAAGCACTTTCTGTCATTAGCAGTGGAAAGCTGAGAGCCTGCCTTTAACCTTCACATGTTGTGAGGAGGCAGACCTGAACACCTTGCTGTGATCTTGCATAAAACATCTCCTTGTGCTGCTTCTCAGGGGCTCCTGGAAAAGAATCTCCCTTTCCTCAGTGCAGGCAGAAAGCAAAACCTCTAGAGGAGCACAGCATCTGTAGAGAGGCTGGAGATGTCCACTGGGTGTGACACTTGACCACAGAGTGACCGCAGGATCAGGCTTGCCCTTGCCCTGCTGCAAGAGCCCTGTGATAGACCACAGAGGCATGAGGCAGCTGCCCTGCCCCTGGGCACTCATCCCAGTGTGGGAGCAGAGAAGGAGACCAGACTATTCTGAGAGCTTCAACACCTTAATTTAAAGCCAGGCTGGGCATGAAGGCTGAGGCACCCCATGTTCTGAGACCACACAACATCCTTCACATGGAGCAGGAGCTGTGAGAGCAGAGATCACAGCTGAACATCAGCCCCCACTCCCAGTTGTGCCAGACAAAACCCCACCAAATCAGGAGGATGAACTCCTGGCAGGGTGGGTGAGCAGAGCACATGGTAGGGACAGCCCAGGCAGGCAGCTGGGTTGCTGCAGCTGGAATATCCAGCCAGCCCTCACTGCTGCTGGCCATGTGACATTTGCTGCCATTATCCTGCTGCATCCTGCACTCTGCTGTCCATGATGGGGGGACTTAGTCCCAGCCAAGGCCTTGGAGGCCAGGAATAATACCTGTCCCAGATGGACAGGCAGCATCAAACCCACAGGTGAGTGTTAGAGCCTGATGCCAGACACAGCCCTGGACTGCAGTAAGGGTGCCTGTGCTCTGTCCCTACCCTTGGCTCACATCACTCACAGCATCTCTGATAAGAGCACCAAGGCCACCTGAGGGCTGTTGGTCAACAAGTCCTTTCCCAAGTGCTCCTCTCTGACTTCCCAGCTGCTGGCTGAAGCTCTGGGATCCTGTGGGATGATGGTCCATGCCTCTTTGTCCTTGTGTTGGCCATGAGGATCTCACATTTTTTGTGCAGATGAACCAGCTGGCAGGTGCCCACACCAGAGCCCAGTGTGTGAGAGGAACTGGATCCAGTCCCTCTCCTTGTGTGTCTCTCCAGGGACAGATGAGTACAAGGATCCTGCAGTGTCAAGCAGTCCTCAACTGCCTTGTGAACTTGGCCAGCACAGCCTCATCCACACAGGACAGTGGCTCCAGGATCATTGTTCTCCTGCTTCAAGCAACAGAGGGTGTCCCAAAACCTTCCCATCTCTTGCTCCTGGGAGAGAGAGAGGAGAAGGAAGGCACAGAGCAATAAAGGAATCAGAAAAGTTTTGTTTGCTGCCAAAAGAGGTTGTTGAGGGCATTTCCTTTAAATGCTTTTCCTTTAAATGTTCTTCTCCTGCAGGGACTGGTGTTAAGGCATGTGAGAAGCAGCACAAGTTCAGACCTTGACCTGCCCATGTCCAGGACCGTTGTCTGATCCTCAGGTGCTGGAAGGTTTCCCTGCTGTGACCTTGAGACTGACCCAGCGACTGATGATTTGTGCCCACCACAAAGCACCAAGGAAAGCCCTGGGAAAGTGGGGAGCTTTGCTTAGGCAGCTATAAAAAGGGCACTTGAGTGAAGTGAGTTCAGAGCTGAGTTTCAGAGAGCTCTTTGAACAGCACTGGCAGGGGGTGCAAAGCTGTAGGAAGCAAACCTCGGGACAGACCAGCAGGCAGAACAACTCCACTTGAATAATTTCAGGGGATAATCGGGAAGGGAAACTAACTGTGCCAGTGGGGAGGGGGATGATGAGGCAGTTCCTTGCCAGGAAGGTGAGGGAGCACCTGGCTGCCAGGCAAAACATGGATTGCATAAGGCAGCACTGTTACAAGTGATTTTGCAAGCTTCCCTGGAAAGGTGGGTAGCTTCCCAGCCTGCCAGTGGGAATCTAACTGACAGTGAGGGATTATTCTGTCCTTAAAGAACTCAGGGTCTTGCACAGCTGCCAGGAAAATAAGGAGGAACCATTTGCATGTCTTTAAACACAGGACATCAAATGAGAAATGTGAGCACAGAGAGGAGACAGCACCCTGAGCAGCTACAGGGACACATTGTTGTGTTGGCAATGCCAACACTGTTGGGCAGCCTGTCAGGTAAGAACAGAGAGAGGCTCCCAAGGCATTCCAATGATCCTCCTGGGAACCACCCCATGGAGGATATTCTTTCTCTCCTCACTTTCTCAAAAAATGCTGAAGATTTTAATACAGATCTTTTCCTTCAGCCTCTAAAGCAGGATAACACGCTCCCAACAGCACTGGCAGGAGCCAACACCTTCCCTAGCACCTCTACCCTGTTATCCCTAACATTTCCTCCCCTTTGGCTTCTGTGTTAATCTATTAATCCATTAATATTAATTAATAAATATAAATTAATGTTAATCCACTCCCCTGGCTCAATAGCCACAATCCATGAGTCAAGCATGGAAATAGACACCAGTCTGCCCGAGCCAGCCAGCCAGCTATATGACTGAAGGTGAGGTTTGTTCCTCACAGGTGCAGTAAAAAGGAAACAACAAAATTAAACACATGCAATACTTCAGTTCTTTATTGTTGCTGTAGAGTAACTGGTACATGGTTAAAACATTCTAATAATATCATCAGTGAAATCTGAAAACTAAGGCTTTCTGTAGGTTTGTAGTGTCCTGGTGTTTCCTTTCACACAGTGCACATATAAAATCAAGTTATAAAAACATAGATCTTTTTTAAACAATACCGATTGATGCAACGCACAAAACTAGGAACTACATTCCTATGATCAAGACAACACCTTACAGACCAGCTTTGGGCCTTGAAGCTTTGAAGTCAAGAGGAAAATGTCTTGGTCTGATATCCTGCTACCCAGATGAGCCCGACGACACACACAGATGGTGGGATTTTAACCTTCTGTTCTGAGCAGAGAGAAAGAAACCCCCTGATGCTGATGAGGAAGTACTTGATTGATCAAAGAGGAGCAGCATCCTTAAAGCACAGCCTTGATCTTAAACAATGTATGCAAGACCCAGCAAGACCTGTAGGCCCTGCAGACAGAGCTCAGAGGGGCAGCTGCTGGGACTACGAGAAAAGGTGAACTGGAGCAAACCTGCTTTCACTGAGTGAGATGAGACCCAGTGACAATCCCTGTCCCATGGAAAAGGGCTCTGTGATTCCTGGAGTACTAGCACCTTTATCCCAACAGCATTGAAAAAATTTCCAAGTGATTTACCCAGCACAGAATCACAGAATGATTTAGGTGGAAAAGAACACTGAGTCTAACTGCAAACCCAGCACTCCCAAGTCCACCATTAAACCATATCCCTAAATGCCATCTCAGTGATCTTTGAGAAGGGAGACAGGGTAGGAACAAAGCAGTGTCCAAGAAATCTGTGTATGACAACCTTTTGATTAAAAAGCTATATTTTCACCAGAGGGATAAAAAGCATTCACAGAAAAATCTTCCCCAGTTGCTTAATTGCCTTTTAAACAAAGAAGCTTCTCTATCCACAAAACTTTTAGTTTTTAGTCAACATTTTTCCCATCTTGCATTTCTAATTGACCTGGAAAATGATGCACGTAATCTAAACATTTACATCAGACACAAAGCCAACACCCTTCCCTGTGAAAGGAGGATTCTTCACTTTTCATTCACTCTGCATCATGGACTTGGGCATGGCAAACATGACATTACCAGCTGACAAGCAGATTATTCTTTCTCTTTGATCCAAACACATGAGAGAGGAAGATGAATTACAGATTTTGCAGGATGTTTTTACCACATTACAGTCAGTTATATGTTTGGCTCCAGCTGGGAGAAAATGCCTTGTAAGGGTCAACGATGGATTGCATTGACTTCATTTTTAGAGCCCAACTTTAATTACACAGAGACATAAATCCTGTACAGTGCCATGACCAAGACTCACACTGATGTTCCTGGTACATCTTATGACACCACAAAGTTCTCTGAACGACTGAGAAAAGCATAGCTGGTATTTTATGTCACCAACACATGGAACCTGTCCTCTGAAGTCATTCCTGAAGATGATGTTAAGGCTATTGGAATAGGCTGGCTATGGTTACTCCTGGTATGAAAGCACAGCCGTGGCTCAGGACAGACTGGAAGAAGCCTTTTGGGTCTCCTCTGCATTAACCACAAATGAGGTTTTTAGGTTTTCCCTTGCAGTGGGTTACCTGAATGTGCAGGGTATAAGCTGAAGAAAAACCAGGCGGAGGTTTAAGCTGCAGCCATGCCTGTGATATCACAGAACTGCTTTAAAAAAAGACCTCAAGGCGCAGAAATGACCTCCTTCCACTCATGACAATGCAACACCAGTTGTCAGGTACACAAATACAAACATGAAAAAATCATTAAGAAACATAATCCTAAATATAAACCTACTTTTATTTATTTTTAAGAAAAAAGGGATTAAAAAATTTGGAGTAGACCAGATGGCTTCAAGTAGTTTCCGCATAATAAAGAATTAGTTATTATAAGCATAGATTAAAAAAGACTTGTCACCTTGCAAGGGACAGTTGAATAGAGGCTGGTGATTCGTTCAAAAAATGGTCTTTGAAACAAACACACTGGACAACATGCTTAGTGTTGTAATTTAGAAGCAAACAGGTGTGTCCACCATGCAGACCAAACACTTAAGATATGCAGCACAGTACGAGATACATTTTACACTCTGGACTTTCACATTTCACAGCAACGCCACTCAACAAATGGAGCCAGGCCATCTCTGTCCCGCTCAAAAAAGCCCTCATGCAATAATAAACAAATATTTAGTAAGTCAGGAAGGTTTTGCAGCAATACAATTGATCAAGTTTTCTAGAATTTTGGAGGTTGCAAAACAATTTAACCAGAAGACCCGAAGTGTCTCCAAAATGCTGGGAATGCTTTTGTCTCTTTCTATGTGAGCATGAACATTACTTTTATAACTTATGACAAGGGATACACTTGAAAGTGCCTTGTCATTAAGCCTTTGGGTTTTATGAATGTCATGAAAATAAGGGAAGGTACCAAAAGCTGCGAAGGAGGTTGAAAAAGTAATGACATCATCAGGCAAACAAAGCCAGTATGCAAAGGGAAGATGCAGCTCTTCCCTAAATCTAAAACCCATCTCTTGTACCACCAAGAAGAGAGTAATTGCATTTCAACAGGTCTGTCTGACATGCATGGAACAAGCAGTCTTCCTGCTTATGTACATCGACTCGTGAAATGCCAAAGGAAGCAATGTGAAAACCAAAATTAATACTAAAAAAAAATTTAAAAAAGAAAAAAAGGTGTCTTGCCTACTCTGAAAACTAAATAAAATGTTTTTAAGCAAAGAATGTCTAGAAGGATACAAGGAAACCTTTTTGAAAAACATTTTCCAATTACTCAGAGACAAACAGCTATTTTTGCCTCTGTGAGAAAAAAATATCAGTAAACCAACAAAAAACCAGCTCCCCTATCCTGCAGCTCTGCATACTACAGTAGGAACATGTCTCCCACAGCTAACAGGGAGACTAGAACAGTATGAAACAGTGAGAGATAAAAACTTAGCTGTACAGGTCTATTAAATAATCAACAAACACTTAAATGGAGGCAGAGTGAGCACTGTACTGCTTTCTGTACTATGACACAAGACTGCAAGGCTTAAAAATCCTCCTGAGTGACCAAGCCAGAACAATTGAATAGTTGGTAAGTTCAGTAGTGTTTGGAAAAGCTTATGAAAAAATATCACTTCAAAATAAGTTTGAGTATTTGAAATAGAAAACAAAAGAACAACAACTCCTTCAACTTTCACCTACCATCAAAACTTACCAGTTTTCCAAATTCAGTGCTTACTTTTCACCAATGTGACTAAACAAGTCATACATTTGCCTCTTTGCAGAACTGTTTGGGTTTCTAGATGAAACTTCAGTGCACGTCACATTTATTAATGTCCTTATGATTGTTCAGTAATCCAGCAATTTGTTTCTTAATGACAGCAGAATGCAGTTGCTAGCTGCTTGTGAGAGCAATGTTGAATTTACATTCAGAGATTAAAACCTACCATTTGCACCTGTAGCAGTAACATTTTTCCTTCTCTTCACAGGATCATGTGCAAATGTTTAACAATGGCGATAGTAAAAGACAATTCTCATGCAAAATTTGTTCCCTGTGCATAAAATTTGCAGGGCATCTCAAAACCACCCTTCCTCTACCCTGAAACTAATTGATTTTTACTTTCGTGGCGTGAAATTTCTGTTGCTTTTTAAAATACTGATGGCAAGCGAGTTCAATGAGTTCCAGCCCACCAAATATCTTTTGCTGCACAACGAAAAAGACGATCATGGCTGCAAAGTACCACTGTGCAAAGCTGTACAGGTACAGCAGAGCGAGCATTCCCAGCGGGAACACGGTCCAGTAGAGGAGCGAGGCGCACTCCACCGCCAGGACCCTGAGCTCGGATTTACAGGGCGGGACAATGCTTTGCCCTGCTGCACTGAAGCGTTTTCCACCTTCGTAGAAGTGTCGCAGTCTCTCCTCTTTCTCTTCCCAACGCTTCCGGCACCAAAGCTGCAGCTCCTCCTTAGAAGTGGGCACTGTCTCTATGGGGTATCTCTGGACGTGGAAGTGAATCTCCTTTGGGAAGTTTCCTCTCAAAAGGTGCTTCTCTGTCTGAGGAATGTTTTGGGGGTACGCCACAGTTATGTCATGGATGGCATCAAGATTGTCACCTAGAAGAAAGGTTTGGGGGGAAAAAAGATCAATACAGATCATGCAACAGTCAGAATAATAAACTGCTTTGAGACATGATTGAAAACTGTCAAAATTATGGCAGAAATCCCAGAGACACATTAACTATGCGGACTGCATTTCATCTGCTAGAATATCTAAAGGCTCAAAGGTCAAACTTTTCCCAATCACTGCCTGTTCTGAATCTGAACAAAAAGCTTTGGGAACAAGATTATGCACACTACAAACTAATGCAGAATTACAACAGTAAGAGAATTAAGTCAAATGTAAAGGAGAGAAGAGGCACATCTGGTCTTGGATAATGAGTGTTGTATGTGAGTCTGATGTTTAGGTCTTTGGGTAAAGGCAGCATAGCTAACCATTCAAACAGCAATTGCAGATTACAAATTCAAGGGGCTATTGATGAAAAACCCCTTGCTCTTCATTAGCATGCCCAATCGAGCCAACATTTTTGAAAGGATATCAGTATTGCCAAAGCAGGGCTTGCTAGAGCATCCTTGTACTAAGTGTTTTTACATTTTGTGCTTTCTAAATACCATCTTTATCCCCAGCCTCTGAACAGACATTCTTTTTAGATTTCATAAAGTAAATTCTGCTAGTGTAAAACTGATCTAAAAATAGGCATGTGGTGCACTGGACGTTGCATAACTGTTAAGTTCTGCCAGCAGTGATTTATGTTGCTGTTTTTATTTGGCTGGCTGGCTCAGGGCAAAATAGAATTGGAGACTAAAAGCTGTCTCCAGTTGCAGCAATTGAAGACTTTTGTTCTCACAGATGATGCCACTTCTTGCAAAGATGATCAAATCCTACTCTTTAGCCCCACTCTTCATTTTCATTTCCTCTCCTTCCCTGGCATTTTGGTTTTCCTGTACAGCCCTAAAAATGACAGGGCCAGAATAGCAAGTTACTTTAAAAGGCCATGTTCAAAATGATGTATCTAAAGTTCAACTCCAAATATCACATGAAGGGGGGGAAAACCCTATTCAGCCTTTCAGAGTATTTTATAATTGTGCCATCTTGAAACAATCTTTCTCGGACAGTTTTGTGTGGGGTTATTTGGGGTTTTTAAGAGATTTATATGGCTCCTTGGAGGTCTATCAGATCAAAACTCAATATTCCATTTTTTGTCAAGCTCTGGGATCACCTCCAAACTGAGAAGAGAATCCCTGTGTTCTGCACAGGTAAAACCTTTCAGATCTCTTTCCAACAGATGCCAAAATTGATCACGTCCTAGAAACTTAGCTCTTACAAAAGGAAATAATTGCCAGCCTGTTGCATCTTAGCACAAAACATTTTAGTTTTGAGAACAGCTCGCATTTTAACTCCCCTACTCCAAATACTTCTACCATCAGATTTACAGCCATCCTGCAGGACAGACATACATCCCTTAGTTCCTGGCCCAGCAAGGGGAAGGGCTGCTACATAAACCTGCAAGAGATTTCCATCTCTTACAACGTCCTTCCTCCTGATCCTCCATAGCTCCCCAGGTCTAGCAGAACATAAAACCTACACACTTTACCCCAAAAGGGAGGCTAGAAAAGTCCAGCCTTCCTGATATCCTTGCATCAAAAAAGACTTTCATGAAATGAGTTTTTGGCCAGAGGAGTTCCTTGCACATCTTGCAGTCATTCATGTCTGGGCAGCTAAACTATCGGTCTGCCAACTACATGAACTACTTGAAAAATCAAGGCTTTACACTTAAGGGCTACTGGCATACTGACCACAGGTAAGAAATCATCAGATCTGCTTAAGACACAGATTTTCTGACTCTGTGAAAGCAGGACTGCACTCACATAGCTGGTCTTGTCTCTTTAACATGGAGGTATATTTCTCCCCATTAATTCCTGATCAGAAATAGGAAAGCCTCTACTCCTTGCCTATGGATCCACAGAATCCCCAGACAAGATACCTTCCAGCTGAGCTTCTCACCAGACTGTAGAAGGTCTAGACTACATTATGGCTTAGTCAGTGACCCAGAACAAAGCTCAAAGAGCTACACAGAGAAGGGTGGATGTTACTGTTTTGACATTACACGTGGGGAAATTGAGGCAAAGAATGATTACATGGCCTGCTCTGTGTGTCCAGCTGGAACCAGTATCTCCTAATTCCAGCTGCAGTGTTCACCAGTGAAAGTGTATTTTACACAAGAAGAAACTTCAAAGGTATATTTAGCATATCTGAAAGAACAGAAATATTAGAAATAGAGAAGACCAGAATACCAGGTTTCATATGCAAGAGACCCCTTTCACAAGGGTCATCCATATTTAATAACTCCATACAAATGGCAGCCTGAAGCTTTAACTCCCTGGCAAGGCAAGCTACAGGATAATCTGCTAAAAAGAAGAAAAGTCATCACAGCAGACAAAGGTAGACCATTCACAAGAAGGGACAAAATTCCCTTAGGCAAGGTTTAATCAGGCAGCTCTGAACTTGCATCCTTTGAGCATCTTTACTGTTCCTTTCCCTGTGAAGTTAGGCTGTTGTCTCTGCAATCTAGAGATATCTAACAACACATGTTTCACATCCACAGCAAAGTGCCAGTCAACCAGAAAATCAAGTGATCATAAGTGACCTTAAGTCACTGACTTAAGGATGTTTTTTCCACCTGATTTTAAAGACCTGCTTCAACAACCTGTTTCTGCTTGTTTTGAAAAAAAAATCCCTATGAGAAACCATATCATTCTATGTCTCTAGTGGGTCAAAAGAGAAGTAAGCAAACATGTCTGTTCATAGCTCAGAGAAGCTGACAAAGACAAAACACTTCTTGCAATATTTTCAGTGACATCTGAGGGATCATCTTTATCCTGTGAGTATCCATGACCCCTAGAGAAAGGAATGAAGGACAAAGGAAATCAAATAATGTCCAGAGATTTGCATCTAAAACCTAATTAAGGTAAGAAACTGCCATTTAGGCTAAAATGTCAGGCAGGTAGCCCAGCTCCTCAGGACAAATAGAAACACCAATTTCAGTAGCTTTACAGTCCCACAACTTTCTTCCTGCAGTAGTAGAACTATGTATCCTTCACTCCCAGGAATAATATTTTGTCCTATGCTTTATAAGAGCACCTCAGAAAAGGAAAGCTTACAGCAGTGCTCAGGACTGAATATAAAGTTTATTTCCAATTATTGTTAAGTGGCTGTAAACTGCACAACATGCAGACGATGATTAATCCATGTGGCAGTCTCCATTTGGGGATGAAAAAAATGCCTCAAAAGCACTATTCTTTAACTTACTGAACTTTCTGTGCCCAAATCAAAGTTATTTATATTTCAGCTCTGTTGATACACGACATTACTTCAGGCGATTACAATGCACAGCTGGTTGCTTTGGGCACTGGACTCAGAGGTGGCACAGGGAGAATTTGACCAGGCTCAGGACCAAAATATCAGCATCAGAGAAAGAGGCTGTTTTTAAAAAGACACTTCCAAGGAAAAATGAGGATGTTTTCTTTCACTACACCAGTTGTTCCCTCAGAATTTTTATCTTGCAGCATCTGGTAGCCCCATACAGCTCAATTTCTGCAAGCCCTGTCCCAGCAAACCTGACCACGCATTTCCAATATGCTCACACACAATACATGTGCACTACATATGGGCACAGCCAGGCAACATCTTTTATCTCATCACCTATTATAAAACTTTACAACCAAGAGCCTCTTACTAGGTTCAAAATAAAGATGTTACAGGTAAACTGAAGATTACTTTTTATTGTGTGTTCAATAATACCATACCAGCAGTGTTTTTATTCTAGGGAAAAAACCCCAGTCTGAATGTAAAAGGCAGGATTCAATTATTTTCAGCTTCCTTCAAACTCATTTACAAAGAGAATATTGCAGTGCAGCTACAATTGGAGACAACTGTCAGAGGTGAAGCTCAGCCCTACAGCACAATCCCAAGTAAGTGGGATGGACCCAGCCCCTGGTCCTGGATGGATGGGCCCATTCCCTGTGCTAAAGCTTCGCTTGGGAGCTCAAGCACAGCCTGTTCCTCAGTTCTGACTCACACCAACCACAAGGACATTTGCTTGCTCCTACCCAGCGATGCTGAGCAAGCTCACTGTGAGACAAAGGGATCTGTACAAACAGAGACTTGAGGGCCAAAATAATGACTCAGAACAGGAGCTCTGAAAGCCAAAATGACCACCAGTGAGCTAAAAAGGAGGATGGCCTCAAGGCAAATCCATGCAATGAACTGCTCAGACTCTCAGCAGCCTCAAAGGTGAATTCAAGTCTCCTTGGCATTAACAGGGGTGCCTATTACCCATTTCCATCCCTAGCAAGAATCTCATCAGCCCTAATTTGTCCTACTTTGGTTATCATTGACATTCCTTTAAACCTCACAAGGATTATACTGTCTTTTTCCCTGCTCTGATCCAGCAGAGAGGATGCTATTCTTAACCAGGGTACATCACAGAACAGCAGCTGATGAGCTGCTGAGCCACCACGGGGAGAAGCACATGGAGATGCTCTCACAACAGAATATTCATTCTTAAATTAAGCTGCTCTGTTGAAAATGGGACCTATATGTGAGGCCCTTGTCCATTCCACCTCCAAGCTCAATATAACTGCTTTCTGCTGCAAAGTGACATACCTGTCCCTTAATTGCACAGCTCCAGATATTTCATACATTTCCAGGCTTCCATTAAACACTGGCTGTCACTCGCCCACCTATGCCTTGATATCCACCCTATTCACATTTCCTTAGGAAACTCAATAGGAGGTAGCTTGGCACTTCTGTAAATAAACTGATCAGCAAGATAATGACAGAAAAGATGGAAACAAGTAGAAGAAAATTTGTCAGATTATACAGTATCTGAGTGTTGTATGTTAGTCTTAAACAGATACATTTTGGGGCACTAAAACAAAAGCCATCTAAAACTGCTTACTGAGAAATATTACTGTCTCAGCTCATGAGATTTGAGTGATTTTTCTTTGAGAACACAGATCACGAGGGAGCAGCTTCAAGGATTTACAGCTCCTCCTGGGAAGTATCATGCTTGTGAGGATTTAAAACTTCAGGCAGCCCTCTTTAAAGCAGCTGTGTCAGTTGGGGTTAATCTAAATCACTTTCAACTCAGTAGTTATTGGAAATCTTTTTTAGGTAAGTGTAGCAATCAAATAAGCAAACAAAAAAAGACAGAATGATAATGCTGCTTTGATTAACAGGGAAGAGTGATCCTGCATACCAATTCTTTCTATACTTATCTGATTTTCCACTGGCATTGTGGTAGAAGGAGAGAGGAAGACCTTCCACCTGCTGACACTAAGGAGTTAAGGACACTGCACCCCTGGTCCCTGAGGGTGGGAGCCAGGGGAAAGGACAGCTCTGTCTGGTTTCTGCTGCCCAGCAAGAAGGAAATGTGCTCTGGGTGCTGCATACAGGAGTAGAGGACTACTGGCATCCTATACCAGGTACCTCCAGCCCAGATAGTACAAAGATCAAGAGATGTAAGGACATCCTCACAGCTATCAGCAACCATTACATGTGCTTAATTCTTTCGCTAAATACATCTAAATCACATAGTTTTGCAGCCTGATGCTACATCTCATTAACATGTAAACAATACCACTAACTGAAGCTGCTGAGAGAGTGATGGTGGGGAGGGAGATCTGCTTTGACTTTGAAATCTCTGTAAATACATCATTTAATTATTTTAAGACCAGACAGAATGTTATCATCATCTAATCTGATCTCCCAAATGACACAGGAGCTTATGCAGAATGCTTTCAGTTTTGCCATGGGATGTAGTGAGACAGACATTCCACACTGCCCTAAAGCTTTTACCATGAGATAAGCAATTCCCCTAATTATTCAGGGGGGCGTGTATGTGTCTGTGTGCACTATTCTTTTACTTCTACTTCCTGACCATGTCATTTGGCTAAATTAGAGACCTGTCTGCTCACAGAGGTAAGTGGTGGTATGATCTGTCCACCTTGTAAGTTGCCCTGAACAAATTAAACCTACTTAGTTTCTGAAATCTTAACATAAAACATGATTTTTAAAGTTCAAATCCCTTTAGTGGCCCTCTGAATGTGATGAACTCTTCAAAGCATGGATGCTGGAACCAGTAGAATTTTCCAAAATGGCCTCATTAAGTCCATATGTATGCATCTAGTACTAACATTCCTACTTGCTTCTTGTTTTTCCACTCTTACCTGTGACAGAGCCTGGGATTCTCATACCCCAGGCTGGTGTCTGCTAATTGGTTTCACCAACTGCATCCTGGGCTGCATCCAAAGCAGCGTGGCCAGCAGGTCCAGGGAGGGGATTCTCTCCCTCTGCTCTGCTGTAGTGAGACCCCACCTGGAGTGCTGAATCCAACACTGGCATCCCAAGCATTAGAAGGGCATGGACCTGTTGGAATAAGGCCAGTGGAGGCCATGAAGATGCTCAGAGTGCTGGAGTATCTCTGCTACAGATAGGCTGAAAGAGTTGGAGTTGTTCAGCCTGGAGAAGAGCCATGTGGAGGCCTTAGAACACCTTCCAGTGGCTGAAGGGGGCTACAAGAGAGCTGAAGAGGGACTTTTTACAAGGCATGTAGTGACAGGACAAACAGGAATGGCTGTAAAGTAAAGGAGGGTAGGGTTAGATTAGATACTAAGAAGAAATTCCTTACTGTGGGAGTGGTAAGGCACTGGCACAGGTTGGCCCTAACAAGTGATGTGGACGCCCCATCACCTGAAATGTTCAAGGCCAGGTTGGATGGGGATTGGAGAAACATGATCTAGTGAAAGATGTCCCTGCCCCATGGCAGAGACACCTTGGAACTGAATGATCTTCAAGGTCCCTTCCAACCCAAATCATTCTATGATTTTTGTGATTCACATTTAGTGCTTGAACACGTCTCTCCCCTTGCCCTCTCCACTGGTCACTTAATAAGGAGGACTCCTGTTAAACCTGCCAGCTCCCTTCCTCCTCTCCAGACCAAATCAGATGGTTTAATATGGAATAGTCCAGTTATGCTATGAGGAGTCAGTACTGTGGGAGACCTAAGAGCAGCTCAAGAAGTATCTTACCCTGATCAGCAAATTAAGATGTATCAAGTGCTAAACTGATCCTTAGTTTGTGGATTAAACTGGACAAAAATGCTGGGCATGGGAGTTGAAACAAAACACAGAAGATTTATCTCAGAATTATTGCGAGCATTGTTTACACAGCTGTGCTTTACAGGATAAAATCAAGTACGGGTTTTAGTGGTGGATTTCATGCGTTTCAGGACAGCTTACAACCTCCACTAAGGTTTCATAGATAAAACTCAGACTTGCCACCTCTCGAGACTTGGGGCCTCTGACCCTGCTGCTGTCAAAGCCACAGCCAGCTGGTCTGAAACATCTCACGTGGCTCCTGTCAACACAAACCCATTAATGACTTCAGGAACCAAAGCTGCCTGGTTAAAAGAGGAATCTCTGTGCAGCTGAGGGAAGGATGTGCACAGGAAAGGTGCATCCATGTGTCTTTCCAGCCACAGCAAGAGGGAATGATCCAGTGGTTCCATCCACAAAACTGCCCAGAAGCGGCTGCTCCTCAGTCTTCCCTCCCCGACTCTGAAGGGTTATTTTACAAATTGCAAAGGAAAAGCTGGTTGAGCTATAAATAAAACACAAAAATATGTGGAGAGAAAGGAATGAAGGGATAAAAGGGCTGGAATAACAAGTTATTTTCAGTCACTAGAGATGACCAGGCAAAACTGACTCACTGCTCTTTACTCTATCATTCCCAAACTATATTTATCAAATCCAGATAACAAAAATGCCATGTTTATTCTCTTGCCTGCAAATCTGCTCTGTCCCAGCCTTCCCTGCCACACATATGGTATTCAGTTTTTATAGGTATGTTACAAGTTAGGTAGAAGACAACACTGCTGTTTCTAGGCTTATAGGACACCACTGGTTTTTCAAACAGAAAAATGTTTCTTGTAACAAAGATACACTGACACACCGGTATGCAACTTCCCAGCTCCTCAGAGCTCAAACATGCATTTCCTGGCAAACAGCCAACCAGCTCAGATGAGAATCACAATTATGCTTGAAATGAAGATAATTTGCAACACTTCAGTGAACCTTTTCACAAAACATCATGTGTACTCTACCTTGTCAGGATAAGATGTCCTGCTAGGCAGGCAAATGTACCTAAATTAAGAAATGGCTGAGTTATTTTTATTTTTTAAAAAATGCTAAACTAGTCATCCAGGTATTTCTGGAAAGCTAAGTATGATTACAATTAAGCAAAAATAAGACACCAGATACCTTTAAAATAAATCATACACAGACATACAGAGCTTATTCTTATCTTTAAGATAACAGACTATCCAACTAATTTTTCTGTTACTTGTTGAGCATTTCAAATCCCTGGGAATCTGGGAGAGAAACAGCCGACCCCCATACATTTCTTTGCTGTCTACTTGAATGAACAATTTCTCTCCAATGCAGACAAAATTAAGCATCAATCTCTACAACAGAAAACACATTCCTATTTGAGGTTATCCAGTTCTACCAGAATCTGGCTGTCATATCTGCAATTTCCACTGCCATTTCTGACTGGTCTCACTGAGTTAACAGTAAAGCAAAACACTCTGGAACAGTTTACATACACAACTGTCATACCAGTGATGCTCAACATTGCAGGATGTTACTGCTAGGTAAACAATGGAGCTGGCTGAAACCCTGGAATTTTTGGAGAAGAAAAGTGGTACATTTTTAAAGATGCGAGCAGTAGCAGTAGGTATGAACTGCCATGTTGTAGCACAACAGGATACATAGGCTTTCAGGACCCTGATTAAAATACAAGGGTTAAAGACATTATACTTCCCAATCTCCCTGGTCTTCCTATTAGATGTTATTTAATTCCCTCAATTCTTCCAAAACCCTTGCTCATACTCTTTTCAAATGCTTCTCTTTTCTATACTTCTAGGATTTGTCAGCATAAGGTAGAAATTTTCTCATAATTTTCTCATAATTTTCTCATAATTTTTAATCACTTTCACATTGCCTTAAATAAATATTTTGCCAAACCTGCAGACTGAGCATGAAACTTATTTTGAGCCTTGTCTTTGGTAAAGTCACTACAAAATTAGTGTGAGTCACTGTGAGTAGAGGAAACTAATTCACTACAGATACTCATAAGGAAGCAGCTGTGGCAGTTCTTGCTTGGTAATCAACAGATCAAAGTGTACCCCATCTCCTCGGAAATGCCATGGATTATTGCTGTCCATTAGCCCTCCCTTCAGGCCAGTGGAAGGATGGTGCTATGAATAGTGTAACACCATCCACTTCTGTATTGCAACAGTAGCAACAAGTAAATAAATGATGACTATCAGAGAAAAGACATTTTATTCTTGGCCTCTAGCACGTTACAACTACTCCTTTTTACAGTTCAGATATAAAGGTCAGCATCCTTTTCTCACTCTGTGTTTCTCCCTTTTCTCCAGTAGCTACAGACTTTCCTTAATTCAGTGCACTTTGCTATCCGTCCTCACTACCCACAACCAACCGCTAGAGAGAACTCTTCAGCTGCACACTGACCTGACACTGCCTCCAACCCTGCCCCTCCAGACTGTCCCAGGCATCACTCTCGGGCCTTCAGCAGCCCCAGAAAGAGCAATCTGGAATCAAGAGGGTGACTCTGATTCCATGCAATACAACAGACTGGCTAGATGATTTACCAAGTACCATTACGTTTGGGATACACGACACTGAAAACGCATTTTGAGATATTTGATATTACAAATACAGCCCATCCCAAACCAAAACACTAGATGAAAACATTCCCTGAACCAAAAATAGAGTATGAACTGGATATTGAAAAAAACACCTGCTAGCCACCACCTCAAATATTTGGATGGAGTGCTTCCGCAAATGTCCTGAGCCGATCTCTTGCACGGCTCAGCGATTTGTGCTATTGCCATTCTTGGTCACAGTGGCTTGTTTTCATTTCTGTGTACAAAGCAGGAGGAATGCAGAACAGTACCAGCAGCCCCACAAGAAGGCATAATTTCAGCACACAGAGAATAGTGATGCTTACAACCTCTCTCCAGTGGATATATACACTAAAGCCATATCATACTTTAGTTTAACCTTGATTTTGAAACTCAGGACAAGAATTTTGCTCTAAAAACATTTCATTCCCTGCTGTTAGAAGAATTTCTGTCAGGAAAATCTGTTTTATTATCTGAATTTTCAGCTGAGGCATATTTACATAGAAATGAGCTCATCTATAGATCTCAGGGAGAAAAAGTGGTTTGGGATAGAAAACCACTCAAGTTTCAACTCAGCAGCAAAGCCCTAGTCATGAAAGAGTCAAGAAAACAGAGCCTCTAACATACTTTAATCTTCCCTTCTTTATTGCAACCCTCTAGATGTAACTTAGCCCTTTGAAATTCAACTCTAACACTGCTAATTCAATTTTCATGGTTTTTTTCCACCACTGGCTGACCACACAAACCACAGAGCCCCCTGAAACAAGAGTGTACAGCACCGTGCAAAACAGGCATTTAGACCCACGGCTGCCTGCACCAAGATATGGTGGAACTTATAGTTCCCAATCCCCTGGTGCTAAAACAGTTTCCACCAGACCATGATACACACAAGTGAACAAATCTTATTAAATTTAATCAGCCCAGTACTTGGGGGAGCCATCTTAATCAGAAAGGGATTTAATGAAAAGCCGCAACGCCAATGAATACTCTTTAATTACGACTGACTAATATTTATCCACAAAGAGGAATTTGTTTCAGGATTAGTCTGAGACCTGGAAGAAGCCAAAGACATCAATTTAATAATGGAATGCCTAATTAAAGTATAATGGAAACCTAATTGTGATATACTGCTTTGTAGCGCACATGATTTATTTAGAACAATTGCTTTTCACTGGGCTCATTAGGGAAAGTTAAACAAAACACGATAGTAAAAAAGAAGAGAGAAAAACAGACACACTGGAACTTCCAGGATGATTATAATCAACTGATGAAAGACAGTGACATATTTGTCAGATAAAACACTGCCATCCCTCTGCAGGCTGTGATTAAACTTTCTAAAACGGATAATGATTATATAGTTTCTTTCCTCCCTAATGACACAGGATCAGACCCAAACCCTATTGCAGCTACTTGGTGGAGCTCCTCTGATGGAAATGAACCATAATATTGAAGGGTCTGATGGCCTTTGGATCCTCCTCATGCAGAGAAACCTCACATAACACAAGCACCCTTCCAGCTACTATGGAAGGAGAAAGGAAAACCAGTGCAGACCCCTCCAGCCCTTCCTACCTGTAGGAACTGACTGCAGGACTGACTGTTCTTGATCAGGATGCACTTCTTTAAGAAAAGATGGCCCTACAAATACCCATGGCACATAACTAAATGTCTCCTATTGTTTTGGTTTTTCTCTAAGTAAAAAATAAAAAGCTGCTAATCCATTCTCCTTGCAAAACTAAACATCCTCCTCCTGATGGCATCCTGGTGGCACTGGCATGGTGGTCCCCACAGAATGCACTGGGCTAGTTGCTACCCCTCCCTTCACTCAAGCCAAGGTGAAGGACATGTGCTGTTTATCCTGCAGCACATTTTCTAGAGTGTCAGAGCAAACAGTGTTTCTTCCCTTCACTGGTAAAATGGTGGAAAAACTGAAAGAAGTGCTCCTCTAACCAGCAGTGCCTTGCAGAAAACAGACACAGGGAGGTCCAGGAGCAGATGAGCTTCTTCCAACAAGAAGCAAGCACCAAACAATTCTCTCAGCTCCAGCTCACTTATGGTGATGTGAGAATGGCTGTACCAACAGAAGCTGTCATGACAATGCCATAGAAAAGAGAAAGGGATGCTACATACCATGGGTTGTGTGAAAACACAGTATCATGGCCTTATAGATGCATGAGGGATTGCAGCAATTTTAAATACACAGCAACAAAAAGATCTGTCTCCAGTGATAAAACTAATGCTTTTTCTCAACTACTGCTATTCATAGAGATACTTAGAAAAATTACACTGAAGTCAATCCCTTGAATGGAAGTGAATGAAAACTGCTGGGAGTGCCTGGACAGTCATTCCTGTGCCCAGACAGAAGCTGAATTTTGGGTATCCATCTTGTACTTCCACATGTGTGATGCTGTCAGTCTGCCAGAGAAGCAAAAACTGAATTCCTTTTGCAAGGACAGCAAAAGAGTCAGATACAGGCCAGTGGTTCATCCTCTATGCCTTGTACCTTCCTACTAACATGTGTACAGCAGTGGTCTGCTGGTTTTTATACTAATCAGAAGGCAAACCCATGCTGGCAGCTGAAGTCACAGAGAAGAAATGTTGTAAATGCTTCTTGTAGAGGGATCTTTGAACAGAAGTCTAAAATTGGTTTCCTGAAAACATCTGCTATAAACTTCCATTTCTGAACTCCAGTGGAACATTTAACTCCACAGGCACTGCATGCTAGAAAGTCCTGAAAGCACTCATCACTACTGTTTTTAACATTGCTTTTTAACACAAATATGAGTATGTACATAACTAAACCACAATGAATAGAATCAATTTAGGCAGTTGAATTTATTTCACAGGAATTACAGAAACAAATGGTCTGTAATTAAAAAAGCCCATTGTTGTCAGTACACAATTGTTTTCCTTAAATATTTTAACTCAAGGAAAAATGTAGCCCCCTAAATTTTCACACAGTGCATGGAGAGGACAATGCTTAATTAAGGGAAGAAACTATGTATCACAACAGAAAATCCTTCTGAGCAATGTCTTACACAAATACATTTTGCTATCCCTAACACATTGGAGTTCAGAAACACTTTTCCTCAAAACTACCTGAACAATCAATCTATCTGCATGTTGCTCCCCTAAGGCTTACCACTGAAAGCACAAAAGGCATAATGAAAATCCTCATTCCACAGCTTCCTCCACTGGGAGAGCCGAAGGTGTATAGGAACAGCAAACAGATGGGAAACACACTGGGAGGACATCCCAGAAAACTCTTGTGTTCCTCAGCAGAATGCAGAAATTTTCCCTCAAGTGCTCCTGAACATAATCCTGTTCACTGCAAACAACATTTAGCCTTGCTAAATTCTGCCTCAGTGCCCACGGACAAGCTACACATCTGCACAGCCTCCAGGGGAAGACTGCTATTCCCACTCATATTTGGCCCATGGACACAAACAGCTGTGGAGGGCTTCAGGCAGGAGGGAAAGGAAAAGAGACCTCCTGAATACCACTAAACACACCAACACCTCTGCTCCGGAGGAATGAGAGTCAAGGAAGAGACCCAGCCCAGGGCTGATGTAAAACTCTCAAATGCCTGCAGGAAGGCTCTGCTGTGGTACAGCACAATGTCTTCAGCAGCCAGGTGCAAATGGACGTTCCCCCATGTTCCATCCCAGTGGGAAGGGAAAAGGCTGTCCCTACAAACAGGAATGAAGAAGTTGCCACTGGGTCACACCGCAGGTCAGCGAAGGTGGTGAGAGAGCTGAAGGTTATCTAAAAAGCATAATCTCTCTTCTGAGGAAGAGTCAGGCTTTTCAACAGCTGCTGAATGATGAACTGCCAGTTAGTCTTCCAAAAATAAACAATGGGGTGGGTGATGAAAAATCCAGTGTAGCTTGGCTGAGCAAAGACAGTTTAGCTCTCAGAGGTAATTCTGGTCAAAACCTTTCTCTCTTTGGGCAAATGCAAGTCAAGAAGAACTTCAGTGGGTTTGATGTACTTTTTGAAACATGGAATATATGGAATGCTGAAACCTACAGTCCACCACTCAGTATATTTGCTGCCTAGGCAATAGTGACACAAACTACCTCCCACCAACTCTTCCATCTGTCCTGCTTCCAAGAGCACTAAAACAAATAAACACACCAAACAATAAGCAATTATAGCATCAATATCCCTGGAACTACACACACTTAGTGACTGAAACAAAAGAAATGCACACCAAACAGTAAGACCTCTTATTTTTATTCTCCCAATGCCATGTCAATCCACAGTCATGAGTTCATTAAGTGATGACAGCAACACTAACTGTGTTGCTCTGTCATAGAAACAGCCTTTCAAATATCCAGGAGACAACAAAATTCATTTGACCATCTGATGACAACTGTACAAGCACCTGCAGTAACTCGTGTTTAAGTGGCCTGCAGACCTAGGTGATAAATTTTTTGATTAGCTTATAAGACATTTTGTAAGACAAAACAAAATACAATTTTAGAACAGTGAGTACACTGCTGCAATAACAGCTAATGTCTCAGGTTACAAATGGAATATTTTTCTAGATCAGTCTGTGATCTGAGAAGTTCGTCATAGTATCACTCCACTCACCAACTGCAGACATGAATGAATAATTCTATCCATAGAGTAAAACCCTGGCACATTTTGGCATTTTAAATTGACTAGTACATTGAGTTATGGCACTGCCTGTGATAAAATAACATTGTAGGCAAGAGACCCAAGATGGAAATGAATTGGCTACTGTCCATCTGTCTTCACTGACTTTCAAAAAAACTTCTCCTTTGACACTAAGAGTGAAAAATTACGTACTAACATGTTTTTAGACTCATTGGTAAATTATCTTACTTAATCTGAAATAGGAAATTTATAGAAGTCTGGAGTGCTAATTTTATTTATACCTTATAAGCTACTTTGGCTACTTCTCAGTTACAATTGCAGGGCACATTTCTATATTGCTCCCTGTGCTACACATCTTCAGAGAAGTAGCAGAGATGTACACAGTAGTAGACTGATAAAGCTGCATCTCCACTGCTCTCCTGGCAGGCTCAGGCCAGGCAGGAGGCCAAATTAAACACCTGTTCCTAGTTACTTATCTGGAGCACCCTCTGGGGCAAGCTGCAGGGAAATCCCACTGAGACTCTCAGAGGGAGAACTTCAGATGTGTCCAGTGCTTATAGCAAGGAAGCCCTCCTTAATCTGCTGTACTGGGACCTGGTGGTCTTTGTCCTCTCCAGCCAGGTTAACACCAGGCAGACCCTACACATTGTCCAAGGTCCTGCACAGAAGGGCCTTGGCACCACATGCCAGCGGGGCCTTGGTGGGATTTGTATGGTGCCTAAAGTGACAGGATCTGCCAGGGGAGAGCAGGAGGACAATGCTGCTGAGTGTTGTCACCAGCCCAGAGCCAAGTGTGCCATCAGAGCCCTCCAGCTGAGCAAGGCACTCCTGAGGCAGGCAGTTCCGATGGGTCCTGAGAAGTCCAGGTTTGGATTTACCATCTGCAACAGGAGCAAACAGCTCATCCATCTATAAACGCCACAGGCACACTAAAACACAATAATAATTTACACAGCACTTTGAAAAATACCCAAGAGTGCTTGTACTCTTAAAAAAGAACTGCATGCAATAAAAAGGGAAAAGACCTGATGAACAATTACCTTCTCTTGTTTTCCTGCACTGAAGAACACTTCTACTGCCAACAGTTGAACTCAAACTATGACGTACAAATTTGAAGTACACAACCAGAAATGTATCCCCTAAAGCAAGATGAAGATGACTAAATGCTGAGGAAGTACATATTATCAAGGAAGGATTCCAAAATTGAGAAGACAATCATTTTGTTCTGTCATAAGCAGGACCTCAACTAAAAATGCTGATGCTATACCTGATCTGCTGCTTCTAATTTACTATACATTGCTTTCCCTTCACGATACATGGTCTGAAAATGTTAGCCAGTAACAATACCTGTCTCATTTTTAAATACTGAAAAAGGGAACAGCAGAGCAAAATACCAGGAAATGCATGATGCCCTGAATTCCTGACTCTTAAGTATACATTCTCAAAGGGCTTTTTTAAGAAAATATTTACTTTTTGGTTGTTATGGTGATCATCTTTTTACAGCAGTTTATAAAAATAGGGATGGCTAAAAATAAAAATCCAAAGGAACCTAAGGCACTAAAAAGGAATATGGCATGCAGATTTGTCTGCTTCAGAATAAATCTGCATATACTGTCCTGCAGCAGCACGTTTTACAAAGGGAATTAAAGCCATGAAATTAACATTTTAATGAAGTAGAGAGACCATTGACGTCAGGACTACTCACCGATTGTTGCTTCCAGGTGGCCTAATGAGATGAAAATGAAGTTTATATCTTCAGCTAGTCTAAGCCAGCCTTGTTTTGTGACTATGATTGAATTTAAATGAGAAGATACTGCTGTGTGCAAACATGTCTAGGCTGGTAAGTAGCCTTATCAAATCTAGGCATAATAAATGCTTGATTTTAAATATTTTATGTTAAGAAAAGGGATTTCAGTCTTCCTTTCACAACTCAACACAAATGCGAAGCCCAAGTCTTATCACTAATTGTATAGCATGCCATAGCTTTTGTGCTGGTTGCTCCAGGAATTCCCATACAAAATTTTTACTGCAAGATGTGCTCGTTTATCTATCCAGGCACAGAAAACATTCTGCTTACAAAGGTGAAATAGGAAATTGTAAATCCAGCATAGCCTGTGGATAACCCACAGTGAGGTGTTTTGGCACCAGAGGCATGTCAGGCATTAAGGCTCACTGATGGAAATGTGAGACCACCATATATTGTGAAATACTATAAACAAGGAACTGCAGCACATCATAAATCCCATGTTCCTAAATGCCACTGAGAGCACTGCATTTAATTTTCTGTCTTCACTATCCATAGTGAATAGATGTATACAAAGATTTTCATTATTTTTTATTAGAGGAATGAATTGACACTGGTTTTGCTTTAAATACCGTATTTCTACCTAGAGAACAAGACAGTCATCGTGCTGGGGCCATACCCTCACAATTTCTGTGAAATCCTGTGAATAATTTAGTACTGTTTCACTTTTAACCTCTTGACACCATATCAAAAAGTAAATAAAAAACCTAATCCAAAGCCAGTTCTTAAGACTACACATTTAATTTAGGTCTAATTCTCACTTAATTCCTAGGTTGACACACCTGTGAAGTAGTCTTCAACAGTTGTAATTTCTCACTTCCAAAGATGTCCTGACATGCAATCTGCTACTGCTGTTATAATTGATCAACAGTAAAGACTGGGGCAGGGCTAGAGAAATAAAGAAAATAAATTGACTGCCCTTCCAGCTCAGCTCTTCTCTGTAATCTAGAGCTAAAGAAGAGCTATGAGGGGATTTATTTTAGATATTCTCTATTTTGTCCATTGCAACATACATAATTTTAGGTTCATAGCAACAATAAAGGTAGCCCATCAATAGCTCCTTGCTCTTTTTAAAATCTAAAAACCTCAAAGGAAAGCCCCTTGTTTCTCTGTAAAATGGGACAACTAATAGTTACTAGTTTTAGCAGACTACCTGTAAGACTTTTGTAGATATCAGCTTTCCAGGCAAGATGCATCTCCAGATACAATATATATATCTACATTCCTAATTTATTTTTTGCTTTTTTTTTTCCCCTCTTCCCCATGAGAACAAGGGACTGTTGCACATGGATTACATTTAAGGACTCTGTAACTAGATTTATAAGATGGTCCCACTGGTAATGTAAGAGTCATACCATGCCTAAGCTACCCCTAACCCCTACACAGCATGGCCAGACAATCTTCCTGTCTGTGAAGGTGGAAATTTCCAGAAATTTCTTCCTGTTTGAGATCTTGAGATCTCCAAGAAAGCAACCAAGGTGAGGGCCTTTTTATAAGGTCATGTAGTAACACAAGGAAGGATGTTTTAAAATGAAAGATGGTAGGTTTAAGTTAGGTACTAGGAAGAAATTCTTTACTGTGAGGGTGGTGAGGCACTGGCACAGGTTACCCAGAGAAGTGGTGCTTGCCCCATCCCTGGAAGTGTTCAAGGCCAGGATAGATGGGGCTCTGAGTAACCTGGTCTAGTGGAAGGTGTCCTGTCCCTGGCAGGGGTTTGGAATAAGGTAATCTTTAAGGTCCCTTCCAACCCAAACCATTCTGTGATCTTAGTAGGTACGAGGCACAGAGAGATTGTTTGGAAGGACTTCATGGAATGTGCTCCATGCCCTGCAACAGGAAATGGAAAGGAAAAGGAAAGGGAAAAGGACTGCTGAGAGCAGGAGGTACAGCTGGCAGACATGTATGGGGGATGCTTGTGCATCATCAGCACAATGACCCATGCTCTTACAGGCAAATAAACACATCTGAGCTCAGGACTGCTCTCTGCGCCCTGGGAACAACTTGAATATGGATATTCTGATCTGCTGCTTGCACTCCTTTAATTTTTGAGACAACTATCCTGGACAAAAGGCTAGAGAAGAACATGAATGTTCAATATGGTACCAAACCAGAAGTGTAGCCTGTTTGGTCTGACAGCAAACACCTGTCCCTCCAAAAGGACGTTTTAAGCCACTTTTATTCTTGGGATGCAGGTGATAACCAATCCAGCAATATACCATCTCTGAAAGGAACTATCTTGCTGTCTCCTGCCTCACCTTGGATGCTCCCTTTCAGCACATGGAGTCAGCAGAAGCCAGACCTGCCAAAGAGTTGTACTGGGGCTGCTGAGGAAGCTGAACCCCTGACTATGGCTAGAAGTGGGACACAGGTATTCCTACTGCTAGCCTGTGGAGCCAGCGAAGTTCATCAGGCTGGATGCTATAGGAACAGTATGTTTTCTTATAAGAAACCCCTTCCTTCATCCACCAAAGAGGGTAACTGCTGTTTCCCCCACCCATCCAAGATGTGGGTCCAGGCTTGTCTTCTCACAGCAGAAGACCCAACCTGCAGCTGATATTTGTTGTGTTGGTAAGATGCAAAAACAAGATTACACAGAACACAGCGTCCTCCTGCAATTCATATGAATTCTGGGCCAAGGGCTGGGACATTTTTTCTTCATTATTCTCCCATTGCCTAGAGTAGCATTTTCCTCTATTAGTTGCTATTGCTTAGAACAGCATCTGGAACAAGTTAGGTAGCCAGAGGAGAGTAACAGACATGAGCTCAGTGTGTTCCCAAGACCTGATTTTTAGAGATACAACACACCTGCAGCTTTCAGCAAATTCATCACATAGCTAAAGGGTTCAAAGCTATCTGAAAAAATCAAGCCCATGCTGATTAAACCCTCTTGGGAAGTATGCCACGGCTTTGTACACACCAGTTAAACGCTCAGGAGACTTAGGAACATTTGCTCCAAGTATGGATTGCAGTATTTCAGCCTGGGAGGTGACAAAGATATGAATAACCTCAGCAAGATGCACATCCGAGAAGGATGTTCACAAATTCCTGGCTAGCAACAGATGGAAAAACAAAGGCATGGAACCACAGCTGTTCCTTTTCTGAAATGATGAAGGGCCCAAGAGGACCTCTGAGCTACAAACTCCAGCAGAAGTGAGGGGCACACCCTCCCTCCTCCCTCCAGAGGTGTAGGCACTCACTCCATCCCTGCAGACAAACAAGCACATCATTGCTGCTCAGAATCCAACCTCTACCCGACTGACAAAACACAAGAGAAGACTGGATTACGGAACAGGTACCTGCCTCGTGCTTTATCACAAACATCTCCAAACTAGGTCAGAGGAAAACAGCAATGATGGACTCGAGTTGTCAAGAAACTGTGGGGTTTAGCACTTTTTAATCCCTCCCCCAGTACCCTTATGCATTCATTTATCTAGAACAGTAAAACTTGCCACGTATTACTGAAGTCACAAGCTTTCAGGGAGGAAGAAATCCATATTAAATATCATGACTACGCCATCAGTCAGTGCTCAGTTCAGACACCTTCACACTAATAAAAAGGTTCCTGTTGTCAATAGGAGATACTCAAAACAGCAGTGCTTCAAGAGAAGAGCAGAATGAAGATTGGGCTATGCCACTGACTCCAGATGCACAGCCCTGAATTCCTGGATACTGGAATTTTACAGATTCCATCTTAAAAGCAAAATAAAAGCACAGACAGAAAACAACTGGAATAGTTTCTTAGATTTGGTTGTTTTTTTTAATTCTCCTCTACCAGCTGATTAAAAAAAAACCAGAACTGAATTCAATAAATATGGGGGTTGTTTCCTTTCTTTTCCAAACTAAGGGTCTGTGTTTCAATACAGCAATGTTTACAAGATGCTTCCTGCCTCCCATCAGTCACCCAGCTCTTGATCTTAACTGATGGAGAACTGACAAGACACATATATTCCTTATTACACTGCAAGATGCTTAAAGCTCCCTCTACAACATATTGAGCTGATATTGTCTTAGTAAACAGTGCATTTCTGCCTTTCAGTGTTTTTCAATTTCAACCTAAGAATTCCTACTGAAGGCTTAATACATACACTTGTAAACTGACAGATCAAACAGTGCTAACGCTTGATGCAACATAATTACTTCTGGTACAGAAAGCACTGTTGAAAATGACTAACCGTGTTTTTTAAAAAAAAAAACAAATAAAAAAAAAAACTAACCCCTGCTTTGCCTAGTCCTTCAGTCTTGCTTCCTTGAATTTATACTGTTTTCCAAATGGCAAAGTGCTTGACCCAAAAATTAACTGCAGAGACAGAAACAGTAACCAAATCCCACCGAGGGTTGTTTATAAGAAACCATGTGAGGCCTGAACACACCTATACAGTAATAAAACTCTGAGTAAATGTCTGCAAAAAACCTGGTTCAGACAAAGAAAAAGAGATTTGCCATCAAATGGGCATGGAAAAGACAAGCCTGAACTAGACACAGGCATTCTCCACCATGACTTTTGTTACAGCTATGAAAAAGTAGTTATAAAATGATGGTTAATGAATTTTCTCAAAACCACGTTGTAGTCTGTACGTCTAACACTTGGAATTTACAATGCTTTAGGAGACTGAAGTATTTTTTCCACACACAATGTGTACAAGAAACAAGCATGCTTAAACCTGTCTAATTTTATTTTCTGCCTTTATGAAACGCATCTAGAATTTCCATCCTCAATTACACCTAGGATTCTTTATTGCAAATGATGTGACTCACCCCTGTACAGAAATCTGCCAAAAACTGCATGGCAGGCACATAACTGGCACCCCTGCACATGGATTACCTCAGTCCCTGCTCTCCCACCCACCAAAAAGTGATCTACAAAGTGTTAAAGTTCAAAGATGCTTCATGCTGCTTTTTGGGAATGCTCCCACCATGTGCAAAATGACCAAAGTTCTGCATGAAAACAATTTTCTTCCAGGGTGGACCCGTATCTTTTTGTCTGTTTATCATGTGTTCTCTGTGCTTGGCAGATATGAATCAAACCTTTGGGTCCTGGTTGGAACCTGCAGATGATTATTAATATGCAATTTATTACAACAACTTTCAGCTTTATGGATTAATTTCAAAACAATACTGTGGGTTCCAGGGAGGCTCTTGCTAGGACACAACACATAATTTATCTTTAAAATTACCCAGACTGGTTGCTGAAAAGCTTGGTTCAGGTTTTTAAATGGTTTCTATGATGTTTCACTGCCTGTTTCTGAAAATTAGCTTCTAAGTGTAGTAGATTCACTTTCTCCTGTTGCTTAACTGAAGTACTCAACGATTTAAGGATGCCTCACTCAAACAGAACTTGAGTTTGTACTTTTCCATTTCTCAAGTGGAAACTGGATCACACAAGTAAATGCTCTGTTCACTTCTTGCTTCATGCACAGAATTGCAATTAAACATTAGCCTCACACATTCAGAGAGAAGATCAACCAAGGTTTCAGAAAAGATGTTTTTATATTCCACTCCAAAAAAGAAAGGAGAGGGGCTATTTGGAAAAAATAATGAAGCCATTCTGAATTGTGGATGATTGCATTACATTTGCTGAGGTAAAAATCTGCATTCCTTAACCACATTATAGGACTGGATATCCTGTGTGTGAAAAAGACCCCAACCCAGGTACTACACAAAAAGATGGCTAGCTTTGGTTTTGAGGGAAATGCAAACATAATTGTAACCTACCTTAGCATTCTGTAACTATATTTTCATATACCAAACTCTACTAAATTAGCCTGAAAATGTGTGCAACTAGCGCTTTTATAATTTACTATAAGAACATCAACTGCTCATCTGGAAAACTGCATATCTATCTAGCTAGCTAGCTACCTAGCTAGCTATCGATGTATCTGCAGCTGTATCTGTTTATCTACATGTCTTAAAAGAGCAAGTTGAAGATTTTTATTCTTGTGATTTTAGAGTAAAAAATTATTCAAATTGGACAGAAAGTGACTACTGACAACATTGAACAAAATGTGCAAAATACATTTGGAGGAAAAACACAATAAAACAGAAATCAGGCCTGTTATTTTTAGTTGACAGGGTAACTAATAAAAATATATTGTGTTTCAACATGTTTGAAAGAAAGAAGATGCCTGCAGAAGATTAATTACGTAAGGAACACTGTTTGGGTTTCATATAAATTGCTTTATTTTTATTTTCAGAAAGCTGATGCACTAATGGTCTTAAAATCAGATGTGCATAACTTGCCCTGTGTATTTGTGCAGACCCTTAACCACAAATGAAATTGCTAGATTAGGATCTAAAATTTAAAGCACCCCCTTTCACCTCTTGTACCTGTTTCTTCATATGCACAGCCACCAGCGCCTTGAACAGCTTACAACCCCTCTGCGTACGCTTATTAATTTTCCCTGTGCCAGCTCTTTCATTTCTCCGTATTTCCTGCAATCCACAAACCACATTCCGTGCAGGCAGGGGAAGCCATGAAGTGGCCAAATGCGCTTGCTTAGGCAGTGAGTAAGAGAAGCAGAGCATTATATAACGTGTTATTCTCTCCTCACATACATTATTTGATTTTCTCGGACACAAAATGAGGAACACAGACCCCAAGTCACTCTCTGCACACGCAGTTGCTGTAACAGGACACAGGTCAGGTGAGTGCACACACAGTCATTCTGGAAAGTACATCTGCATATCCCGACCTACAGAGTTTGCTGTAAGCCCACCTATCTTTAGTGCTGTAATTTTTAAAACCAGCACTAAAGGTTATTTTCATAGATTTGACTTAGCTCATGATTAAAAGTATTACCTCTAACATTTACCAAAAAAGACTTCTAAATCTTTGTTTTTTAAAATCTGCCAGTGAAGCTAGGAAAACCTTGGCTTTTTTACAGTTCGGAATTGAAAAGATTTAAAGAAAGATAATACCTTTTAAGTTGCATCTCACAGACCCTTAGTCCTCACTGGAAAATGTTTATATAACATTTCCAAGTTATTCTATGTTGATATATAGACCCTGAATTTTATTAACAGAATTTAGTGTGATCAAAATCCCAGTAGGGTATGCTGACATTGCTTTCCCTCCAGCTGCTCTTCTCCATCTGAAATGTTCTCTAGTCCATAAACAGGAAAAACTACTAAGAAGCCGACAGCATCATAGGCTGCAGACACATGTGTCCCTGCAAATGTGCAGTTTACAATATCAACAGCTGTATGGAAAAAACCACCCAGAAAACAAAGAAGACCATTTCATAACAAGATTAAACAAAAAAACCCCTCTTAACAATTAAGCAGTTTTTCATTGAAGAGCTGAAGCTTATTACAAATATCCTGTCTAAAAGTATCAGATTGTCCAGATGCAGAAACAAAGATAATATACAAAGACAGATGTCACTCTGAAGATGGTGCTGCATGCAAAAATGCCCATTTTCACATCTACTAAGACACCACAGAGGGTGTGCAGGAGGTGGAATTCTTCTGCCAAATGGACAGAGGAAAAAAAAAAGAATTTCAATATGGGATCTGTTCAGAGAAAGAGGTCAGAGAAAAGAGAAAGGAGAAAAGGTCACATTCAAGCTTTTAATAGGCAGTAACATTTTCTGGAGGATATAATTCCAAAACTATTTGGCAAAACTTCAGGACATCCATCAGCACAAGCAAAATGAGGGTCAGTTGGCTATTCTGTGAAATATTGAGCATTTTATGAGTCATAAATTTAATAAAATGTGGATGTGCTAAATTTACTCCACTCCCAAGTCACACCCTTTTTTGGTAACCTCTATCCATGATATTCTTCAATGCATCAATAACTGGAACCCTCCAAAAAAACTAAACTCAAAGGAATTAAGACTGAATAAAGCCAGACAATACATGAAAACTAAAGTCCCATTTAAGGCTACAAAACAATAGGCTAAAAACTACAGACATACACACAAAAAAACCAGATACGTCGTTTTTGCTACAGGGTTGTAATTAATGATGGAAGAACCAACATTTCACAAGGCTCCCACAGTTGAAGGAGCAGAATCTCATTAATAGTTTTGCTAGCATCTGGCACATGTTTTGCACCTATTTTACCAAAACCCTCAATTTTTAAGCTAAGCCATTTCCTCAGACACCTGGCACATGGCACTCCAGAGCTGCAGGATGTGTCCAATCTTTCTGCCCACTGTCACAGCTCACAAAAGTAAATTTTGCTAGACACAAGACTTATAGCATGTACAAACCCATGTTTCTCCCTGTAGTAAACCAGCAATGATCTAGGTGTCAGACTCAGAGCATTTACATCTTTAGGTGATTCCTAGATAGGCTGGTTATCACACAATTTCTTTGTTTCTTGTATTGCTTCTGGAAGAAGTTGCTGAAGGAGTTTGGATGCAAGTCAGTTTATTTTTCTTTCCTTTAAAAGACCTTTGCCACTGCACTATAATGCCTTCTCAAACCTCATGCTCTCAACCACAACTTCAGTGGGCAGGGCTCCATTTCCTGAAGTCTCAAAGGGAGCAGGAGAGACTTGCTGCTATACCTCCCCTTCACAGTGTTCTGCCTGATATTCTTTTTACTGTGGCTTTCTTGGTTCAGCCTTTAAAATTACAATGGACTGAAGAAAGAACTATTGCTACATAAAAAAGACCCAAAAACCAGAGCAATATGCACCAAACAAGCCAGACTTTACGTGAGTTACTAAGAGGTGGAGACTCAGGCACCATTTGCAGAGGGCCTCACAGATGTGCTCCATTACAGTTTTTAATAATTCCTAGAAGAAAGTCAGTAGTGGCAAAGGGGCAATCTGCAGATCCCAATACTTTTACTACCTACAAATTAGCATGAGTCATGAACAAAATGCTGGGCGGAGTGGGAGGGCAGGGGAAGCAAGGCCTAATTCAAGAAACCACCAAATGGAAGCTTTAACTCAACCAACACTTCTATGTTCCCTTTTCAGGAAAACAAGAGAGAGAAAAGAGGATAGGAGGCTAAATAGAACTGAAACTGGCAAAAAGTCAGGTTCCCAAACAAATCTTCATGTAAGAAACTATATCAAAACCACTGATAGATTAATGGACCTTTAAAGACACTGTTTTAAGGAAACCCTTCCGTGGCTGAGGCTTTGAATTTCAAGTTCCAGCCAAGACAGAAAAACAAGAAAGTGTCTCTTATTCTTGGAAATTCAGAGAAAATAGGTTATCACTGTTTTACAAGCATGATTTAGCCTGTATTTTGGCATCTTTCAAAAAACACATTTGTTTTTTTATATTCACTTATTACAACTGACTGCATATTTCCTTAGGAGTTTCAATTCATCAGATGTTCTCAGAGAAGCTATAGCAGTCAGCACAAAATGAACGATTTCTTAAATTGCTAGAACAACAGTCATCACAGGTGACAGATTTGGTATTAGATACACGTAATTACGCTTCAAATCTCTAAAACAATCTTCTGAAAATACTCCTGCTTACTTTAAACTAGTAGGATGGTCAAGAAGAAAGGCATTTGCTCCTAAGGCTGTGCCTGCAGATAGGTTGTTCTTATTGTTACCCTAAAGTTGGCCACAGGTTCAGCTTTTACAGCTCCTTTTGAAGTGCTCACGTGTTAAATTTAAATTATGCAATCTCTTGCAAAACCACTAAAATTGCAACTGCTGGTAAGGCTACCAAACAAGCTCATTAAAGTACAAAAAGTTGTTTTGTTTCTGTCTAAGGGTTTTTGTTTGTTTGTCTGAAGTGAGGAGGATATTTGCTCATTTTAGAATGATCCTGTCTCATATGAAGTACAGCAGGCCATGTTGTGATTATATCAAAACCATTTCTTTATTATGGTCATTACAACACACAAGCCACTGCTGGCTTATAATTTAAAGTAGCTTTAAATACAGGATAATAGCCACATTTAGTGGAACATTTAGTTTCTTTTGTTATGACTCCTGTTGTTTAAAAAGCAAAACAGGAATTAAATCAAACAATACCTTTAGTATTTGCATAAGAAAAAGCATACATTAAACAAAAACAAGTGATGAAGCTCTATAAATTCTACAGAAGCTCTATAAATATCTTTTATCTTTTGGTATTTCTAACACATTCATTTTCAAAGGGAGACTAATCTGAACAAAGAGAGTACCAATATTTTACTGAATTATTTTATATAAGTACAGTGGGGTTTTTAAAGCTTTTTTTTTTTAAAAAATTAGAATATTAAAAAAATCCCACAACCTAAAAGATAATCTAGAAAATAAAAATGTCCATTTGTTCCTTTTTAAATATTTGTAATTAATTGCTTTACTAGGTTGGATGGGGCTTTGAGCAAGCTAGTCTAGTGGAAAGTGGCCCTGCCCATAGCAAGGGATGGAACTAGATGATCTTCAAGGTCCCTTTCAACCCAAACCTTTCTATGTGTCTGAGATTTGCTGCTTTTTGGAACCCAACATGTGGCTGAAGAGCTTGAGATAATAACAGATTAACCAGAAAGTATCAGAAGGCATTTACACTTGTTAATACCTGTGGGTTGTGTTTTTGATTCATCTGTATCAACAAGACACAGGCAATTTAAAAACAGCGATGTCGACCCCTAACATCAAGCTGACTTTTAATGAATTTGTATATTTTCCTTAATCAATGGAAATAAAGCATTGAATTCTCAGCAGCCTCTGCTCATATACAAGAAGAGACAGCAAATACTAAATTTTGGGAAATGACAGTCAACTGGAGAAAAAAAGAACAGTATCCCAGAAGATGGCAAGTGTACCAGATTTACCAAGTTATTCTGTACTCCAGCAAACATATGAGTGTGAAGAGGAGGTTTTGCAGAGATCTGGACTCATCATGTGCCCACCCCCCATGAAAGTAAAACAGTTCAATACCCCGTAGTCTTTTTGAATGTATCAAACTGAGTCATGTGCCTATTCATACATATAAGAATCAATGATTTTCTTTTGCCAACTGGTTTGATTGCCCTGCTGCTTTACATGAAGCTGCAGCACTTGAGGTGGCATTCTCCACTGTCATAAAAATGAAACAGCTTCATCCACCTCCCTTGCTTTCTGGCTGTGGCATTGCAGGTTTGCTCCTTCCCTCTACAACCGCTGCTATGACATCAGGATTTGCAGGCCAGATGGTGAATCATAGAAGAAAAATTCTCCTGTTGTAAAACAATCCTTTTCCTGTATTTTTCCCCAGTGGCAGTTGCTGGTTTACATGCACATAAAACTACACAGTTGGTTACAAAGCTTTTGGGTGGACTAATAATCCCCCCATCCCCTCCACCCCAGTTGTGTAACTTGTTGAGAACCAAAGCAACTTACGAATGGCTTCCTGGTTCATCTTTAGCAAAGTTCAGCTGGGAAATAAAAACCTGAGCTTCCAAGTGCAAATCAACACATTCTAGCTAAAAGAAGTGCAAATACTTAACTGGATGTACAGCGACAAATTTGTCTGTATTTCAAGAGAGCTGAACTAATTCACCCCAGACTTGCAAGAGTAAGGCAGAAAAGCAGTGAGAGCTGGATTCAACTTGGAAGGCAGCAAAATAACTTTACCCATAAAGGGCAAGATGCTATTAGTAACAAAATTCTTCACATTCTTGTCACAAAAAGATGTTTCCTATTGCAAGATGATATCCTAACAAACCAGCCTTAGATGGCTGGACCGTGTCTGCACAGTGGCAATGCCAACATAGCACATGTTCTCCCGACCACGCAAAAATTGAAGTAGGACAGATTGTCCAGTCCCGATTGGGCGATTTCATCTAAAAAAAAAAAAAGGTCCTGAACACCAATTTTATGCTAGTATGAAACAACCCAGATGACAAGAGCCAATTTCTTTTACTATAAAGCAGGCTTAGTACGTTCACATTACAATTTCCCAACTCTTTCATTACAAGAACCTACTGTAATTGCTATGTGCAACAACAAATTTAAACCTCTCGGACTGAAGTGGTTTAAATTTCCAGGCTCTTTCAGACTCAGATTCTTTCTTTATTTTTTTTTTTTTTAAGGGAAGAAGGAGCACCATAATCTCAGTTAAAGCAGTTCAGCTATATCAAAGACTGAGGCTATGGAAAAAATGTTTTTGTTACTTAAAAAGTCACAAAGAATTTCAGATGGTTTGTTCTTTGGAAAGGAATAACATCCCCAAGCCTTGGAACAGGGACTTGAAGTTTGGCAGGAGATGGTATTTGTGTCAGTAATATGCCTTTTGCCAACTTTCAAGAAAACATCCCAAATTTGGCCAATAACTACAAGCCTTTGAAGAATCTTAGTTTTGCAAATGCTCAGCAAACATTTTGTAGAGTTTACAGCTGAAATTTAAAAAGAATCTGTCCTTACTGAATATTTTCAACTTCTGGTCCTTAATTCACACAGCATTCCCTCTGAGTAAAGGACCATGCTATATCCCCATCCCCTTGTGGTTCCTGCATGTGACCACCCATGCAGCACGAGGAAGGAAGCCATCTGATTCAAATGCAAGAGAGACAGCTATTTAACAACTCTTGAAGGGAATTTGGCAACCAAAGCAGAGATCCAGCCTGTGGAGGGATGGTGGCAGTATCTGTAGTGTGATCGGCAGCTGATTTAGTGTTTGAAAACATCAGTAGTGAAGAACATTAGGTTGTAAAGTTCATTTCTCAGATCTAGGGAAATGCCAGATCTAAGGTTGCCTCTGCCTATATAATGGATATTATCTTTAGTTCTGTGATGATATACTACTTTGCCCCAGGACCTGAACCTGCAGTGAATCAGGGCTGTCTAACAGCTGAATGTGGAGCTCTGCTTCATCTGATGCATAAAGGTTTGCAACAAACCAAACAAAGGGAGGGGGGAGCAAACAGGACAAGTTCAGCTTTAGGCAGCTGAGTCTCAAACCAATCTTCATGCTAAATAAAACCCAAGAGAACCGCATGCTATTTCTGCCTTTTTCATAAACAGACTTGAATTTCTCATCTGCTGGCTGGGCTGAGTGGACTTTTCTGGGGTCAGTTGTGCAGCGCTGCTGAACAGGCTGAGGTGCAAGGGGCACGGAAAGAACCGTGGCTGGAAAACAAGCCCACAGGTGGCTGAAACCATGCAGCACACCTGACCTTAGTCTTGCTGCATGCTTCCATTTCCCACACACATGAGAAATACAGGCATTGAGAAAATAAAATTCTTTCAAAATCAGGAAGCACTCTAGTACTAGAGCATTAAGCAGCAGAGATGCTTACACAGAAAATCTGTTTTCTTACAAGAGTTTGAATAATGCAGCACCATAAGCCCCAGGGCCACACACTGAAGAGGAGAGGAAAACAAAATATTTAAAAGTTGCTCCTTCAGTGAGTGCTCAATGAGGCAGAGGATGTTTGTGTGGAGAGAATGGCATGCAAGCATTTAGCTAAAGACCAAATCATCTCATATATACATGTGAGGAAACCAAATTAAGATTCCACAAATAGCTTTATGATGTTTGTCAACTTCTCAGTGTCAAATTTTCCAAGCATGGTTTTTTTTTTTTTCTTCATCTCTCTTTTAAATTTTGCTTTCATTGTTGGTTTCATCCAATTAAAATTACCAGTTCTGCAACTTAGGGAATAAAAGAATCTTGTAAGATTTAATGATATTGGATGCAGAAATGTGTTAAAGAAATCTGTCCCAGTCCTAAAGAAAACGTTAGACCTTCAAATATGCAGTTTTGCACCAGCTTTTAAATTCAAAGCCCAAAGCTGATCTGTGAAGGAAGACTCAAGTTTTATCATGTCAATGATCAATTCTTAGCACTTTCCATGTATAAAACCAGCACTCATTAACAACTATAAAGCTAATTCACTATCATTTTTCTGATTCTGTTTCTCAGACATTTATAAATAAAAGTATTCATTTATTTTAGACTTTGAATCCACATGAAAGTTGTATATTTGGAACAAGCTAAGGAAAAAATTAGAATTTTGTCATTTTGATTTTCAGCTCAATTTTTAAAGCCTCATCCACAAATTTTGCACATGTAAACTGTTTGCAATAAGAGCCTATTTTTATTTTGGCCATTATATGAACTCAGATGATGCTTTTAATTTTTGTTATTATCCCTAATACAAACGCTTGTCCACAGCCCTTCCAAAGTTATTCAAACCTTTGTAATACACAACAGTGTTTAACACAGAGATAAAACACTGTACCCTGCATGCCTCTGGCAGTTTATTTGCTGATGAAGGACTCCTGTCTTACAGGAAGCTGAGTGGTGGCTCAACTAATCAAATTCAACAGTAGATTAGGAAGAAGGAATTGCACCGAATTTGTAGCTTCAAGGTGAACTCTCTGTCATGACAAACTATTTGACAGTCACTGATCTAAATGCCTTGGGATTTATACTGCAAACTTGAATAGCCATATGCTTACCACTGAAACGTGCCAAAGGCAGCTGTTCCTTCACAGGGCTTGAAGTTTGTTTACCAGTACATATTAATTACAATACATTTAATAATGGCTTTAATGCCTTCCTTCCTGACCCTCAAAGACTAACAGATCCAAGAGAGTTTTAAAAGGTATATACATCTACATCTGAACTTTTCGTGTATCCATGGACAACTCTGAGATGAAGTAATATGAGCAGCATAAATAAACAATGCATAAAGTCATTATAAACATTGCCATCTATCAAGCAATCTGCAGTGGAAAGCTGAAGACAAATGCACCTTCTTTTTGAACTTTTTCCTCTTCCTGAACACTCCTCAGTTTTTGTTCTCCACTCAGTCACCACAGATAACAGACTTGAGCTGCATTTGTGCTGGAGCTGTTCTCCAAGGAAGCAGCATAGTGCAGCTGAGCCCAGCCTCAGAGCATCTCCACCTCTGCCAGACCAGTCCACACACAACACAGATCCTTGGGAGGGAGCATCCCTTTTCATTATTTCCACAAAGTTTTGAAAACAAGCTAATCCTTACACAATCTTGGTATTAACTATACTTTCTTATCACACTGATTCAACATGAACCCCTTTAATCATTATAAAAGAGAATACAGACATGAAACCAACCCAAGAATTAAATTAGCTTTTAAAAGCCTAGATTGTCTGATTGTTTCTGGACAAGATGTTACCTATTAGGACCCCATTTTTTACTGTGAAGAAAGCAGACATTAAGATATCTACCCAGGAAAAGACAGTTTAAGAAGAAAGGCTCTATTTCAAGTGCGAATTTGCTGCTTTGTTCTATTCAAATGCAAAACAGTGTTGTTGCTTATTATATTGCCACTTTCAATGTTGCTTAATTTACATAAAAATTAACTAGACTCTTCTTTTGCATGCATCAAGTATTCATGGTTAGCTATCTATGTATATTTAATATATTTCCATGTCATCATCCATTGCTAGGTAATTAGTTCCTGGAACTCTTACTGTGTTTCAAACGGTGAAACATAAGAAGATCTTATTTAACATCAAGTTTCCATTCAACAAATGAGTAGCAATTTCCCACTCATCTTCACCTCTTCTGTGTTTTGATTATTTTTTTTTCTGATGTTTTACACTTAAAGGAGATGCGCATTTGGGTTTCACTCAACTGAGTTCAAACACACATCTAAAGCTCTTCCCTCCTTTGTATTGCCCCTTCTCAAAGTCATTCTACCTATCCTAACATACTGATAGGCAGAGAAAATCTCACTGAAATGTAGAATAAACACATCAGTACCTGTTTAACACACTGGGATTTTAAAAATTGCTTTATATAGACATTACACTTTTTTTTTTTTTTGCCACATGCAAGACCACATGCAACCACCCTTCTAGTACAGTCAGTATGAAATTTTCTACTAAGTTCACCAAGGAAGGGATTCTGTAAATATCTGGTAGCCAAAACAGATACCTAAAATTATCATAATGCAATCATGCACTAAAAGCCAGTGAAATTTCTGGAAAGGAATTTCTGGATTATGACTAGATAAGACAACTGCTATATTAGAAAAAAAGCCCCAAAACATTAAAAATGTTCTGGTTTTTTAACAGTATACTAAGACTGAGCAATACCAAGGTATTGCAATAGCTGGGGCACAGGTTTGACAAAAACAATTTTGCCATTTACCCCCTCTTAAGACACTTAAAAAAGTTTGCAGTTCTGGGACTAGGTTCCATGCACATCTGCTATTCCTGGGCTAGGCACTTTGCACCAAATTTCACCTACACTTACCAAGGTAACTACCTGCTCTTTAATTCCTAGCGGAGGCTTAATCTCTTTTCCTTTACAGACTTGGGGTTCCAGGCATTTATTTTTAAGCCCAGCCAAAAATTTATGGCAAAGCTACAGCTGTACACCTCCCCACCAAGTCTCTGCCCTCTGCCCAGAGCATCATTGAAGTTCTGGTACAGACCTTCCTCTCCCTCACTGAGCTTTTCTCAACACAGATCTGCCCTCCAGTCGGATAGATAAGATCATTCAAGCACATCCCCTGCTGGAAGCAAATTCCTCTGAGAGTGACCAGCTGGCTGGCTGTCATCTAAAACACAAGTTTGGGGGACTCTGCTGTTCATGACTGTTCATAAAAGAGAGCTAATTGAATTTCACTCAGAATGTCATCTATGAAGTGCATTATTTACAGTGAACAAAAAAAAAAAAAAGAACCAAATATATCTCAGCAGTGTTGAATTGGAAAGTTTGCTATCATAAGCGTCTGTTGTGTGACAAGAAATTCTATCTATTGTACACTGGATTAAAACATTATTGTACTGGGCAACTTTGAGGCACCAGCACAACCAGGGCTGCCTTGGATGGAGGCATGTAGAGCAGAAGTCTCCAAGAAGCTACAGAATGGTGCTTCTGACAAACACCTGATCTGGAGCGACTTTCTTGAAGAAAATCAGCAAAGTATCATGTTTTTCATGCTTGAGAGAGGGGCCTAACCAAATGATGGCTTCTTTCAAGAGAGCAGGCTGAGCATAACACACAGAAATTACCAGCAATTAACTGCGCTGTACTCAGCTCCAGAGCAAGAATATGGTTGTGGGTGGACAGAGAAGAAATGTCCAATAGCCAAAATCAGGTATGCTTGAGATTTCTCTATTCTGTTGTACTTGAGAGCTTCCTCCCTCTGCTCTCAGATGAAGACAGAAAATAAACAGGTGGTGGTAAGAGAGAAGGAACACTGAAGAATGAACTGTCTTCTGCAGAACTGTGATGCCACTTAGGATGCTCTTGCAGGCCTATCTGTGGCAGGAGCATCAGGACACACAGAGGACAGACCCACAATGACTTAAAAGTATTACATGGAAGTGTATTTGGAGTGTTTAGAGACGGGGAAGAGAGCTTTCCCAAAAATCCTGCTAGTGCTCTAACCAAGTATGTGGAAAAGACTGAGAGTTTGGATAACCCTGAGCTTGTGTAATAGCACACATTGTAATCCACCTGAAAGATCTTACTGGCTGATAGAGAGGTAGCTGGTCATCAGGCTAAAATCTAAGCATGCTGCTGTTCAGGATGGGGTACACTGGCAAAGGCACCAAATTCCAAAGCTGCTGCAGGCTGCCAGAAGGCCAGCTCCCTTTTAGCAGAATTGCACACTATGGTATTAAGGCTGTTTGACCATTGTGACAAACACAAGTGCCCTGTGGGGACAACAGCTACAGAAAGGCACTCTGCTTCAACTCTACCCCTTCCTTGTCAGCAACTTGCATCAGATGGCTTCCAATTAATCTACTTCAGTGCCAAGGTTCTGCTGATAAGAATCTGCTCCTCTGGACTGGATTACTTCAATCTCATTTTACCTTGGTTGATAAATCAGAATGTTTGTGATCTTCGTGTAAATTTGAACCACATATATGCTCTTGGGTTTTGACCAGAGTATTATGGAAAAACAACAGAAAGAATAATTTATCTCATCTATGTCAGCATTTTGTTTCTCTTGTAACTTTAAGTAACTCCTTTGGTTTATTCCTATTTAACCAGGCTCCCTAGTGTATTTATCTGGTTCTGAACATTCTTTTGTATAATAAACACTGCTGAAAATAATATCTTATGAATTCCAATAATAGCCTGAGAAAAACACTTTATCCTTACACTATTCTAAAACCATTTTCTGATAATAGTCACATTTAGATCTGCTCCAAAATTCACCCAATATTTTCAAAGACAAAATTTGTTTCCCCAAACCTTATTTCCTGTGAGTAAGAATACCTGGTTCTCAGAGTTCATTGTAATGCTAATGACAACCTTTTTTCATACTGACTTAGTTGAAGGATATCCTGTCCTTCTGCTGCATTATTAATACTGCCAAACCACTGGAAAACTAATTGCAAATGCCAATTCACTTAGTGCTATCATTCGGCTCTACAGAATTTTCCATTTTAGCTACAGTGTGTGCAAAGTAGCAGACAAAATATATTTTACATGCAGGTCTCAACAGTCTTTGTTTATTTTGTGACAAAAGCCTGACCAGCATACTGTTCATGTTCCTATTCCTTTATAATTGGTTTCTTAGTGTGTTTAATACTTTTCAGAGAACAATTACTGTGAAGTGTCATACTTCTGGGATTAAAACTATGCTGGTGCTCCTTTTCAAGATAGCTCTTGATTTTTTTTCCACATCAGGTATACATAGCAAATTCCAGGGAAGAAAAAGCAATGTGACATTTCTGCTCCATAAAGCAGAAGTAAAATTTTGTAATGAAAGTTAACAAAGAAATATATCACTTGAAAATTAGAAAAAGTTTTGTGTGGTCTTTTATTTCTTTGCTTGGTTTGGCGGGTTTTGTCCTTACATTTTTTTTTAAGAGAACAAAATCTGAGAGCTAGATACCTATTATGTAACCATGTGCAAGTATCTCTTTGACAGACCACTATTTCCTAAAGCGTAGTCTGGACTACTCATGGACATAAACCCCATTATTGTATTTACAAGATGTGGATGCATGTGCTGCTGTGAAAGTATGAATCTTCAATCTTGTAATTTCTTTCATCTATCTCCACTACTTCCATCCTTTCGTATTTGCCACAACTCTTCTACTAAAATAATGAAAATATCTTAGGAATGTGTTGCTGGATAGCAAAATATTTTGAAAAAACAATGCTGAAATAACAGCTGTAAAAGAGTTACTATAGAATATTCGAAAATGAAGGCAACATTTCTGGAGTTTCAACCAGGTACTCCCGAATTCCACCTTTTTTCTAGGAAGAAACTGCATTTCCTCAGGTTCACAGCCCTTGGGCTCTTCAGAGAATGTAACAGATCAGGGGACTTGCTTTATTCTTCCCCAGCTTCTCACACAGCAGATCAACTTCAAAGCCCTGCCAGCAAAAGCTCTCCATTCTGACTTTTTTTTTTTTTTTAAACTGTCATTTGAAATAAAAAAAGCATGAAATACATTGTTAGGAGCTTGTAATTCTAAGCAAAGAAAATACTAAACTGGCAAAACACGTTTGTTCACTTGTTCCAAAGCGAACACCACAAGAGGGCTGCATTCAATCTCCCTTCCTGAGATTCCCATTTCTCAGTATTTAGTTACACAATCTGAATGCTTGACACTTTCCTCCTGTGTTACTTTGAAAAGAAGCAGTGCCCTATGAGGCTGTTTCACTTGTGGATCAGGACAGAGAATCCTGATAGCAGGTGCTTGAAGAGTTTCTAAGTAATGTGTACCTACTTAAATTGAGTTCCTCCCCTCACCCAGCTCAGGAGCAGCATTTAGCCTTCAACAGGAGGCCGGTGAAACTCATTCTGAACAACAATCTCTTCAGTTTGGGTGTAAAGCAGCCCTGGTCTGCCCATGCTTTCAGTCAGCTGACAGCGACTGCCAAAGTAAAACCATTTTGCTTGTAAAAAATCATGGAGCATATACCCTTATGCATAAATTCACAAAGGCTAAGTAAGATTTATTTTCTGTAATTGTGTTAATGGGGTTTTTACAATATGATCCTCATTCTAGATAGTTTGCCGAGAAAAATGAAAATCAGCCACCAAAACTCCTCTATATACACACACACAGTTCTCTATGTACACAATATACCACACCTTACAGGAAAAAAACCCACCAGTTAAGTCACAAGCACATTATATTCTATCAGCATTTTGATGTTCGATTTTAATGAATTCTGGGCTGTCCACTGCTGTTCAAACGAGAAGACATGAAAAAGAATATGCTGCTAGTTGATTACATGTGCCAGAATATAGAAAGGCACAAGACTGAAAGTCAAGAAAATTTGTCCCTTCAAGGAGGAGAATAATCCTTTGAAAATGTTCTATCCTAATGTACAACACTGCTATTATAAATCAGAAATTATGTATATATTTGAACACTGAGTGCATGCTGACGTGTGTGTCTCAGTGTGTAATGTCAACTGGATTTGTCAGCACCACAGGTAGCATAAATCCTGATGAATCTCCACAGCCTCTGGTTTGGAATGTATTATTAACAAGTTTATTAAATATTTGCAATACTGTGGGCATGCAGAGAGCACTGTTTGAGACAGCTGTGGCTTAACTGCTACCTGCTCCAACAAAGCTTATGCACCAGTGAGATGGGTGTCTCAGACACACCAAAACAAAATACCTGCCTCAAAAAGACACAAGCCTCACAGATGGGGTGTGAGCAACGGGGAGGAAAGAAGGAGCCACAGAGCTGCTGAGCATATGTTTCATTTAATTCTCTGATACAAGCTACAAGAGCAGGCAAGCAAGGGGCTGATAAAGGACAGCAGGGAGCTTTCAGGTCTGTTGGAAGGAATGCTTTTTGGCTAAGTGAAGGCAGAAGTCAACTGGTTAAATCACAATGGTGCTGCTGACAGGATGAACCTGCAGAGCACTTAGAAAAAGAATCCTTTTGAGGGATGGTTTTTCAAAAGCATCCAAGCAAATTTAAAAGAACACTAATTCTTATAGGATCTTAAATGGGACTTATGTCCCTAAGGTCTGCCCTCTGTGTTTAGTTTTTGAGTGCCAGTACCCATAGCAACTTCCAGGCAACGCAAACGTGCCATTGCTCACAAATTCCAAAATCTCTGAAGCATTTTGAAAATGCCTCTCTTCTTTTTATTTATTGTGCCTGCTCTTTTTTATTCTCCTAGTAGACATCCTTACTGTCTGCCATGTCAGAATCCATCAGGTCAGGCTGGCTCCTTTCAGAGCAGCACAGTGAAGAACAGGTGATGAGAAGAAGCCCTGCTCAGGTCCCAGCTTCTGGAATTATTTTATAATCATCAAGAGCATTTATTTTTTATTGTTAGACTGCAAGGGCAACAATGACTATTGTGCAAACAAAATGACCGTTTTGCACAAGCCTAAATATAGATGATAGGCATTTCAGAGATGCTTATTTTAAGATATTATTTGTTTCTAAATAATTTGGGGGACAGCATTTTGGAGGCATTATTAGTGGGAGGCACGGCATGGCAACACCTGACCTCCAACCAAGTTGCAAGAAAGCAGTTCCCACCGATGGACAGCAAAGAACTGACAGACTTTGGGATGGGCCAGCATTACCTGATGCAACACCAAAGGTATAAAAGGCGGAGCAGCCGTTTTGTGAGTGAGCACATGGTGGTTTAGTCCCATTCTCCCAGTGCTGTAATTTTTCATTATTCAGTCTTTTGTTGTATTTTGTTAAGGTTTAACAAACCTTTGAAATTTTACAAGTGAATGTTGTTTCTCACACATTCTACAAATAAATGAATTTATGGGAATATATATTCAAACCCTATCACTATAATATACTTCATTACAACACTTAATGCATGCTGCTTCAAACTACTGCCATGGCACACAGGCCATAAAGGGAAACCTTTCCTATATCCCACCAGCATTTACTGAGAACACAGAGAGCTAAGACCTTATTTCCTGCCCTCCAAAATCCTGCAGTTCAGAAAAAGGTTGACAAAATAAGTCCCAAAGACAAGAATATTTCAGATTACATACAAAGTGATGAATGAGGTGTAGAGCTGAATTTATGCTGAAGTTTATGTTTTGATAAAAATCTATTTTAAAAAGCATTTATGTTCTACTACGATTTTTCCCAAGCTCCTCTGCCCCCTGATGTTTTTAGTTTTTCAGTATCAGTCCCATAGCAACATCCAGGATTCATGGCTGTGGCACTGCTCGCAACATCTCTGGAGCAGAGCCTTGCAAACGATTGCTAAACTCAGGGATCTGAGTCAGATCGGAAAAGTCTGATGTTGGGCTCGTTTTTTACATCCTGAAAATAGTGGCAGGGGACTGGGAGGAGGGCAAAGGGAAGGAGAGCTGAAGCTGCAACAGCAGAAAGGAATGAAAGAAACAAACTACTTAAGGTCTAATGATACATAAGCAGCATATTTTGCAAGTAGATGAGATTGGAAGTTTTATTACTATCTTACAGATTTGGAGGCTATATGTGAACAGTTTGAGGATTCCAACATTTCCAGTAACAGAAATGATACTCCATGGACCTTCTCCCCTGCCAGTAATTACTCATACAGAAAAGTGGTTATCAGGAATACACAAAATACATTTGCAGCAACCTTAATGCAGCTGGAAATAAAAACTGCTAGCATCTGCATAAAAGTGGAAAAGTGGAAAATCCAAAAAATATGCCTGAGAATCTCCTGTACAATAGGACTCTTGATTTCGGATTAGTCTATTCAGCCTGTAGATGCTGCTATTTTTCTAATAAAACACATCAGGAAACATCATCTCCTAACGGAAACTAAAGCAGTTAAAAAAAAAAAAAAAAAAGAAAAAGAAAGTATGGAAAAAGTATGTTTAGGTCTCTCTCTACTCAAGGCTGCTTGAAGCAATTATCTGCCTTAGCAATAAACAGAGCTGAGAAACGGGTAAGCTGTGTAAAGCATCTGGTAATAGCATGTGAAACAAATAAATGCCAATACTATTCCTCTGTTTATAGGAATTAATTTCAACTTCAGCAATTTAAATGTGCTACCGATCCAACCAACATCACCTGTGAACTCTTGGATCACTGGCTGACAAGAATGAGCAGTAATAAAATGAACTTGGATTTCATCTCAGGCTCACCTATTGTCTGTCATAAGTCTTTAAAAACAACCATAAAGCTCAGTATTTAAAACACCCAAATAGATGAATGACCTTTCAAAACACACACCCACAGAGATGCTGACCCAGTCTAGACCAGCAGATACACCTTGTGACTCACAGTCCTGGTCCACCACCTAGTCAAAGCACATTAGCTACTAGAAAAACCTTTCTTAAAAATACCTTCAAGAGGAGATAAACATTAGATTAAAACCAAAGAGCAGGAACATCTTCAGCATTCTGAAGAAAATAATTCTAGTTTTTCATGAAAAATCATTTTTCCTAAACTCATCTGTGGCCAAGCTTCATTTTTACATATGCAATCTGATGAGCTAACATCATTCCAGGCCTCCAGTTGAAGCAATTAAAAAAGTCCACACTCGCCAAACATTACCACATTGTTACCACAGATACTGTGTATTCTGAGTCAAGGGAAAACAGTGGAAACCTCTAATACCACTGTGGGGTAACTGCTGGCAAATGATAACTTTTTAGTATGGTTACCACTGCAACTATTAATAACCTGTGAGGAGGTAAATGGAAAATGATCCAGTGCATGGTGTATCTGCTTGTCACAAGCCATGACTCACACGTGAGAGACTGCAAGGGAATTACTGCAGGAGGTGGACGTTGATAGGCTCGAGAACGTAAAACCTGAAGTATTTCTGATGAAGTATCACAGATGTGTGGTGACACAAACAGCAACATGTCACCCTGCAAACACTAAAGGGGCAGCGAATCTTGCACCCTAAACCCTCCAGTGAAAGGCTGTGCTCCCTTCTCAATAGCAGTGGGAGGTAGAAAGAGGAAAGGATGGGGGCTGACAGAAAAGAGTGGTTTGGAAAAAGCAAACCCTTCCCAGGAGGACTGAAACAATGGACTGTTTTCCACAGAGGTGGGGCGAACACTGCAGAATGTTGCTCCAGTAAGACATGAAAGAAGAGAAACAGAAACTTCAATGTGTACCAAAGGCCAGAAAATATCTAATAGAAAGCTGGTGCTCATTCTGAAAAGTACATCACAGCCAACACACGCAGATGTCTGCAAGACATGGTAATCATCAGCAGTTAACATGATTCTGGAAAAAGTCGACCTGCCCTTTCCCATGTTCCAGAGTACAGAGACAACTGTCAGCATTTGCAATAAAGCACAACAGCCTGCATCCGATTTTCTGCTTTGCTGAATTTCACAGACATGCCCAGTGATAAAAGCATGCTTTTGAACAAGGTCTTTTTTTTATATATATAACTAATGTTATGAATTTTTTACTGACACACAAAAGGCATAAAAAGCATGCAAACTTCAGTTTACACACTGATATTTCTGTATCAAAGGCTGTGCTATTTAATGCACAGGATCCAAGTCTCATAAAAGCAGAAGATCAATTACAGCAGTCAGTGAAGCCCTAATACTACATTTTCAGCTAAAAACTTGCTCAAAGCTCTTTCACAATAGCTCAGTAATTTCAGAGTATCAGTCTACTTAGTAACATGACTCTGGGAGGAACACATGCACAGAGGAAAAAGAAATAGTGAAGAAAGAATTTCCTTGCATTAAGGAATGATGGTTTAGAGCTGCTGTTTAATCTCTGCAAATCTGATGGACATACGGGTGAAATTAGTTGATTGAAGACCCAAAGCTAAGGCTGATGTGACACTTATGTTTTCCTGTTTCAAAAACAGACTGGTTTTAGTTTACACAACCCAGCAACCAGCACAAACAGGCAAGAGCTGCTCTGAGAGATGGCAGTGCTGGTCAGTGTGTAAGCTTTGGCCTCGCCAAAACCCACAGAAATTTTGGCAGTGGACCAACATATAATTCTAGGAGTCAGAAATCTGTTCTGTCACAAAGAGGGAGGCTAAATTTCGTTGAAACAACAAATCTAACCTTTTCTGTCATTTGATGTGGGGCCTTTCTACGTCCTGTACCTTTTGTTACACACAAGACAAATTATGCACAAACCTGGAAACTGCTGCAGTCCTGCTACACAGTACTGTTTGAGCACATAAAATCTCTGCAGGTAATTCTGTGACCAAGACCCACATGCCTCACCCAATATATATGTAAAGAGGAAAGAAACTATGCAATCAAAATAAAAAGCAGTTTATTTAATATGTACATTTATTCATTCATACACCCCACTTACTATAGCCTGAACATTTCAGTCGATGAATAGACTTGATTTTCACACTTGCACCAATTTTTCCTTTAAAAAATGTAACACACTTAGAAGTTGGTATTGCTTTGATTTATGTTTGAAAGAACTAATGGCACCTGTATTGTAAGCTGTAGGTGATTTGGACATAAGCGCCATCAGAACACAAACCCTTAGCAGTCTCCTGGTGGCATTTCTCACTGACATTTCATCAACTCATACAAGCAGCCTCCTGCCTCCCTTTCAGTCAGAATAAGAAAAAAGCTCTGGGAGCTCATCAACTCTGGCTACTTCAAGGTGAAGGGTTTCATTAATAAATATTCCTGGTGCACAGCAAGCTTTCCACTGCTCACAAAGACCTGCTGCCTAACCCTGGCTACTTCACACCTCAGCAATGGGGAGCCAAACTATGTATCAGCTTTCAAGCACTTTTAATCATCATCTCCTATTGACTGCCCCCAGCACTGATCTGCAAATCACAAACTGTCTCCCTACATTATTAGCTCAAAAGTGCCAGGTAAGCAAATTGCACCAGAACCCAAATAAATGCCACAAAGCGTTCAGTACATAAATATGCATATCTGGATACTCTAATTCCCAGAAAATCCAAATCTACACTACTAGTGAATCTACATAATAGTCACTCCCAGCATTAAAACATTTACATAGTTTTATATAGAGATAACCTGGACTGAACACCTGAACACTGAAGAAAACTTTCCTGCCCTAGCAATGAATATTTTATATATATATGAATATTTTTATTGGAATACCTGCATGTAATTACTGAAGCAACTGTAAAACCCAGGTATGAACATTAGAAGATACAGACTAGTTTCAACTGTGTGTGTATAAACATTAATTTTAGGGCAAAACTATCAATTCTGAACCAATCATGGAAAAACGATGAGAATCACAGTTTCTTTCCATCAGTAAGGATGTGCAATGAAGGCAAGCATGTTAAATATGTATCTTTGTTTATTTTGGGATGCTGCAGTTGGCAGATGTTATCTGCAATATTTTTTTCAGTTGCCTAATTATGAAACAGAAAAACTTCAAAGCTGAAATACTATAATAAGACAACTAATTCTGACTAGTCATTATACTGTACAACCAGTAAAATATAAACCCCACAATGGGAACATCCAGTCCAATGTATCCAGCTATTAAAGACTGTTGATAGCTGTAGAGGAAGTGTCAAAAAGAGGTCAGTTTAAATTTAATGTTGGCAGAAATGATTGTCTACAAAAGCATGAATAATCTTCTAATGATGCTTTAAAGCGTTAGCTCTGTCTTAATACTTACTGAGAAAATGTTTAAAAGCCATGAAGCAATTTTAAGAAAACATTTGTAAACAGCTATTTTCTCTTGACAGACTATTTGGCCACAATTATAGATATTATGCCAAGATAATATATGTAA